>NC_137662.1:8723642-8943901 GCF_963422515.1 Blennius ocellaris
TTGTGCGTGTGTGTGTGTGTGTGTGTGTGTGTGTGTGTGTGTGTGCGTGTGTGTGTGTGTGTGTGTGTGTGTGTGTGTGTGTGTGTGTGTGTGTGTGTGTGTGTGTGTGTGGTGTGTGTGTGTGTGTTCGGCTTCAGAGGCAGGTTTTTAAATATATTTGTTTAAAAAAAAAAAAACCTGCCACCATCAGAAAAAAAAAGTCAGAGTTTGGACACAGATGACCACAGTGTCACACAGAGTCCGTATTGCTGACAGGGCTTGCAGTGGCGACTGTTGTGAACAAGAACTGGTTGACCTAAATCCCGCCCTGCCTCCCATACTGCCCGTGTCATATCCTGTCTCTGCGCGTGTCACTTCCCCCCGCTGGCTCACAGCAGCCATCGCAATGGGGATCCCTTTGCCTGCCCAGAAACTAGCGAATTACATTTTTAGGCAGTGGACATCCACAGTCAGCAAACATTAAATGAGTAGAAATGAGCAAAACAGAGTTTCTAACTACTTTAACTATATCAAGGAATTTGCTATTGTTGGTAAATGTACATGCCATGACATTTCATAGGATACATTAACTGAATCTACTGTCATAGGGTATCGAGCAAAAATTTAAATGATGACTTGTGCTTTACACTGCTCACAGTAACGTAAATACTGAGGTCTTGAACCTCTTTTCTCTGCTTTAACTGATTGATGTGTATGATTTTCCCTTTCACTATACATCCTTTACACTGCGTTATTCAACTTAGCGGTTGCGGGGGGCGCAAGTCAATCCCAGCTGCGAAGGCAGGGTACACCCTGAGTAGATTACTAGTCCACCATGGGACAAACAGAGACAGACACATAATCATATTCACAGCTAAATTTAAAGCAACCTCAAATGCCTGTTTTTTGACTGTGGGCCCCCAGAGGACACGCACACGTGCACGCACGCACGCATGCACGCACACAAACAGGTGAGTCTGGTTCTGCTGGTGGTTTCTTTGTGGTTTGTCCCTCTTTACTTGCTCAAATAGTTTTTTTCCTTCCTCTATGTTTTTTTCGAACATAAAGTGTTATGAATTGGTGATAAATAGACAAAAATGGAAATATTCTTCAAAATAAAAAACATGAAAAATACTCCTGATGGAATGTGCTGTAGCTACACATACAACTTGTGAGGGTGACGTGTGTACAATGTCAATAGTAACACATATTTTGTGTACTTTTCTTTGCAAACAATATGTTGTATCATTTTTTATCGAAATCTGTCAGAAATAAATCCCAATCTGAGACATTTACCATATATATATTGAGACTTTTTCAGATTTTGACAGCTTTATATATATCAATGGGTTTATATACATTGCATACAACAGTATTTATTGCTAATTTATTTGAAAAGTCCCACAAAAGTGCAGAAGAATATGCCTATTCCAAGTATTTCCCTATAAAGGTTTCATGAGACATTTTAGGATACAGAATATGTGTCTGATGTCTGAATCAGTCCATCTCATTAATATTGGCAGAGAGTTTCCACGTGTGTCAGTCTCAGCAAACATTCTCATTATATGCTTGATCGACAAATCCTTTACATCCAAGTGTCATTTATTTAAAGTGCGTTAAATCAGAGTTTGTCCTCTGTCTCGTAATTGTAAAAGCTGGCATCCTATTTTAAATTCTTTCTCTGGATATCCACTTTAGGCCCAAAATGCTCAGTCTGTGTCCTGCTGAATCACTACAGAAATGTGCTTGATCAACACAAGCCAACATCAGTGTGCGAACAACACACAGTGTGCGAGTGATGGCGGCGAGTGCGACAGTGACCATGTGCACTCCAACACAGGTCCCGGCATTCACATTCTGCCGCCCTTTCATGTTTCGGACCCCCTGCCCACCCCCCGCTCTCCTGCTACAAAAGGAGGTTGAAAAGCAAAGGAGAGGAGTGGGGGGAGAAAAGAGGAGGGAATATAAAAAAAAAAAAAAGACAGAGAGAGGGGCGAATGAAGAGAAATGCAGGTTTGGCCTCGGGCGGCGTGCTGTGATGTAAGAGAAACAGAGAGTAAGAGGAAGAACGAGGGAGAAACAGGAGAAGGAGGGTGTTCGGTGTGGAGTGTGTCTTTGCATATGGACAACTACAGTGCATGCGTACGAGCGCACACACACGCACGCGCACACGCCCAAGCACACGCATATGTGTTGACATAACAGTGTAAAGACAGGGTTGTGTCTGCACGAGCTGAAGTTTCCTGCATAGGGCTATTGTTAGAAAACGGACTTCAAACTGAGAGAAGAAAACATTGTTTTTGAAATTATTTTCACATTTTTGACTCACGGTTGAAGTCTGAGGGTGAGGTCATATCGAGAGAGGTGTGTGTGTGTGTGTGTGTGTGTGTGTGTGTGTGTGTGTGTGTGTGTGTGTGTGTGTGTGTGTGTGTGTGTGTGTGTGTGTGTGTGTGTGTGTGTGTGTGTGTGTGTGTGTGGCATTTTCTGTAATGTCAGGGAGTTTCAGGCTGAAGCAACTTGACAGAGCTGCAGTGTATGAAAGAGGCTTCGGGGCATGGGCTGAAACTTGGCTTGCTAATTCCAAAACACACACTCGCACACATGCACACACATGTACGCACACAGGCACACACACACACACACACACACACACACACACACACACACACACACACACACACACACACACACACACACACACACACACACACACACACACACACACACACACACACACACATATAGGTCTCGCAATTCTTTCTGTGAACAAGTTGAAGCACCTCTTTCTCACTAACCTGTCTAACCTACTGAACCATGCAGCTCATCTCACTCTACCCGTTTGCTTCTCTCACCCTCCCTGATCATTTAACATGGCCTTTCTTTTTGTACGTGTGATTGATTGATGTTGCATCACACTGAAAATAATTGCTTTGATGTGTGATGTTTGTGACTTGTGGCAAATCTTAACAGACACATATTCTTTTCATCGCTTAAAATTCTGTTATTTTAAGTCATAAAACTTTATGAATCGAGTATATCCTTGACACGTGTTATCGCCAGATCGCATTTGCAGCACCTTTAAAACCTTGCTGGCGCTCACGGCGTGCAACAAAATGTTACCTAATTCTGACTGATGTCATGTGCAACATGATAAAATGAGAGCAAAAGCACTTCCTGTCTGTCCTCGTTTGCATGTTCTCTCCTTCACCCACCTTGCCCCACTTCGATCCCGACGTTAACTCTGTCTCCCTGCCATCACCTCACCTCTTTCCCTCATGTTCTTCCTGGTGCTTTCAGAAACCTGATAAGCATCACATATGTATGTGCCACGCCGCTCCTTCTTAAGTAGCCTCCACGTCCGTCCACTCTGCCCTTTTAAATACTGCTTCTCTCGCTGCCGTTCCCTTCCCCTCGCTCTCCCCTCTGTCCATGCTTTTAAGACGTTCGTAAAAGGAGGTCTTATTGACAAAACAATTGCTCGGCGGGGCTTAAACACTGCCTTTAAAGGGGTATTATTAAATTGCAGGCAGGAAGGGGAGGGGCCGGCAACAGGGGAAACCTGATGACCTCGCTATCGATTTTTACATCACAGGAGCGTTAGGAGAACTTAGCACAGAGATACTGACTGTATCCAGAGCAAGACTGAGTAGAGGGAGAACCAAGGACGTCTTCTGAGCATTTAGATTTTGCCCACTGCCTGTATTCAGACTGGTATGATTGCGTGAGCAGGTAAAAGGCTGTTTTGTCCACTGTGATAATAAAGCTGCTGATACACCTGAACTTGGGTCTATCAGCAGTCCATAATCCAATTAATGCTTGACTCAAGTCTCAACAGATCCATATTTACTCTATATTTATTATAGTAGACAGGTCACATGTGAATAATCCGACATGATTTCAGATGACCAAGTTCAGTTGACATGATTCAATTTGCTTTGAGACGATTACAAACGAAGTTTTGGCTGTCTCACATCTTGGTAATTGCAGCTATTTCTGAAGGATTTGCATGAAATATTACTGCAGAGTAGGAGGACAAAATTCCAAAGTAAATTCTGGTTACAATTATAAATAAGAACATGTCATTGATTTATTGACTTCGTTGAGACTCGAACAGGGGATTTTTCATTTTTCCTGCTGTGAGGCCAGAGTGCTAACCACTGCACCAGCATGCCTCCCTGTGCTTGTGGAGTTTGCATATTCTCCCTGTGTAAACGTAGGCTTTTACCAGGTTCCTCAGTCCAAAAACAAACATTTGAGGCTAATCAGTAACCTAAAATTCAATGTTGGGGTTAATGTGAGTGTGTATGGTCTCTCCACAACCCTGCATTTGATAATATGATATATATAAATAATGGCTGAAAGAAATTATCATATATGCAAACGGTCACTATCCTGGAGTGAAAGTCTTTGGACCTTTTCTCATTTTGACAGAGTTGGCTTGCAACAAAACTTTTTTTTTTTAAACTACCTCACCTACATCTACTTCAGAGAGTGAACAGCACCAGCATGACAAGGATCCACAGCAACATTTATTTTTTTGTCTCACTAAACAGTCTCGTATTCATTGTTTCAGCAGTTAGTGGGAACAATATGTTGATTCAGGTGCCTCGTAACTTCTGTGTTTGCTCCGAGTACGGCAACAATACTGTGTCACACTGTGCGACACACTGCACCTATGTTGAAAGTGCATGTGTTCCATGTGTGTTTATCTATACGCTGTATGGGCTACTTTGTAGGGATGGAAAATGTTTGCTTTTGGTACAGTATATGTTTATATTCTCTGTATATGATTCTGCTGGGTAAATATGAACATGAGCACATGCACGCACGCCCACACGCACACCCACAGACACACACACGCTTTTTCCATTCAAATTGAGATTCCCTGGTGCGGCGTATTTCTGCCAATAATTCATGAGTGATCTGCGCCCCTTGCCGGCCTTTAGCATTTTTATTTAATCTGCTGAGCCCTACCGCGTGCTCGCTCATCAATAATGCACACCGACATGTGTGTTAACACATCTATGGCGCTTGAGAGAGAAAGAGACACACACAGGGAGTATATGGGTGTGTGATTACTGATATAAGGTAAAGACAATGCACACGATGATAAAGAGATTGAGTTTCTGCATAAGTGCGTGTGTTTGTGTGACAGAGTTCTATGTTTTATTTGTCAGTTGCACATGTTTTTTTTCTGAAGTCGCTCTCTGTTGGGACAACAGACATGGATGACCCACGGTTCATCTGCGGCCATTTGACATGAATTTAACACCGTTGGTCTACATGTGACCGTGAAACACACTCCCACTAAGTGTTTTATGCTTTCTGAAGTCCTCTTCGGTCTGATTTCACAGTTGTAGAAGTGATTCAGTGCAAGCGAACGCTCGAGAAAGAGAGTGTGTGTGTGCGTGTGTGTGCGTGTGTGTGCGTGTGTGTGCGTGTGTGTGTGTGTGCGTGTGTGTGAGTGCGTGCGTGCGTGTACACGAGCGGACTTCAACGTGCGTGCTTGGTTTGGTGTATACGTTTCAAATTCACTGACAAACAGAATCACATCGAGCAAAATTGACTTCACCAAATCAGTGGGTCAGGAGGTAACATCACCGGGGGTTGCTATGGAGACGCCCAATGACGGGGCTTCCCAACCAGCACAACAACCCGCCTGCAAAATGGCAGTTCCCCTAACATAACCTCTGTATGTGTGTGTGTTCCTTCTCCTCTCCTATCATTTTTTTTGTCACGTTAACGTCACACCAACTTTTCCTCTTCTGTTTCTTGTCTTTTATTTTTATTTTTGTCAGTTTCTCCATCGTTACCTCTCTGTCACTCTGTGATTTAACTTTGTTGTTCTCAATCACCCTTCCATGCTACAATGTACTGCTCGCTTGCTCAATCAACCGAACCATGCGTGGAAATATGCCTGTGGACAAATGCACGCACACACACACACACACACACACACACACACACACACACACACACACACACCCACACACACACACACACACACACACACACACGCACACACACACACACACACAACAAAATGTGAGGGGGCAGCGGGATCCCAGCATGCAGGGTTTAACAGCTAATACCCCTTAGATTAACCACCCCCGGTTCCCCTCTCTTACACACACGCAGACACACACATACAACATCTTCCACAAACGAAGATTAACCTCCTACGATTGACACAGTATGTGTTGGTCTTGCGCACACATCCATACACACCTTCGGGGTGTGTTGCTATCCCCCTACCAATAAAAACAACAAACACAATGAGTCACACAGTCAGCCTTAAGTGACCAAGCTACTGTTCATGTGACTGTCTATCTGACACACACACACGCACACACGCACGCACGCACAGCTTGGCTTTATCTCAGCTCTAAGAATTGATCCCCCATGGATTTCAGAGGGGTCACGTGATTTGATAACCTTACAGGATTCCCTCTGGTCAGGAGGCCTTTTTGTTTGCCAGGCTGCGTGTATGTGTGTGTGTGTGTGTGTGTGTGTGTGTGTGTGTGTGTGTGTGTGTGTGTGTGTGTGTGTGTGTGTGTGTGTGTGTGTGTGTGTGTGTGTGTGTGTGTGTGTGTGTGTGTGTGTGTGTGTGTGTGTGTTGGTGTATTGTTTCTGACCTGGTATAAAATGAATTCTCCACAGCCTGATACATCATGCCCTAATCTAACGTCTGTCTGTCTCTGAGGTCTCAGATTGAACAATGGCTGGGAATAATGTTAACATCATTAGACTGCTGGTAATGGGGATTTATCGGGGCTCATCTCTTTCTCTCCTTTCTTTCCTTATCTTTCTCTCTTTCTCATCATCTATTTTTCACTTTGTCTGCCTCTTTAACTCTCTTTATTTCGACTGCTCTTTGCCTTCTCTGCAGTCTCCACTTTCATGCCTCTACCTCGCGACTGACTGATACTTTCAAGGATTATTTTAAGGGCCGCTCAGATCAAACACCCTTTGCCTGGGCCTTGCCTCAGTTACCCAGACTCCAACCCCTTTAATTAGACATGTCTAATAACACTAAGCATGTGCTGATAGCTATCTCTCTGATAAGACTACGCTGCACAAGGACACAGGGCCCCTTTCTACCTTTTACAGTGTTACCTAAGGTTAAAATGAATAGTTAGCTCCCTCGGTTTATGGCCGTGGCCCGTCACACGTGTGCCCAATTAACAGGCTAGTTGGCACTTACAGAGCAGTGATTTGCAAAGGCAGGTTCGCAAAGATGCTCTTTGCTTTCAAGCCCTCCTTGCTAACAAGGACGGCTTTAAATGCTTTATGGAAAATGTACTAAACACTGATAACATATGGTCGATAGAAAGCCAATAAATGGGTTTATAAGAGACTAACGACTTGGGGATAATATGCATCTTAAAGTAATAGGAATACAACAATTAAACCTCTTTTGAAATTGAGCATGTTTCTGTTTCTTATTTAACTTTTTAAATCTAGTTTGGTGAACAGATATCTCATTACAGAGATAATCAAAGCACAGGTTGCTGAAACTGTGACTCATCATCTACATCTGTTTTTATCACAGTAAGTGACGTCACAGGGCAAAGACAGAGAGACAGATAATCACAAACAGAGAACACAATGAAGCTCACTTGCAGGGTTTTGAAGGAAACTGGAGTGAAAAAAATAAACAAAACATGCAAACTCTGTAGAGAAGGACCTGCGAGCCAGGACTCGAACCGGTGGATATTCTCGCTGTGATGCGAGGCTGCTCATCACTTTATCATCACGCATCTCTAAACAGTGACTGGTTATAATCTAACCATCAAGAGAGAACAAATGTTCACCAGGCGATTAAAACAAATGCTGCTGACACTAGCTACAGAGAGCTACAAACTCAAAAATAAGTTTGCCAAAGTAAAACACTATAATTAGTCTGAGACACACCACTCTCCAAATAATCATTCTTGTATATAACTTGTGCATGTTGAATGATTTTATTGGATTTGTTTTTTTTTTCCAGAGAGCAGTTTGACTCCTAATTAACATGGACGCTCATGTTTGGGCCGAGTTAGGCTGTTGGTTTGGAAAACCACTCCAGGCCATTTCTCTTTAGATGGATTGATCTAGGTGAGGATGATTCAGTAAGTGGTGTGTGTGTGTGTGTGTGTGTGTGTGTGTGTGTGTGTGTGTGTGTGTGTGTGTGTGTGTGTGTGTGTGTGTGTGTGTGTGTGTGTGTGTGTGTGTGTGTGTGTGTGTGTGTGTGTGTGTGTGTGTGTGTGTGTGTGAGAGTGAGATGAAAACAGGGGAGGAGTGGAGGCATTAATTCCAATCATTAAGAACTGGGATAGCCTGCGGGGTCGAACCCCTCGAAATCGACTGCATGTAAACTCTAAAATGACTTACCAGTTGTTCACTTGTAGGATGGTGAGGCCTGTGTCTTGTGCCAGCTGTTTCTTCTGTTCTTCTGATGGGTACGGATGCTACGAAAGAGAAAGACAGCATGTGTCAGGGAAAAGAAAGAAAGGAAAAAAAAAAAAAGGCTGACCACAAATTGTGTAATGAAGCTTCTTGTTTTTTTGAAAAAGAGGGTTTGATGTGCCTTTTAGCAGAGAAAGAGACGTTGCGGGGCACAGGTTACACACACGCAGTCGCACACACAAAACCATGCCGCGTAATGAGAGGTAGAAAATGAGATGTGTGCTCGTGCTCATTGGTGCGTAGGTGTCAGTATGCGCCAGTGTGCGCGCCTATCTGAAAGTATACTGTACGTATGTGTGCGTGTGTGCACATTCATGTGCGCCCCCACCCTTGCAATCATTAATGGAATATGAAATCTTGTAATTAATGGCAGCCAAAAAGGCAAGCCAATTAGAAAGTTAAGTGAAGTGGAGAACCAGCTCTGGTAATTAGGCAGCCTCTTACACAAATATATTCGCGTCGACGGCCCCCCTTTCACCCCGCTGCATATGTAATCAGTGAATGGGGAATATGTAACATTAACCCGATGGAATACAGACAAGAGAATGTGAAATGTCTCATCTTTATTGCTGCTGCTGCTGCTGCTTTTATCCTCTCAGTAGTGGTGCAGTAACATGACTGTTGAGTTTGCCTTTTTGCATGGAAAGCTCTACAGGTTTTGAATACTTGTCAAGCACAAAAACATGTATGGCCCTTAAATTGCACAATACCAACCGACCAAGGTATATAGATTCTTGAGATTTTTCTAAGTGGGTGTAACCCACTTAGAGCCTATCTTGTGCATGCATATGAACACAACTTTAAGTTGGCTAAAAAAAAAAAAAAATCGAATTACTACCAAAAAGCCATTTAATCACAGACAGGATACTGCAGCATGTCAATTATTAGTAACCTATCGTAGTATACATGTCTTAGTACTCTGACAACCACAGATTTTACAACAGTTCTATAGGTCTTAAAATCCAAATAATATAGTAAATCATGAATTTTCTGTGTCCTACGATTTATTTTTCTTGTTTGATTCCCAAGACCAATTGTAATATTTGGTAGTTAATTATTACTATAAATTTATTTGGTTTTCCTGATTGTTGCAAACAAGTTATGGTGTCTGTACTCTGGTGATTGCTCCTGTTTGTTTTTGTCACCATTGTTTTGATTTGTGTGCTGATTTTCCCTCCCGAGCCATCCAGGTCCAGCAGTCTTGCCAAAAGAAATGATAATAAATCAATAAAGACTGCAACAGAAAGACTACGTCAGACTCTGCCTTTGTAGAGCAAATCTGTTTTGGCACCACAAAGTACTCATATCTATCACATGGCAGGCCTAAAATGGATAAAAAACATTAAATACAGTGTGCTTTGGACAGTACGAAGAAACTCATGATACAAATGCGTGACCTGTGGTAGGATGGCTAAAGTGCCGTCCAGGAGGCCTTTACAATGAATATACATGCTAACAAAGTTCTTTTTCTCTCTTATTATGTGTGTTTAAAAAAAATGTTTAGAATAAAAATAACATCCTGGTATAAGATATACAAATCAAATGCAAATATAGTTTCACTTACATACACCCCCCCTCCCCCCCAATCAATTAAAACTTTATTCTAATCTAAATGTAACATTTTAATCAGCCACATTTTGTTTTATTTTTAAGACATCAGTTCATTTTTTTTTTCAGTTTAAACAGTGTGATTATTTCACACTAACTCTTTCTCTCCCTTGTTTTTTAAATTTCAAGACTCAGACGACACATGCATGATAAACAACAGTTCACTTGTTGGAAAGACAGCCCGGCCGACTCGGAGCCCAGTGTTTAAATATAAACCGCTGACAGCGCAGCCACCCGCCCTCTTTCAAGAAAACAGCTGAGAACCGTTAAAGCCGAGCCACCTGTTTAAATATATAGAATGAATAAATTGGATAAATGTGAACTTGGGGGAGTGTGTTGATTTATATTAGAGTGGGGAGTATCACAGATGCACAGGACCTCGTTCGCGGAGGACAATGTGCTGTTCATGACTGAGACAAGACACGGACTGTGCTGGACGCCATAGGCAGGCCATAAAACGGGGGACGCGGAGGGAGGAGAGGGAGAGAATAGATTGTTGAAGGGACAGCAGTTACGGGAAAAATAGGAATTCTCTGAAATGATGTGTACACAACCAAGAAAAAGAATTTGAAGATATTTGAAGATGGTGATAAAATATTAGCCTAAAAGTTTCTTCAGTTCAGCACTTAAAATAATGACACCCAAACTATTTTACAGTTTTAGGGCAATACGCCTTTTTATAACATGAAAATACACCAAGAACTTGACGTGACTTACATGAGGGAAAAAATACTGAATTGCTCTCCCCTGTTATGTGAAGCAGTAATCGGCGACACCTTCGGCTACTGTAAGACATACACAGGATGCCTAAGAAGAGGACACACCCTTGATAGTCAATCAGACGTGCAAAATCAGTGCGGCGCCAGCTTTTTCATTTTTTCATGACAGCTTTTTCAGTGCATAATGAACAGGATTGTGTTTAATGATGGGATGACCCAGCAGAGACAGAGAGGGGAGAGAAGGAGAGGAGACAGTTATTTTTTTTTCCCAGCCTTCACTTGTCCATGTGATTGGTTGCGGGGGAATGGGAACACAAGGAGGCTAATTTCATGCGCTAAGTTATAATTGCATTGTCGCCTCTGGCCAAATTTGTGTCCACTTCTCCTACAACCAATCTTTTTTGTGCTTTCATGTGTGAGCGTGTGCACGACGTATACGAACTGTCCATCCGTTCAAATGCTATTGGCGTGTGCATGTGCAAGTACCCTCCTCACAGTAGACCGATCAGATAGTATCAAAATGATATGTGGGGCGCCACTACTCTGTGTGTGTGTGTGTGTGTGTGTGTGTGTGTGTGTGTGTGTGTGTGTGTGTGTGTGTGTGTGTGTGTGTGTGTGTGTGTGTGCTGGAAATAAAGAAACACTGCACTCCAGGGTGTGTGTCATCTGATGCTTTGATGTGTTTTACATATAGAAATCGCACACACACACTGGCCACTGACATATGAATCTTGGTTAATCATGTGGGAAAACATGTCTTTAAAGTCTTTATTCTCTGGAAACAAAGCCGACTGAAAACGAGAGATCAATGTCTCCATTCTACGTGTCATAGATCTGTGGAACCAGGAGAGTCTGCCTCGTGATATTGGGGGGCTGCAGCCGCGCCAGCGGCCATGAAACAGCACAAATACACCCTGTTTCGCTGATTCCCTGCCTCCAGCTTCCCAACACACACGCAGACATGCGCAACTAGTCACACGCACGCACACACTCACAGACACACGCAATCTCAATCTCACACAGCAGCACTGAAAGAGAAATGTGCTCGCTGGCAAAAAAATGTGATTTCTTTGACACACGTACTGCCAACGGGGGCCGTAATAGCGATATTGATTCAAGTACAGAAATAGGTCTAAAGTTGGCCTTCTTTGATTGACTATAGGGATAGCACGTGTCTATTCGGCTGCTCCCTTTGCCAGGGGTCGCAACAGCAAGTCATTTGCAGCAATAAACTTAGAAACTGTATTTTTTTTTTTTTACACTGGATATGATTCCTGGTGGAACTGGTCTCCAAAATGTATTTTCCTAAAAACTTCCTTTTAATAAGCAAATTTGCAGTTGTTTCACTTGTACTTAGAAGACGCGTGCATCACAGGAGGGAATCTCCAGTAGGCCAGCTCATCAGGACTGTTTTTGCCCTCCTTCTTTTCAAAACCTCCAAATTAGCTCCTATCTGTCAAAACACTGTGATTTAGCTGCGCGCAACAAGTCGCCGTTTGAATATTGTCTGTGAGTGATTCTGCTGCCTTAACGGCCTTTGGCTGTGGTTCAGCGGCAAGAGAGAGAGAGAGAAAGAGAGAGCGAGAGAAAGAGTGTGGAAGGCCTTTAGAGAGAAAAGCAATAACATGTTCTTTAAAAGAGCAGATGGAAAGTTTCGGCGCATCCTTCCCTCCCTTCCCTTCCCTCTTCCCTCCGCCTATCTTAATGATATGTCTTCTCCAAATATACAACTCCTTTCATGAGAATTTCCACCCTGCCTGCTGCTCTCTGCTGAGCTTGGAGCATGTGGGTGCCAGGAGGTGTGTGTGTGTGTGTGTGTGTGTGTGTGTGTGTGTGTGTGTGTGTGTGTGTGTGTGTGTGTGTGTGTGTGTGTGTGTGTGTGTGTGTGTGTGTGTGTGTGTGTGTGTGTGTGTGTGTGCGTGCTTTTCTTTGTTCTTATCAATCTGAATAAGTGTGATTGTGCGTGTGTGTGTGTGCACATGCATGTCTGTTGTGTCTCGTCCCTTATAGTAGGTTTTACTTTTCAAGAGAATCCGTGCGCAATGATGACCATGACTGATCACGCGGATGTGCTTGTTAGTCATTTGGGCAACATATGAGTAAGTACAGCTGTGCGTGGCCGTGCGTGCGTGCACGAGGGTGTGCAGATGTGTGTGTGTGGGTGAGTAAGAGAGCATCAGTAACATCCCCTCCCTGTCTGACCGTCTTCCTCTCTGACCTCCTCAGACAAGAACAAGAGAGGGATAGATAGAAAAAGGAAAGAGAGGAAGAGGGAAGGAGGAGACATGGAAATTGATATCTGGAGCCCCCAGGGTTTAACGCTGAGATAAGAGCATAAATACTCTGTGAGACCCCTCTTTACTCCCCTTGTCCCATGTCTAACCCGGGAGAGAAGTATTCTCGGCATGCCAATATAAAAAAAAACAAAAAGCAAATACACTTACAAATTTAACAGACGACAAAAGTAGTTCATAAAAATCCATGTATTTTTTTTCTTGTGTATAACAAAATCTCTGCAAATCACACTTCAGCAGTGTGATTGCAGCACAATGCCGATTACATACGATTATAGTGAATATTTAATTTGCCCATTTTGGGGCAAACTCATGTCATCTGGAGCCAAAACTCAACAGAACTTTGACATTTGAAGAGAAAAAAAAAAATCACTGAAAGTCAGACTTCTTTACCACACTGTGGTGTAGTGGTTCGCATTGGCACCAAGAAGAGTCCCTTCTTGAGTCTTGGATTCGGGGTCTTTCTAATAAACATTAATATTAATTAAATGAATAACATGACAGTGAGAAGATCCTCTTTTCAAGTCCATTCTTGACTTCTGTGAGTTTACGTTTGCATGTGGTTGTGTGTCTCTCTGTTTGACTTGTGATGGGTTGGCTGCACAAATCTGCAAACCTAAGTCTGATTAAAAATTAAAAAAAATAAAATAAAATAAAATAAAATATATATATATATATATATATGAAGGACAGATGGTGGACAGGCCGCTTTAATTCGTATTTAGTTCTGTGAAGTCTCACCTGAGTCTCGCAGTGGCAGAAGAAAGCAAGAAGAAAGGAAACAAGTAAGGGTTACTCTTTCATTTGAGATGTTCCATTTCACCAAGGGTAGAGGGATATTTCAGAAATGCCTTTAATCTTTCCACGCTTTTCCCTTAACTTTATCTTACTGCCTCAGTAAAAAAAAAAAAAGTGCTCTTTTCTATTCTTAGTTACGTGCAATCACAGCGACTTTTTACTCTTTATTTTAAACAATGAAACTACGTAACAAATTAATAATGTAACACATTGAAAATGCTCTGCAAAAGAATGAAAAGGTGAGACAAACAACTGCTGAACAATTATTGTATGGAAGTAATATTCAGGATACTTATGAAATGTGATTATTGAACATTGGGCAAGGAGTAGGATAAAATAAGTTTCACTTCTTTCTCCCAATTTTTAGACATATGGATTCCAATCTGGACCTTGACATATGCTCCATTGTGTTCGTGCCTTCCTTCTTAACCAACTCAACCTCTCAGTGTTCTCTCTTTTGCCATTTGCATTAAAGTATTATCACTGCATATTCTTCTATTTAAAGCCACGCTTCCCCAGCTTCTGTGCATCCCATTAAAAAGGCTTGACACGCCACATTAGCTTGAGAAGACTGTGGCCATGAAACAGGATGGATGGAGGAAGAAGAGAGAGGAAAATCATATGTTGTCACCACCATGTGATGTCTCTCAAAAAGAGGCCTGCACAATCTGCAGATAACAGACATGGGTCAGTTGTATTTTCAGCAAGCTTACTTTACCACCAGATGGTTGAGGTCTGCCACAAGGCACAAAGAAGCCAGAAAATGCAATGATTCAGTGTAAACAACTTGTTAATGTACAGCAATTTACTTGAGTGGACTTCTCTGTCATCAACAAGATGCTTGGAGTTATTTTGGTCACTGCACTCATAAAAGAAGCTTAACTGTCCTGATACTAAAACCCCCAATGACCTGAAATACCAAGCAGGTTCAACACCAACAACGTTATGCATGGTCATTGGCTTGCAGGTGCCAGTTAAGGTAAAAGTGAGCAGCTTTGACTTGGCCAGATCTCTTCCCCTCGCTGTTCCCAGGTCAAATCTCTGTGGAAACTGAGCTGCCCATCAGGAATGCCTGACGGCTAATCCGGGGGCCTTTTTGGCTCGAAGGGCATCACTATATCATACCACGCTGTCTCA
The DNA here is from genome assembly GCF_963422515.1 of Blennius ocellaris. Lineage (NCBI taxonomy): Eukaryota > Metazoa > Chordata > Actinopteri > Blenniiformes > Blenniidae > Blennius > Blennius ocellaris. Next base: position 8,738,626 of record NC_137662.1, read on the forward strand.
CACTAACATACGTACTCACACAGTCACAAACGCACAGTTTACTGGAAGTGTGGCCTCGCTCTTGCCAGACATGTATGAGATTACCTTAAATATTTGGAGAGCAGGCAGATTGTTATGCTAACAACAAATGTCCCAAACCCTGAGCATGAGCAGACTTTAGAACAAGCGTTCCAACCTATAAGCCTGTTGTATCTCATACAACAAGCTTCCAATTTCCCAATTTTTTTTTTTCATTCAGTGGAAGTTTCATTGTGTGTGTGTGTGTGTGTGAGTGTGTGTGTGTGTGTGTGTGTGTGTGTGTGTGTGTGTGTGTGTGTGTGTGTGTGTGTGTGTGTGTGTGTGTGTGTGTGTGTGCGCGCGTGTGTGTGTGTGTGTGTGTGTGTGTGTGTGTGTGTGTGTGTGTGTGCGTGTGTGTGTGTGTGTGTGTCTGTGCGTGCTCACGCTGTGCTGTGAGAGCTACGCCATTTCAAATTCCTTTCTGTGTAGGTGGCATCGACTGACATCCCTTTGACTTCATTAGGGAGCAGGGACCCAGCAACAAAGCTGGCTCTGGGAGAAAGGGGGGATTAAAGAAAGAAAGAAAAGGGAGTGAGAGTGAACAAAACAACAACAGAAAAAACAAAGCACCGCTAACCTAATTTCCTCTGATTCAGGCTGCTCCAATGAAAAATAACAAAACAGCGCAAAAACAGATCTTCTGAGAGACTTGAAATGAACCAACTAGTGGATGAGAGTTTTAGATTGCCTTCTGCTAACTCTGTGCAAAATAAATGTTTCATTCTGAGGCCCACTCATACAAAAAAAATAAATAAAATTTGGGCAGGGGGGGAACTGGAACTGCCTCTTTTGTGGCGTTGGTCTACGGTAAACCAGCCCAAAGCTTGTGTGAATAATTCAACACTTTTTTTTTTTAAGGGGAGACCTCAATATATGTAGCAGGAATTGCAAAGGAAGCCCCCTACAAAATGTTGTTTTTTTTACATCTGATCTTGCCGTCTCCTCTGAAGATTAAGAAAACAGAAGGAAAAAAACAGCTGTGCTTGGGTTTTTCATTCATTAATGAGTATTTTCCCTCTCAAAAAACAGCTTTTGTTGATTTAGGGAAATCTCATAACGTTCTTGCCTATGGGAATGAGATAAATCTAGTTAACTGGGGAGGCAAGGAGTGAAAAGTATGTCATTAAAGCTCTAGTACAAAGTGAATTAGACAATGTACTGTATCACCAGCTTTCTGACTATGATAATTGATGATAAGTAATGTTCATCGCTTTTCTAATACTCTGAACTACATAAGATAATGAAGGGCCACAGCTACCTCCGCAGCCTTTGCCGCAATGTTACAGGGTGTGATCAATGATCTGTGTGCTTTACAGTTGGGTGGGTCTCGCGCCGATGTGTATACTGCAGCTTACTGCATGTATGCACATGACAAGGTCTCAAGTCTTAACAAAGTGCTCCATTGTTGTGTTTCATGCAAAATGTAAAGGGTGAGGTCCTAGAAGGCGAGCATTTTATATCCTGTATGTGTGGCGTGTGTGCACACTCTCTGGTAGCTTTGACTATGAGCGAAGGCTTGCTTCATTAGAACTCCCTATTCCAGCTCAGGGGAGGCTAAATTTATTAAGGGGGCCGGATGTTGCACAACACCTGCTGCTGTGCTTCCCTCTGTGCAATAAAGGGAAGGGGGTGCAGCATGCTAGCTGGTGCTAGTGGTGAGCGCTGCTCGTTGGACTGAGGCTGATGAGCTGGGGCTAATTCAAGGGGTGATTATGTAGTTTGCTGGACCACTAAACCTCTTTAAGCCCGTAATTACCGCCTATTTGAGCGAGGGGAGGCACTCCAAAGCAATCGGTACTTGCACCAAGCGGCGCGGAGAACGGCAGCCACAGCTGGAGGTGGGCTGCCTCGGGGCTGCCTGGGAATGAGGGGGTGTGTAAATGGGGAGTAACAGGGATACACAAAGCCTCATCCCAGTCAGGTACCGCGGAAAACTGAGAAGAAAACAGTGGGATGCCCCTCCGAGCACCAGGATGCTAGCTCCAAGCGACTGTGCTCGGAGCTAGCATTTGAGGAGTGATCTCGAGGCTCAGAAAGAAATGTTCTCTTGTGATACACATCTAAAATACACGCATGTCGGCACAAATTGATGATATGAGACCCCAAAACTTACAGCGCAAACAAGCAGACTTTATAACCTTGTAAACTGTTTGAATAAATTGCGCTGTGAAGAATGGAGCTGGATATGTCATTGTGGTGAAGGACTTTGTTAAGACGCAAGTCGATGACATACAACAGGGAATAGGTTTCTCAGATTGCGCCTCGATCATGGGGGAATCCATTTCATTTTACCTGACTTTCAAGGAAATTTGACTTTATGTAACGACACTGAAACCTGATCTCTCAGAGGAAGCAATTTGGGGACCACAGAACATTCTAATAACCCCTGCGATATTATTATGTTATTATCATAATTACCCTTTTGCCCCCAACGTTTTAATTAGAAACTCACCGTTGGCCCTCTGGGGGGTGAAAAGAACCTGAGTTGGGGGAATGCTGAAACTCGGTGAAGGTATTTCACAATTGCTCCCTTATGCTCTTTGAAGCAGCAAGACGACGGAAGGAGGATGCAGTCGATGTTATTGAGAGATGAAGCCTTCACACTCCGCCTCCCTCCTCTGTCTTCCTCTGACATCCTTGTCATTCAAAGTGCACCTACACCCCTCCCTCGTTGCATCCCTGGTCTTTCCCAACCTTTTCACCAATCTCCACCTGGCATCCATCCCTCCGTTCTATACTTAGCCTTTTGCTTAACTATCTTGGGCTTTTAGTTTCTCCCCACTCTCTTCTCCCACCCCCATTTAACTCCTCTCTTTACAATTAGCACTGATCTTTCTCTCTCCTTCTCCCCATTCTCTCCTTTTCCTTCTTTTACTTTTCTCTCTCTCTCCTAGTCTACAGTAGCAGAGGGCCTTCTCCATCAGTGCACCGCTTTCGCAAATCAATGACTTAATCTGTCGTAACAAACAAGTGAGCAGCACCCTCAGCCCTGTTCACGCCACCCCCACCCCCACCCCCCAACCCCCTCTATTCCTCACACCGCAAAATAGTGCCTCAGAGAGAATAAGAGCAGGATTATTAAGGGAAAATGCTGACAAACATACAGTATGAGGTTTTACAAGGAGAGAATATGTTGGAAGCCAGAAATGGAAAGAGGACATAGTCTAAATGTGTTTTGTGGTGTATTTGGACAGAAAGTGATGGAAATAAATTAAGATAATGATAACTGAGAATCATACCAGTATGTGTGCAACGGCGTAGGTTTTCTTCTCCTCTAGCCCTCAGCTCTGTCCAACTCCCCTACCATGAGTTATTGTCTGCCTGCATTCACCACCTGGTTCACTCACTATGATTTCGTTCACTCCACTGGACACACACACACACACACACACACACACACACACACACACACACACACACACACACACACACACACACACACACACACACACACACACACACACCCAGATGCATACTTGTGTGATTATCACAGATGGATATACAACACACACACACACACACACCTCACCGTCACCCTCCGCACAGGGCACCCGGGGTCAGCTGACCACCAGTAAACAAATTACCAGCTGATGGGCATACCTTCCATGCCCCCTGCCTCCAATGCATCATAACTTTTGCAGAGTTTAATGCAGGAAACTTCAATCATGGGATTTTAACACAAGTAAGTGTAAAATGAAGGTATCACAGGACCTCGTCAATAAATCATAGGCTGCTCCCCACAGTCTTTGAAACAGCACAAGTGCACCGATATTGCGATGATATCATGGTTCAAGGCCATTAAAATGTAAGGCAATACAGTTGTACATTATAGAAAAATGAAATGAGAGAGAGTCATGGAAGAAAGGAGGAGAGGGGGAGAGAAGTCAGAGAGGCAGAAGGCATGCATAAAAGATAGGAAACCCTTATGGTTTTTCAGAAAGAAGTGTTTTGTCAGAGTGGGAAACGGAGTGGAGGGGAAAGAGAGAGAGTTCACGCTTGGGAGAGAATACAAGTGGGAGGAACTGAATTGATAAATTAGTTCAGCCAACGCGCAAACTGATTACCACAATGGCAAAGCCACAGCATCTATGGAGTGCACGCATGGAATGAGACACAAAGGCAGGCGCACACTCACTCCTCTTTCACAAAAGAGACATGAGGCTGACACTTACAAATAATAGCACAACTGTATATGCAATGGCGCACACACTACAGATGACTGCACGCACACGCACACGCACACACACACGCACACACACACACACACACACACAACAAATGTAACTAGGGCAAGCTTCTGCAGTTGCTGTAAGTAAAAGGTATTGAGCTGCTGACTCCAGCCAGAAAATATCCCACAATCCTCTGGATCGCCAAACAGCCTAATGGATAATGGCTAACAGCTAGCGCTAATGTGATTTCACACTTAGCAGAGTTAATATATCACTGGCTGAACAAAATCATGCTACACACCAAGGCTATGCTAAACTCTTGAAGGGTGGTGAACAATTTACAGCCAAAGTCTTCATTTGAGGAGTCTTGCACATGAAAAAAAAAGTTTATTTTGGAGGTTATGCATTGACTTACAGTGGGCAAGAGAAAGTAGCATTGCTAATCTCTTGCTCAGCATTGGACAGAAGCATTTCATCATGGTAACCACAAACTTATGACAATATTTTTCCCCAACTCTTCCGCACTTCAACTTGCCACTCACTCTCCAATAAATTCCATAGAGATGGTGGGGAACTCCCCACCCAGCCAGTGACGTCACTGCTGTGGCGCTGTGTGTGTGTGTGTGTGTGTGTGTGTGTGTGTGTGTGTGTGTGTGTGTGTGTGTGTGTGTGTGTGTGTGTGTGTGTGTGTGTGCGTGTGTGCGTGTGTGCGTGCGTGCGTGCGTGCGTGCGTGCGTGCGTGCGTGCGCGTGTGCATATGCGGTGCATGAGTTTGCATACGAGTGTGTCTGAGTACTGAGAGTGAGGCTCTTCTCTGGATTTGAAAATGATTGTAAACTGGTCAGAGGGTACCAAACCAAGAATGGGTTTTCACATATCTGAGTTACTGGGCCTGGATCCACTCAGTGGGCTCACACATGCACATGCCCACGCACGCATGCACACACACACACTTCACATACAGCTGATAATGAAAAATAGAACTAGTGTGAAGCACAACTTCAGCATGAAGGCATCAATCATCCTGACATACAACAATGAAACCACACACTGAACTGTTTCATAGTTTCCCAACTATGAAATTATATGAGCGTTAGGGGGAGGGAGAGCAGGAGGACAAGGATGGCAAAGAGAAAGGAGGAGGAGGAGGTAGATGGTAATCATGGAGACAATGTCAAAAATAATTAAATATTCCATCACCTTATTGTTTAATTTCATGAAGAACAAGAAGAAAACAACAACAGAGGTGTTGGCCCAAAAGTATACAACTCCTACGGTGAATAACCATGATAAGGAAATTCACCCACAATCTGTTTAACACAGTTCCTAAACATGCTTAATGTGTGTGTGTGTGTGTGTGTGTGTGTGTGTGTGTGTGTGTGTGTGTGTGTGTGTGTGTGTGTGTGTGTGTGTGTGTGTGTGTGTGTGTGTGTGTGTGTGTGTGTGTGTGTGTGTGTGTGTGTGAATTCTTGAGGGTCATTTCAGATCTCTTGCGACTGGTGATCTCCTCCAGTGCAACTGACCGACCTAGAGGGTCTGTAAAGTTCTCACGTTCTCAAGGAAGCACACTGGAGCAACCTTTGACTAAAGCCAGATCAACACACACACACACACACACACACACACACACACACACACACACACACACACACACACACACACACACACACACACACACACACACACACACACACGCGCGCGCGCGCTCAATCGTCAGGATCTGTGGCAGACATTATTTTGAAAAGTTCAAAGGTGACATGAATTAAAACTTAACTGCCCTTGAGGGCTTTTAAATGGCAGAGTAAAACGATACAAGCCGCACAAGGAGAAAGTGGGAGAAAAAGGTTGAAGTAAAGCATTGTCAGAAACATAAAGGGGCCTTATAATAGACCAGACTTGGATATTTGCAACTAATTTTTCAGCCCTATCAGCCTATGAGACAATGAGTTGTGGGAACGAGGAGTGAACCATCAAACAACTTCACATGACCTGGCTTTTAGAAGTATGAACTTGATAATATGTTTATAGAATTCTCAAGCTGAAGAAGTGTATTCTGTGGTGTCGACTACATGACAACACCATTTTGACCAGTTTCCAAGCAATGTACCACTAACAGGATGGAAATATAGTACATTTGATAATGATATAAATGTCCAAGAGTTCTTTAAGAAATGAAGATGCATGAGAAAGCTAATTTGGAAATGCCTAAAAGTGGGCAGCAAGTCTCAAAGAAGGGAGAGCTACCCATATCTATCATGAGGTCAGAAACCACTGTTTGAAAATGAAGAAAACAAAAAATACATATACACAGGATATTTGATTTTCTGGACAAAAACGATCACGGAGGGATGGATCTCCAAAGCTATAACTGAGATCAACTTTTGATATTGCCAATATTTCAGCAAATGTCTGAGTGGCCAACATGAGCCTTGTGTCAGGCTTCCTCTCATCTACTGTATCCCTTCTTCCATCTGTTCATCTCCTCATCCATCCATCATTCCATCCATCAATCATGACACAGATGGCCTTTCAGGAGTCAAGACTGCCCCTGCCATACCATCACCCCCCATCTTCCCTTCCAGCAACACCCCAGAACCAGACATAACTCATATACATATACACGCTCACACCTCCCGTCCCCCCACACCTCCGCCAGATGGAACAGTCTCACTATCTTGCACTCCCAAGACCCACTATCTACCCTGTTGGCCAAGGAAGGTCATCAGCTTATCTGTTTTTAATACACACACACACAGAGACACGGAAAGCCTGCATATGTCCACCCTGAAATAGTTGCAAAGCAGGAGTGTGTGAGTAGTGAGCCTGTTTGTCTGTGAGGGTCAGTTCACAAAGAGAAGCCCCCAAAAGAGAGCTGTCTGCCTTTGGTCCCTTGGGCCTGTCAAGAGGGATAATTGATGATGTTTTCATTACAAGGTGTGGGGTAATGTGGGGGTTGGGGCACAGTATGTGTGTGCATGCATGTGTGCAATAGTGTGTGTGTGTGTGTGTGTGTGTGTGTGTGTGTGTGTGTGTGTGTGTGTGTGTGTGTGTGTGTGTGTGTGTGTGTGTGTGTGTGTGTGTGTGTGTGTGTGTGTGTGTGTGTGTGTGTGTGTTGTGGGGGTGGGCAGGTTGACTCAGCTGCCTCCTCTTTGACACCAACCACTCCTGCCATTGGTAGAGACAAGTCATTGCTTCCAAATGCCCTCACACACGCACGCACGCACGCAACACGCACGCACGCACGCACGCACGCACACACACACACACACACACACACACACACACACACACACACACACACACACACACACAGCCCAAAGCCAATTCCATTCCAAGAGATAAAGTATCTGAAACCGAATGAAAACACTGTGAATAAGACTAACTTGTTCTCTTGTTTTCCCCCTGCCGCTCTGTCTCGTCACAGTGTCACGCCAGGCCTTTGGCAGATCTGTCCATCTGTCTGACGTCTCTTAGGACCTCTTTGAAATCCTAAAGCAGTGGCGCCTAAGATTCAGACTGTCACTTAGATTGAATTAAGAGTTAATCAGAGACAACAGGCTACATAGGCCAATACTTTGCCTTACAGTATCAAGACGGACATAGTGTCTTTGTTGTCATTATTATGAATAGACAAATTAAAATGCATAAAAAGTCAGCTGATGTTCTCCTGTTCTGCTTGCTTCCTAAGGCCTTGTCGAGGATATTAACAAGGCGTCCTGGTGGCGTTGGTGGTCAGCAGGAATTATTTTTCATGAGAAACTTGATTTGTACATCTTGAAGGAATTAGTCAACATTAATCACAGGATCTCTGTGGTCGGAGATAAGAAAAAAGCGTGTAATGCAGTGTTGTAAATTAAATTGTTTTGTTCCCCTTTGTCAAACTGTGTAGATGATGTTTCTTCCCGCACTAGCTTCTCATCACTGTAACTGTAACAAGGCCAGACTTCAGTTGTGTGAAGGATGACAGAACCAGAAGGATGACACGCTTCCTAGATTGGGCTGCCTTGGTGGTTCAGGGTTACAGCGGGTGACCAGGGTGCTGACACATCCAGGCTCCAGCAATAAACAGCAGAAGAATAATGGCATCTGAGGCAATGGCGAACTTTGACCTCAAGGGTTTTTTTTTAAACCCCTTGCATTCTGTTGTTTGTATAAGGTTCAGGGCGTCTGGATTTTGTTCTCTGAACAGAGAAGTTCAGGAACTGATAAGTTTTCACTTTACGGAATGAAGTTCTGTTCTTGGGAATTTCATGTTCAAATTTTATTTTCTGTATAGTTTTCAAATCCATTGGAAACATTTTAAGAATCATGTCAAACCTTTTCTCTCGGATAAGGACTGAAAAGTGGATGAAGACTTCCATTTTATGGTCTTTGTAACTAAAATTAATGATGACTGTATTTATTGAATAATGTGTTTTATTAATAGTGTGAGTAGGGTTTTAACACAATATTACAAGTGAACTTTGAGGTATTCCAGTTCATGATAATCAATCAACTTCTGTGCATCTGGTCATAACCATTAGAAAAGTAAGTCAAGACTTCACCTCTTTATTTACAATGAGGCATAACCCCATTTAAATTAGGTAGGACAAACAATACGTTACAAAAATGAGTGTCACACATACACCAGTGTGTTTTAAACAAGTGTACTAAAAAAGTGAAGTGAAAAGATTTGCTGATTATTTTGTACCTAAAACAGACGTCAGTTCCAACGTGGGGAACAAAAGGTGCCAAGTAAAAGGGAGGACAATCCAAATGTGAAATGTACCATTTTTACTTTTTTGGCATTTTTTGTATGTATGTAAATGTTTTGTTGGTTTTACTTTGTTTTGGAACGGCTGCCACCTTATGAGGCGCTTTCCTTGCAGAGCACAAGTTTTATTTAGGTACTCTGGTTGTCTTCTCCAGAAAGAAATATGTATTTGAGGCCCAAAATTGTGACTTTCTGTTTTCAGTGACTGTCACCCTGAACAGGGTAGGGTCTTCACTCAAAGTCAGCTGGGATCATTTTAGCCCTCTGCAACCTGAAGTTGAATAAAGCAGTAAGATGGCGAAATGCTGGCTCAGCCAGATAATCCAAGTAAAAAAAATATTAAACATACCATCTATAGAAATAACCTCAGTCCTGTTGTGTTCAAACAAGCACCAAATTACCAAGATGCAGCAAAAGGTGTGCTTCTAATGAGCCCTGCGGCCGGACATCCATCCATCCATCCAAGCATCCATGCATCCATCCATCACCTCCTCCCACCCCCTTCCTCCTCGCACACCTAGTCAAGATTCCTCCACCACCCAGGGCCCACAACAGCAAGACTTCTGGCCTCCTCTGCCAGCGCAGAAATGAATTATATCACTTTTCACACCTGTTTCTGTTCAAGCCCCCACTGCACACTGCTGTGTTAAAGAAAAAGGAGAAAAAAGAAAAAACATCTCCAGGAGGGGGGAAACAGCGCTCCACCAGCTCAGCTACATCTGCGTACACAAGCGGTTAAATTAGACTCTAATTGTATTAATGGCGGATTACGCTTCCAGTGGATTTTTTATACTCTCTCTCTCTCTGAATTTTACACATTTTAAAGGGAAAAGAGGGGAAGGGAGGGGGTAAGCAGCTCATTGAGGGTTTGCGGGTTGGTTTCTTTTATGAGCTGCGATCACGGCTGCCCCTCGTTACACTGCATCTGTGTACAAATAGGAGGGGAGGAGAGCCAGAATGGGAAAGTGTTAGTGATAATGTGTATGAGAGTGTGTGTCCCAGCCCGTGAATATACCAATGCTAACACTTCAAATGCCAAATCCCCTGCCCTTCTTCTCCACACACACACACACACACACACACACACACACACACACACACACACACACACACACACACACACACACACACACACACACACACACACACACACACACACACACACACACACTCGTCAGCAAAGCAACAATCTAAATGGGAATACAGGCGGTGTGTCTAGTGGGGAGGCGGGGGTGAATTCCATCTAATTACTCTATCACATAATTTCACAAATTGCCTTTTCATAGGGGAGTGGAGAGCAGAACACAGGGCACGTTGGGGATTTGAGGCTTGAGCTTTCATTTACTACTCATTTCTTGTTAAATTAAACAAGAAAATACCATTTGTGAGGAGGAGTGGTGCAGGAGGGAGGGTGAATTTCAAGTACACAATGGGAAAGATGAAGGAAGTAAGGATTGGATAGCAGCTATTTATTCATCACAGGATTTCTCTCTCTGGTCATAACATAAAGAGAAGTAGCTCAGCCAGTTATACAGTTTAAAATTGATTCTACAATTCAAATTATTTTGTTAAACACAGATTATAGTCATTTCCAGGGTACACTTGAAACGCACACAGAAGCAGAGCAGCATTTTGAATGAGAGAAAAACAAATTTCTCCAAACAAATCCCCCATTCAGTTGACCAACTGACATCTCGAGGTGGTGACATATGTTTAATTAAGGACATCAAATGAAAACAAACATGAATAAGAAATGAGGACATGAGTGGAAAAGCACCCCCCTTCTCTCCTTTATTTTGGTGCCCTACCAAGTTTACAGCTGCGTGCGATGCTGGCAGGGAACTGTACGGTTCGGCCATTGGTGACAGGCGGTAAACGCTAATGTTTTGTCGTCGCTCCAAGTCAGCATAGCCAAATTCTTCCGATGAACTTGTCCCACAAGCGTTGTCAACAACATATGAGCTCACAGGGTGTGTTGGAGAGGACTCAGCGAGCTGCAACTGTTGTCATCATCACTTAATCTGTCACTCTACCCATCACACAACAGAGTGGAGGATTCTTCCAGCCTACCTCGCACTTCCAAAACCTTGGACTACTTCTCACCGTGCACAATCCGAACAGGCCACATACAACCTCATGTGATCTTAAATTGGCTTGATGATATTAGGAAATATATGTTTTTGGACTCCAATTTTTTAATTCCTGGTTTTGGTCAGCGAGCCATATGTCTGACACCTCACCATTCCCTGAACAAGACAGGATATTAGCATTAGAGATGCAGAATTGGCTTCAAAAGAATAAAAATGTTTTTTTTTTAAATCGCTGTATAAATGCCACCTACCACCTACCCTGCTGGTGCACTCACAGCCTCAGTTTGCCACCCACCTTCCCCTTCTGCATCGGTACAATGGGAACTCCCCTGAGGGTCCAAGTGTGGGGGTGAACAACCGACAATACACTGAGGTTGGGTATCTGAACTTCTACACTATTCTGTCTATGCTGTTTCTGTAGCAGTGTCAAATACTTTCAGATGTATTATCCTTTAGGAACAAACAAACCATGACTCACTAGTTCAGCCTTGAATATTTTATGTATATGTGTCTGTGCGTATGTGCATGAATAACCGTGTCCCTAATTGGCATTGTGTCTATCTCTAAGAGACCAGACCCACATCTTCCATCCCTCCGTGAAACACAGACCGAGCAGCTGATGATGCTGTGTGAACGAGCCTGGATCAGCTGTCTATGGTAGAACCAACAGAGACAGCGAGGCATGCTACCACCGTAAGAGATACTGTAAATGTTTTGGCATTTGAGGTGCCATGTGCAGCATTCATAAACATTGACATAAGGTGATTAAATTAATGGTGACAATGATGAGTGTAAGCAACATAAGACCAGAGCAAGCGTTTATCTGACACCAGTGGTATGTTAATGTCAATGCTTCTTGACGTAAAGACCACAATTTTGATAAACAAAGACGATGTTGGACCCCTTTGCCTGTTTGGCTTCAGTGAAAAGACTGAACAAATTGGAAGTGATTTCCCACCAACCCTACAGTTTACCCTGAAAGAGCAGCAGCTTCTTTCTCTCTTGTGCCATAAAGCACATATCCTTCCAGAAGGAAAGGCTGAAGGATCCTCCTTCTCAACATCTTCACCTTCCTACCTTCTTCTCCTCACCCTTGCTCCCTTGGCACTCACTTATATCCTTCCCACTGTTGGAGATCTAACAGTGTGGAAGCCACCCATAAGCCCACCTCATGGTGTAATATGACACAGGAGGTGTTTTGCTATGTGATTTACTCACTACGTATGTGTGTGCCGGGCCGTATTTCCACAGACAGGATGTGCATATGCTTCAAACACCTTTCCTCTGTGGCCCCCGAAGGTTGCAGGGAGTGGAGGCCGATGTGTACATATGATGACATTCATGTGTGAAGGGTGATGGAGAACCAGAAGGGAGAACACTGAGAGGAACAATTTGCCAGTAACTTTGAAAATCAAAGGAGACACAGACACAACGCATATCATCAAAGACAGGCAACGACCAAGAGAAAAGTTGAGCTCATGAAAGATCCTTAATTCAACAACAAAATTAGTTTTTGCAGCATCCTCCCTGCTGGCTTGTGCAATTCAGAACAACACCCACTCAGACTGGATCATGTTCTGTTCTCCAGACACAGTTAGGAGCTGCATGATGCAAGGCTCAGTTCTTTTAACACAGCTTCACATCATAATTAAGGAATACACTGGAATACATACAGAAACCATGTGATCATTCTCAGCAATAATTAAAGTGGATTTTTAGAATGGACTCATACTAAGGTGTGACATACTCTTTCTTTGTTTTTGTACCATTTCTGCCTTTTTTTTGCACTCTTGCCTCATAGTGAAAAGGGTGTGGGGCCAGAATGGGGCCTTTCTGTGCGGATTTTGCATATTACTGTGTTTTCCCTGGGTACTACAGTTTCTTCCAACAATCTATATTCACATGGAGTTCATTGGTTTATCTTAAATTGCTTATAAGTGTGATATGAGGGTGAGTAGTCGTCTGGCTCGTTAGGTTTGTTGCTTGAATAACTGGTGACCTGTCCAGGGTGTCGCCCATAAACTGGATAAAGTGTTAAAGAAGATGGATGGATGGAAATTGAAGACCTGTCAGTTTCTAGTTTGTATTTCAAAACCAAATGTCTTGAAAATATAAATGTCTGTTGTCCTTAGGATATTTTCTTAAAACGACTATAGCACTGTGGTTTCAAACAAGCCAAAAGTCACACTTATTGTGACCTAATTTGACATATTTGAATGGGTGAAACAATGAGACGTGTGGATGGTCGAGTAAACATTTTGGTGGAACACATCAGGTACTTTTCTGTAGCGTCTGTAAGAAGACTCAAGAATGAATTGGATTGGGAAAAGGATTAATCATGAAAGACTTCATTGGGAAACGTAAGAGTAATTTCAAAATATTATTATTATAGTTGAAGGCCTCATAAAATAGGAAATACGGCATCAGTTTTGAAGTCATGGGTCATTTACTTAGATCCAGTCATACATAAACTGGACCCTGTCATCCTGTGTCATTGAGCCTTTTATAGAACCACTGGTGGAAGGTTTAGACTTAATATAATAAAACTGAATACTTTATTAAACGCTGCCTAAATGCTGCTGATGTATGTATTCCATTTTTTTTTATGGTGGTTTGCTGTTAGCACCTATTTCAATGGTTGTATTGGTAAATCACAGCTAACAGCTTTTGTGCTCTATGCTATATTCGAAAAGAAGTCAAACCAAACCATGGGCCTTCACAGCATCTCAAGTATCTATTAAATAATAGCAGATTTGTTCTTATTAAGGTTCATCTATGTATCTGCAGCTATGGCCACGGGCATCTCTCATTGGCTTCAACCATATTCAGTTTCAGCAGATGAGGAGCAAGAACACAGGCGGCTGAAATCGCCGGCAGATTACACAGGCCTGTGTCTTTGAAGTGTTCACCATACGAACGGGAATACACTGTGAAGACGAGGGGGGAGGTGGAGGGGGCTCTGGCGGGGTGTATGTGAGTACATATGGTTGTATCTAAGGGTGTCTATGTGTGTGTGTTTCTCTGAGTAGCGTACAAATGTATTTGTGTCCAAATGTAAAAAGAAGCAGGGCGAGAAAGTCTGTGCATGAGCTGCAGAGTGAGGATAGCAAAGGATAGCAAAGGATGGCCCATGGCTGCGAATGGAAGCTCCGAACGAATGCGTGACGTGGAAACCAAGGGTTCGCACCGGTGTAGTTTAGTTGCACTCACTGTTAGGTGTTGGAAGAGCCACGCTCTCATGATGTTGGTGGCCACCTTTGGAAAAATCCCTCTCTTCTTGTTGCGTTTCTTTTCTTTATCCGGGTCATCGTCGTCCCCTGTGCTCGGTGAAGCCACGCTGTTGTCCAGGCCGTCACCTGTCACATGACAAGAAACAGGAAGAGACAGTGGGGATCAGACAAACAGTTTGTTTACTTCCTGCATTTGCTGCGCCTCCGCGTTCAAAGGGAATAAATACGATTTCGGAGGAATTCTGGAGGGCTTTGTATGCACAGACGGAGGGGTATAGAGACACAACAATGCCAAGCAGAGAATGGCTGGAAAACAGCACCTCATAAATGCATTCATTTTTAATACATTTATAAATAACCCTGCCTTTCATTTTACTCCCCCCCCCCCCCCCCCCCCCCCCCCTCCGTCACTTGAAAACACAGCAAGCGCTTGCATCTTTCTGCGGAAAAGAGAGTGAGAAGGGGAGCACAAAGGACTTGTAAGGTCGCATTTCCCCACTCTCCCATCCAAGCCCGCGCAGAATTGAAAATGACAGAGAGATTTAGTCTTTATTATCCTGAGGGGAAAATAGTTATTGAAGCGTCGCCCCAGCGCATTCTGCCATTTTACCTGAGGTGGAAAGAGTAACACAGCACTACAAAAGGCAAGGTTGCGAGGAGGGGGAAGGCGGAAAATAAAAGCAAAATAGGTGGAGAAAAAAAAAGAAGTCAGAAGCACAAACAGCCCTAACAAAGCTTGCTGCTTTTCATAACAATGGCGTCATGGATGCTTACAGCAACCTGTAGGGCTTCGATAAGACTCTATTAAGGCCAGTTAACCTCACCTAAGGGGAACACCGAGACAGCTCCGAGTATTTGGGTGCTGAGAGAAAAAGTGAAAGGATGGCGCTTCGTGGGCCTTTTCTCTGCATTCAGACTCAATAACATGACCCCCCCCCCACACACACACACGCACACACACACACACTACACATATGCAAAAGCACCCAATTACTGTATGTTTTCTGTACAGCTCCAGTGGAGAGAAAGAGTCTATTTCCATCTGTGGCTGTGAAAAGCCTAATTGTTATTATCATTATTCAAAAATGCGAGCCACTCTCAATGAAGATGATGATCATAAAAGAAACATGAGGCGACATAAACAAGTGGCGCCCACACCGTTAGAAATTTCATCTGCACATGACTGACTTTTGTCCCGTGTTGCGCCTCTTTCGACTGGAAGTGAGGGGAAGTGAAGACGAGGAGAAAAACACTGAGGCTGTGCGCAGAATTGGATCCAGTTATTTATTGATTACACACAAAGCACTTCTAAAGCTTCTCGGTCTATTCACTACAGCAGAAGCGGATAACTGCAGTGAAGCAGGCCCGCGCTCCACTAACTTGCAGAGGGCGACACCCAGCACCTAGCTAAACCCTAAGCCCCGATTTATTGATAATTAATGGGGATGTTGGCGCTAATCCGGTTGGAGATGACTTTTTTCCAGCCTGCCACATCAATGGAATAATCAAGGGCCTAAAACCCAGGCCTTTGCTCCCCATTACCTCAGGCAAAAGAATTCCTGAAAGCATGCCTGGAGGGCACCTGAATTATATACACCATTAGGAGAGAGAGGCTCTCAACGATCCATACGAAACAACACTCTTGGCTAGCTCTCGCTCTCTCTCCGACTGTTCTGGCAGAAGGAGATACATATGCACACATATTGAAGGCTTTTTAATGAACCTCATGTGGAAGTGGAGGTGATGCTATTGCAAGTGGGGGAGGGAGGGAAAAAAAAAAAACAAGACCCAGGTTTTCATACATGGTGTGATATGGATGCAAAACACCTCCCACTGTACATTGATAATGCACATACGCAAGTAGGGATGCAGAGAGGATTGAGCTAATGTAGCATCTCCAACAGGTAAATAGGTGGATTACAGGAATCAAAACTCGCACTTATCAGATTTTGATGACAGTAACCTCATTCAGCTTCATGTAAGTCAGTCGATGAGACTTGAAATATTGTCATTTTTTTCACAGATTCATGTGTAAAGTATTTATCTGACTATTAGGACATAAGGACTCATTTATAAGATGACGCAGAGAGTTCAGACACTTTCACTGCTCAGTGCTTATATAATCAATTGACAGTGACGTAAACCTAAAAAGCAACATGACAGAAACAATTAGTAATTTTTTTGTTTTTACTTAATCATTAATCAATTACAGTTAGTAAATACCTGATCAATTAATTGATTAACTACTAACCATTGCAGCACTACAGTCACAAGCACATGCGCACACAATGTGCACCATTCACACAGCTTCCCTGCCATTCTCCTCAAAAACACACTCACATACCAAGCTTCAGTTACATCATTAGCCTGGGACAAATGCAGCCGGAGCTTAACAAGTGAGTTATTTTTTTTCCGACTGTTTCAGGGCTAAAATTCACCCACCATTCTGTCTCTCTCTTCCTCTCTCCATCTCTCCGCCTGGTGGAAAAGAGGGGTGAGCTGAGCCGAGGCCCTGTAATCTAAGACCAGATTTTCATTGGAAGCAAATGCTTTCAATCCGTTGTAAAGACCGGCTCATGTTCAGCAAAGCCTACAATAACAAACCTAGGGGCTTGTCCCATGCGAGTTGGGAAAACAGAAGCAAACGGCCGGAGTACCAGCTCAGAGTGTGAGCGAGTGAGCGAGCGAGGGAGTGAGCGAGCACGCATGCGAGTGAGCAAGTGGGAGAGTCAGTGAGCAGACAAGCTCAGGGAAGAGGTGAGATGTCATGAGAAGCATGAAGAGAAGGGGAAACGGGGGAGTATACAAAAAGAGGGTCGAGGAAGCACAAACATAATAAAAAAAAAAGGTGTATGCTCATGAGAAACTGTAGTGCGGCGCTAATAATTACTTGCTACCATTTTTGTCGCCCTGTACCGAGACTGAAGTCAGACAGGGAAACATTAACACCTCCCATATTCCTTTCTCTCCCCTCCCCTATACTTCCAAGTCTGACCTGTAGACTCTTGCTTTACATGGGGAGGGGGGTCTGGCGAAGGGCCATCAATTTTATTGGCATTTCCATTTTCAGTGCAATTTGATACCAATCACCTCGACAAGGTCTGGGGCTAATTTCTGCTTTTCTCTAACCCCGTAAGTGAGGAGAGAGCAGGAGGTAAGAGGGAGAGAAAAGGGAAAGGCTGGCAACCAGGAGGGGTGAAGCAGAAAAGGTGCTGAAGCTGTGTCTGCCAGACATGTTGAGGAAATGTCATTGGCTTTACCAAAGCGCATCAGAGATGAACAGAGAGAGAGAGAGAGAGAGAGAGAAAGTGAATAAGACCAGAAGAAATAGAGATAGTGAGGAAACATGAGAAAAAGGGGAGACGGATAGTGGATTATTCAGTGAGGGGTGGAAAGTGGTGAACAAAATAGAGGAAGCTGAAACTGACAGATGCAATGAAGAAGGAGAAAATAATAGGGAGGAAGGGGAAGAGATGCTGTTGCATGCTGGAGTTAATCAGCTGAAAAAAATCAAACACACACACACACAGTTGCTGTAATGCAGATATATTCTTTCTCTCTTTCTTAGGCTTTAGAGGTCATATTTTCGCAACGCTCTTTTACAACTGATATACCGTAAGTGGTAAAACACATCCACTATTTTACGTTTCTATCCAATAACAGCATTGTGCCATCTTGGACACGGTGTCATCTGGATGATTATAAATCTGGGAACTTTTCTCTTTCTATAGTTTTCCAGAGTAGTCAAAGAGATTGTTGGCAAAACTGCACAATGTTGTGCTTGTCAGGTTATGTCGACAGTTCTTGCTTAAAGTCACACATAAACAGGGAAAGTAGGGCAACGTGAAGACAGAACAATGTCTCTATAAGCCATGAGGTGATAAAGCGGTTGTGTGTGGTGTTTTGATATGTGTGATCACTAAAGTGGAGTACTCCAACACTGACTATTTTGATATTCTAAGGTGGCATCCTGAATCATCAGCATGCTAAGAAAATAATCAATTTAACTTCATGACAGTAGGACTTACTTAAGTGACATGATAGTCTGTCAACATGATGTCTCAGCCAATAAGCCTTTGAGTCGGTCACAAAGACAGTTGCCCAGTATGTTATCCCGTCAACCAGTAAACTATTTTGTCAGCCAGTTAGTCTACGAAGCCACCAAGTCAGTCAGCTCTTGAGTCAGTCAGTCATAGCCCAGGCTTGTCAGTCAGGTGCTTAGTCAGACAGTCAATCAGTCTGTCAGAAATGTAGCCAGGCAGATAGTAAGCCCCCTCATTCAATGGCCTAGTCAGTCTCTCTCCATATACAGGCTGCCAGCCTTATTAAGAGCATCAGCAGGCTGCAACCCGAGGCTGCATGCATACAGTGAGGGGTAGCTAAGTTAGCAAGCGCCAGCGTCCCCACAAGGAAGAGCCACAGGCACAACTCTGGGCCCTGCCAACTGATCAGCTATGACAATGCCTTTGCAACTAGTTCGAGGAGGGGCTGGAAGGACGAGGGGAGTTGAATCAATGCAGGACAGTAGGGGTGCATGTTTGTCAGTGAGGAATGTATGCATGCATGGATGTGCATTCGTCTGTATGTGTGCGTCTCTCCCTCCCTCAGTCTTGAGCTGCCTTTCTTTATGCGTGTTTCCAGCCACAGAAGGTCTGTGTTTATGCACGCGCGGCTGTGTGAATATGACTGCATGCGCGCGCATGTGTGTGGCAATTAGGAGCAGGCCACTGACTGGAAGGAGCCAGGGGCAGTTGAAATGCCCCGGGGCCAACCAAGGGAAGGAATATTTTATCAGTCCCCTCGCACGCTGGATACACAAATACACACTTGCACACAAACACACATACGCGCACACACTTTGAGCAAACAGATAATGACGTCGAAATTAGGTTAGCTTTCTCAATGCATTTCCGTGAGCTTCATTAGCATTAGCTAAACAGACACTTCAGTGCTCATTCAGCTTCGATGGATTTTATATAAGCCTTTCTGCCACTTCATGTTTCATTCTTACATTCCCAATTCCTTCTTCATTACTTTTTCTCTCTGTCTGCTGGACTGTGGGTGAGAGTGGAGGGTATTTGCACAGGACTGGGGATGTAACAGTGGGGCATTGTTGTATATTTTTCACTGTAGGCTCTTTCTTTATTTGGAAATCAAAAAGCACCTTTCTGATTAAATGTGGCCTGAAGGTGATCATAGTGAGCTATTATCAATATGCTCACCCCTTCTTCACTATTTCTTCTCCTACTACCTGCTATGTGTCTTTATCACGTCTCTACATCTCTCTGTCTTAAGGCATACCCTGGCATTATCAAGCAGTATCTAGGCTAATCTGTTATGGTCTGTTTATAAACCATCTTCCATCACAAGACACACACTGGTACTACCTGCCCCCTGTGCTTAGGCACACATGCCATTACGAGGTGTCAGCCATTTTTCTGCTGCCTGGCAAATTAACATACACAGATTCACTAGTCATTCATCTGCGAACAGTGATCTTGTCAGACTCGTCGCTTCTAGCACTATGCCAGAGAATTATGACATTTAGCTTTCTAATAATTTTTCCCTTCATCGAAGCACTGCCGAGATGAGGAATACGGGTTATGAATATTAGCTTTGTGCCAGATGTCATGAGTGACATCCTGTGTGAGGAATCATTCACAGATGGCTAAACGTTTTTGGAGGATACAGTGAGATGTTTTTGCAAGTTTTTATAGGCTGTGGATGGACTGAGAGGAAGAGGAGTGCACGCAGGTCTTCTGAGCTTGTGACAATGCATTTAGCATAAAAGTAAGAGAGAGAAAGAGAGAGAAAGACAACGCATGTGTTTCACTGCATGAGTGCAAGTGACCTGAAGCTGATCTCTCATAGGCCACTCCTCGAGTTTCACACCACAGAAAGCTCACATGACCCTGGGTTGGCTGCCCAGGCAAGGCCCAGGCCTCAGGGGCCTGCTATCCTGTTCCACATGGGATACACACATCTCATATTGGCAGGCGAGAAATTCATACATACACACACACTTAAAACATGATACACACACACACACACACACACACACGCACGCACGCACGCACACACACACACACACACACACGCACCCATACACACACTTGCCGAGGCACGGTCACTGAAGTGCTCTCCCTCTTACTCCGGCTTTTTTCTCGCACTCACACAGAAATGCACACACACCACACATTTTTGCACAAACACACATACATTACATTCCCAGAAATCCTCAGAGGGGTAAAGAAGGGCTCGCAAGAGGGAGGGAGGAAAGAAAAAAAAAAGTGGCATTTATTGTATTCAGGCCATTCATAAGCTCTAGACTTGAAGAGGGGGTGTTCAAGGGGGCTTGCAGGCAGTGGGGGGTTCCCTTTGCATGGGTCTGTAGGCCCCTCCCACCTCCAAAAATTCTCAACATGCAGGAATTCCTTGCAATACATTTTCCAAGTCGCGGTACATTTTCAAAAGAGACTCTCCCGTACTGCACCAAAAACAGACACACAATTAAAACATACTAACACACATTAATTTCCCAGGATTGTTCGCAAGGCAACTTCCCAAAGTATTCTAAACCAACACACATGCACACCCACACGACGGCACTTCAATACAAAACACTCTCTGTGACCAATGCTGTTTCGCCTCCCTTTTCATCCCGGGGAGGTGGAGAGATGGAGAGAAATCCCCATGACCATTCTGCGGATAATGACATGCGCTGTCGACAAAACAATATGGCTAAGTCTAGACTTCCCTTCCTGCCTTTGCCAGAGAGACTTTCCAATGTTTTCAGATAACACTCAAGCCATTGAACTGGGATCACATCACTTGAAATCACTGTAGGACATACGTTGGATGGATTATCTAAAAATTGTTTATGCAGACTAAAGAAAGTTATCATAAAAAGAAAAGATGAGCCATTTCAGGTAAACAAGCAGGGGCGAGCTAAGTAATTGCTTCCTGTAATCAAAGACAATTCCACTGAAGTAATTACAGTAAATAAGTGTTTTTCACTAACAAAGCCAGTTACTTTAAATGATGACAGTTTTGTGGATCAGCACTGACAGAGTCAATAATGACAGTGACTGGTGAGTCATTTACAAGAGTTATTTGTAATTAAAGCACACTGGAGACTTGGTGCTGTGAGAATCTGAGCCAAGTTTAGAGCAATTATTTCATTTGTGCTGATCTGATGAGGAGGGAATCAGAAAGTCAGACAAAGAGAACGTGTTTAACAAACAAGAACAAAGAAAAGCCACACAAGCCTGCTATCATAATTATGAGTTAATTAAAAGTGTTGGTGAAAACCTGAGGTTTGTGAGATCTACGTGGCTGGTTGAACTGCATTGCATTCTTCCAGAGTGCATGTCAACATACGGTTTATGTTAACATGTGCAAGGGTGGGATTAAACAATGTCAAAAGACAGACGCACAAGAGGTAAACACAATGTTTTATCAATTTTAGAGGTTAAATAGTTTATTGGGACAGTAAATACACACTAAACAACGTATTGCTGAACTTTCGCTGTCTCGAATTTAAAAATATGTTGCTCTTCAGTGTATTATATGACTCAATATGTCTGTCTACAGGCCTGCATGGTGGGGTAGTGGGTAACGCAGTTAGTAGCACATGTTTTCCCATTGTGCGTCTAAGTTTTCTCCACAATAAAAAAAGAAGCACTTTTCAGTCACGGTTAACCGGTGACTTTAAACGTTTTACTCCATCCAGGGATGGATGGACGGATGGATGTTTCAGACAAACATCAAGCCATGCGAAGACATCAGACAGGGTTCTGGGAAATCGTGCAGATTTTTCACACCACTTTATGACATTTCAGAGACCAAATGATTAACCTTTTATAAATTATTGACTATTACACTTGTGTTAATGGTCATTTGCTCTTTGAAAGTGTTCCTGTGCTGCTGTGTTATGGTCCAGGCCCATTCTCTGCTGGCCATGAGCAGTGGGAGGTTGGGTAGGGGGGATCAGGCCTGTTGACATAGCCATAGGTGATGGCAAAAATGTCAGTGTAAATGTGACTGCTCTCTCTGTGCCATTTTCCCGTAAAGGGTCATCACCACAGGCTGCCTGACACGCTGGAAACTGCCTCAAGCACAGGGCACCGACACGACATTAAACTGCAGTATGCCTCCGCACACACACGCACACGCACGTGCATGCACTCACACACACACCGACTCCCCTTTATTCCCACTTCCAGATCAGTTGAGAAAGAAAGAATGAGAGAGAGAACGAGACAGACGGTACAAGCTAAAATGAAAGTGTAGGGCGACGAATTCACCCTTTCATGTTGAGCACTTTTGCTGTGTAACTATTGATTTTTCCCCTCTTGCCTTTGTGTTGCCGTTTTCTTTCTTTCTTTTTTTTTCTCCCAACCTAAAGATAGAAGGCCAGACTCAGTTCAAATGGGAGCACTTGTCAGGGGGGCCCACAGATTATTTGCCTCAGTGAAGGGAAATCCTCACAAAAACACTCAGACAAACACACAACCTGGTAAGATTTCCAAAATTGCTTCTCTTTTGCCATTTTACCACTTTTAACTCGCAACTGTTTCACAGCCTATCAGATAGATTTTGACACCTTCGACTCACGAAAGGTTCAGTCAAACTCGTCACAGCGCGAACTGACACAGAGAGGAGAGGAGAGTCAAATGGACTATGGAAGAAGAAGGGTGGAAGGGGGGAAGGGATGTCAGAGAGGACAACGAATATAACAAAAGCTAAGAGCACTTAACAGCACAATGGCACGGCGGTCCTTTCCAAAAGTCAGCTGATGTGCTGAAGGGCATTCCAAGTCCTTCAATACATACAAAGAGAGGGAACCTTCAGCTAATCTGCAGGAAAAACATCCTCTTTGACTTTGTCATGGAGTAACATCTGGTAAATACAGTTTTTCAGCATGAGAAAACTAGATAAAATGGAGGAACATAATTCGACTATAAATATCCTTCTGTCAAACGTCAGGCACTAAGCTGGAGTATCCATGTGTGATTTTACCATCTAACTTCAATAATGCATCAAAGCAGAAAGTGGAGTGAAGTTAAAAGCGAAAATGTTTAATTCCAATACCAACTGATCTATTCTGCCTGTAATCTTGCCTTCATGTTTGGGCTGAAGCTCCTCTGAACAAAGTAACTGGCTGAGACAGAAGAACAGGTTGTCGATCCGTCTCACCTTGTCCATAAATGTCCTTGGGCAAGAAACTAAACTCCAAATGGAGGTTGAGCAACTTAAATGGCAGCTGGGTGAATGTCACTGTTACTATTCACCAAAGTTTTCCAGTTCGTGCTTTAGAGCTACTGTATGTAGGACTTGACTATCTTTACAGCACAGCTTCTGATAAACACTTTTAATACACATGGATTTTCCCACTCATACTAACCTATCAGCACCCGCCAAACTGCAGTATGTAGTTAGATAATACAGGCACGCTAACCCTGCGGTGGCACGGGCTAATAATAGCGCATTAGCTTCCAGTGAGTGTTCTAATTTTTTTTTTCCCATTTAATGTTTTTGTAATAATAGAAGGTTTTAGTATTATGAGGGAGTATAAAATAGTCTGCATCCACAGCTTTGGCTTAATGAAGGGGTGGTGGAGAAAACAAGATAAGTCATTATCGCCGCTACAACCTACTCTGTGTAAATAAATATTTGTAAGTGTTGAGTCGTTGTATTTACATTTTAGGGTTTTAGGAATTATTCTTTTTTAAATGAGTAAACAAGCTGATGGCTGCTGCAAAGTAAGTGTGTACAATTTTTAATCATAAGGTGCACTCTTCAAGACTACTTTCTCAAGCGATCACAAGTTTAAGTATCACATTTACTTTGTACTTCATTGCGTCTTCATGTCCTCCTCCTTGTCATGTCCTTGATAGGTACAGGATGTGTGACTGTGGGGATGTGGGGGACTTGTAGTCCTATCAGCCTACCCATACGTAGCCCTGATAAGACTTTTGGACACAGGCAGAGGAAGAGGAAGCGAGTGGGTTTACTGCAGTCTTCCTTCTATGGAGCATGAGCCCATGTGGACGGGTGTGATATGCCCCCCGTGGACGCCGGCGGCCTCGCCACACAGTCCCTCCAAGTCACTTCCTGAGAGAGCCAGCCCTCTCCGAGGGTGACTTCCTGTAAAAGTATGACCTCTCGGCCGCTCAAGAGTATGTCAGTGGAACAAAGACCCGGGACTGCCCATGGGAGCCAGTGTGGACAATTTATATATGCACTTTGTGTGTGTGTGTGTGTGTGTGTGTGTGTGCGTGCGTGCGTGCGTGCGTGCGTGCGTGCGTGCGTGCGTGCGTGCATGTGTGTGTGCGTGCGTGTGCTTAACACCGCCATTCAGGCCTTTACTCCAAAGGTTATCACTAGTTAGGATCTCTGCCCCCAGTCCCTGCTCATCTCTTTGAGTTTCACTGGCTCGGAGCAAGATGGGACGATCAAGTTACATCCAAAGGTGTGCGCTCGCAAGTGTGCGTATCGCTAGTGGCATGCATTGTGTTGCTTCGCAAACACACACAGTCAACAGCCATGCTGCCCTCCAGGACACCCTACCGCTCTTATGTTTATCTACAGGTATTTGTTATCTAGGCCTTTTCTTCCCTCTTTCTGCTTCTCTAAACTTTTAGGAAAGCCTGCTGTGGTCTTTATCTCACAGTTAAACCCCTATAGCAAGTATCCATGTCAAAAGGACTAACAGGAAGGGGTCTCTCGGGGCACAATGTTTGGTCTGGGTCAGCTTTGGGTCAAGCTTTGACCCACTTGACTTGCATTAATCCACTCGTTACCTCCAACTTATTCCAAAACAGAGAACCTGGATTTAAAATCACACTATCTCAAGCATGGTACACCAAGTCCCCACTTGGTGGTTGAAACCATTCGTTAAACAAATTGGTTGTCGGCATGATTACACCACTATTCATTTCAAGCATCTATGATGAAGTCTCAAATAATCATGGCATTTATCAGATCTTAATACACTGCTCCACTTTGACCAATGAGTGACCAGATGCATTTAAATAATGTTTTAGAAGGTGCATGTGTCATTTACGGGTTATAAAATAAGCCCTAACAAAAAAATTACCTGGCGTCGACCTATATCTAGTGATAAAGGAAATCTACCGGGATGCAGGTCGTAACCAAAAATGGCGCTTCTGCTGGTGTTTTCTTGGCATGAAATTGGCTTTGTGTGGGTGCCGTTTGGAGAGCCGGCTGGTAAATTCTCCCCTCCTTTTGTTAAGAAAGGGGGGGGACTCCATGCATAATGGTCTTAGCAAGGGAGGTCTGGAACTGTGTCCATAAATTGAATTATTTCAATTTGAGGGAGAGAGTGAGAGAATAATGGAGAGTCGCTGTGAGAGTGTGTGTTGCATTTACTTGTGAACATATGCATGTGTGTCGATGGAGAGGGTCTCATTTCTATTCCTCTGCAGGGCTCATATGTACAAGTGAGAATATAAACCAAGTAGCAAAAGATTACAGAAGAGGCCAAATGTTACCTTGGTGGTAGAATCTCGAGTAATAGATGAAAGCAGACTGCTGAATGGGAGTCACAGCCATGTCCTGTCTGAACATTACACTTTCAGTACAACATACTGTACATTTCCTCACCTCAATGTGATTAAACCCAGCCACCCCAAAAAATGTTAATGGTCTTTGAGAATTTGTGTGGTTTTATGAAGTAAACATCCAACTTGACAAATGCAGAAACAACAGATATGTGGATGTGTTTGATTGTATTTGTGGGCATGTTGGTGTGTTGCGGTATAGGTGGGGGTGGGGTGAAATATTCCTGACACAATATAATCGGCGGGGGACCATATGGCAAACTGGCAGCAGGCTATTTATCCTTATCCTCTTTGGAGGCTAAAATTAGCACTTTGCTGTTTGTAGCTTTAAGCTGGACTCCAACCACTTTGATAGTGTTAATAAGAAAGAAAGAAAGAAAGAAAGGAAAAAAAACAACACAGGCCAGTTGCCAAATACTCCCTTTCTCTATTTCCTTAACTTTCTGTAACCCTGTTTGTTTTTCATCCCTCTATTTAAACCATTCATTCAAAGGGACCAAAACAGACCTGATTTTTTCTTTCTTTTAAATCATCTCATGCTCAAGTCACCAGCAAGAATTGTATTAATATCATAGAAGTGTTGCTTGAGCCAGGTTCCCTCTACAAGCTTATGTGTCAGGAAAGCCAGGATTTCCTGAACACGGACCCCCTTGGCTAGCTTAAGAGCGTAGGATGATGGGGCTAATCTCTTTATCAAAAGCTTAAATAAACGTTGGTGTGCTGTGCATGTGTGTGTGTGTGTGTGTGTGTGTGTGTGTGTGTGTGTGTGTGTGTGTGTGTGTGTGTGTGTGTGTGTGTGTGTGTGTGTGTGTGTGTGTGTGTGTGTGTGAGTGTGTGTGTGTGTGTGTGAGTGTGTGTGTGTGTGTGTGTGTGTGTGTGTGTGTGTGTGTGTGTGTGTGTGTGTGTGTGTGTGTGTGTGTGTGTGTGTGTTGCTTGTTTGTGTGTGTTCTTGTGTGTGCCAAGGGGCCAAACAATGCTTCTCCACTGAACAAAGTGCTAATACCCTGTCTCTTTGCACTCCCCCTCCCTTTTCCATTCCTTCTCTCTTTTTCCTCTCATTCTCTGCATAGCAGCCAATGGCCATATCTGTGCAAAATTAGGACTCTTTATTGTAAATATTTCCAATAGAGACAGTTGGCAAATGCACATGGAAAAAGCTCATCTATACTCTTGCTTCTGTCATCCACGGGCAGAGTTGATAGCCTGAATTCTCCACTCTTCCAGACAGCTATAAGGGTTTTCCCTGAAAAGTTAACATCTATCTGATCAGAGGCCTCCTGGGCCCTGAGCTCAGCTCGTTTTCAAGAGAGGAGGAGGAGGAAGAAAGAGACACAGTCAGCAGAGAGAGCAATGCAAAGACAGGCGGAGGAGAGAGAGAGAGAGAGAGAGAGAGAGAGAGAGAGAGAGAGAGAGAGAGAGAGAGAGAGAGAGAGAGAGAGAGAGAGAGAGAGAGTTTAAGGTCGTTTTATGAGCCAGATATAATGTGTTGTGACACATCAGCAATGATTCGCTGTGATTTTACTGTCAGATTCCTTATGAACCTCCACTGCCGCGATTAAGAGCCAGGGCATTTTCTGTCTGTGAGAGCCTGTATGTGGGTGTTTAGGCCATGGCAAGGACACAAGATCCTTCACACACACATACTTCA
This sequence comes from Blennius ocellaris, assembly GCF_963422515.1. NCBI lineage: Eukaryota > Metazoa > Chordata > Actinopteri > Blenniiformes > Blenniidae > Blennius > Blennius ocellaris. Next base: position 8,766,158 of record NC_137662.1, read on the forward strand.
GCATTTCTTAAAGGGAACATTTATTAAAACAATGGCTACCTAGCTCCTTAGCATAACCTTGATCGTTACAACTAAATTTACGACAGTAACCCCTCATGCTTACCGCAATCCTTTTATATCCTCGGCCTCAAAACTCAATTTAACAGCTTAAAAATCTATTTTTTAAAAAGTTGTGGGGTCCAGTAATTTCCTGTCTTCTAGTTTTGAACGCCTCATTTTAAAGGTAAAACTTGGGCACGCACACAGATGTACACACACCTTTGCACACATGTGGCATTTTCTTGTGTTTTGATGACATTGCTTTGACTTTGACTTTAGTTTGTTTTTGCGATCCACGCTTTTCTCAAATTCAGAGGCAGTGATTGAAAACATTTGGTCAACAGATAATCTAGTCTCATTTCTTACACACAAAAAAAAACCTTCTCAGGGATATTTTCAATGGACCTCTACATATTCTGCCTTTCATAATCTCCCCACCCTGATAGACGAGACATCTACAGGGAAAAAAAGAGTGTGTAAATAGTATCTTTTAGCAAACACCAGTAATTAGACATACGAATTTGGCATTCACACCAGTCACAAATTAAAGAAGAGCGCTTCCTGTAAACAGACAGTGAGAATGTGTCTACATCATTAGTGTGCCACAATTATAACATGGGAGCTAAAGATATTTCTCTCCCACTTGCACTCTTTCAGCAGAGCAAATGAAGCAGAAAATGTTTTTCTTGGAGCCACACTAAACTACATAATCTGATCCAAGTGCATTTATGAGTAACATAAAGGATATATAGAAGGCAAAACAGGAAACTCCATAAAGAGGAGACGTAAATGATGCCAGAGTTGTCATTTGAAAGACATTGTGAGTTGAACACATCCAAGGGAAGCACAAAGGCTGAGCGAGGGCGAAGCTATTTTGTGTGCATGCATGTCACGAATGAATATGTATTTCATGTAAATTGTGCACACAAGGCATATTGTAATGGTCTGGGCTAGACTTTGCATTTCTTTGGTCATGCAAACATGCCCACATGTAACCAATACATAGACAGAGATGCAGGCTAAATGAATGCAGGCGAGGTTTTAAAATAACGGACAGAAGGAAACATTTTATTCACCTTCAAAATGTTCCAGGGATTTCTCTGAATATTATTAGAGAAAGTGAAACACAAGGACATCATAAGAGCAAGCACAGACCAGAGCAAAAGAGGCCGAGGCCGAGGCGATGAGGGAGGAAAACAGACCTGCGTCTGGTAGTATGAATAAAATACGAGGCTCGGACACGTTAGCAAACTGTTTTATGATTATTACCTTCTCACACATGTTGACTGAAACCAATAAACCTGAGTTATGGACAAATCAGAAGATTGCCTCACATGTGAAATGACAGAGGTGGTGAGAGGCACAGAGAGGAGAGGATAGGTCACTGTGTTTACTTGTATTTCAGAGCCTTTCTTCTTTACATCCTCTGTGGCGGTGTGACACTATCCCTTAATCCTTAAAGCAAACTGGCCCCTCACTGTGGGAACCTGATACAATTTCCTCTTTTTGGAGAGGGGGCAAACTCAGGCCACTCCGAGTTTGCTTATTACCTATGAGGCAATAAAAAGTCATCAAGGGCCATCATTTTCTGCAAGTCAAGTCACTACATGTTGGTTGACGCATCAGCTGCTGCGATAAAACGAGGTCATAAAGATCTTAGTGAATCTGAGAGAGGGATGCCGTGATTGGACACTGAAAGTCCAAACATCTCTTTTCCCAGGTAACCACAGATAATAATGTTTGAGAAGCTGTAAATCTAGTTGAGGCTGAATAAACATTGCTACCAGCAATGCTGAGTGGTTGAGGGGGTTCTTCCTAAAGACGTAATTGGCTTTATGCTTTTCATATACTGATTTCATAGGAGCATATGAATAAAAAGTTTATGCTCTTGAGATCTGGAAGAAATGTTATTGCTTTTGTTGTTGTTGTTTTTTTTTCCAACGCATGGTTACGCAAACTTTTCTTTTACCCGGAGGGTTGCAGAGTTGGATTACAGCAAGCGGTGGCATATGTGGTTCAACTGACTCCCCAACAACACTCAGAAGCACTTAACAGACTAATCGGGGGTAACTGCTGTCTCTCTCTGTAGGATTTTTCACTTGCATATAGACACATTGCTCCAGTCAGCATCAAACTGATTCCACAGTATTCACCAAGAGATTCCCTCCCTTCCTCATCTTGCTCTCGCATTTTGCTCCACTTCTTTCTGCCTTTTTCTTCCACTTTCATCTCCCTGCTGTTCTTTTCCCTGTGTTCACGCTCTGAAGAAATCAAAGAGAGAATCCTGTTTGTGTCTGCCAGCTACTGTACTTACACACCTCCAGTAATACTGACTGCAGTCTAATCAAGGGAGCCACATACCTTTTATCTACCCACAGAGCCTCACATTTAAACAGATTACTGGTAAAGCTGGACACCGTAAGACAATTACCGGACCGAGGATCTTCCTCGATAACGTCTAGACAAAGTCTAGACAACGCACAGGCAAATCTAAATACCATCCCGCTTAGGGCCCAGGTTTCGCACAGAAGAGGAGATTTTTTTCACACTGAACTTCGTTGATGCTACATGGCAATGCTAAAAATACTCATTTCCAATTCTTTTTACAGTATGTGAAATCTTTGTGAAAAGCACCCAGTATTTGCAGTAATATCATTTTACTTCATGATGGCTTAGACAATTTGAAAACTACAAAGAAATTACTAGAATTCATGAGAATAGAGAATCATGTTCGGAAGAGGCGGAACAGGCCCCACAAACCCACACACAGTTCTTCCTTCCAGTCTACTGGACAATCGGACCAATTAATGGGTGACTTTGAGGGGGCCACGTGAAGCCCGGTGATTGGACCAGCAGGCGCTGGATGCTGATTGCCTGGTGGCCCTGTCCATGTGCCTAGTTGCCCACCCTGGTGGGGAAAACTGCCCAATGAGATGGCCGAAAGGAACTGCTCCTCTGCAGCCTGACCTTGTTGGAGGGCGCACGGGTTGGAGGGGGCGAAAGAACGAATGACCGTATGAGGAATATTCCAGCCAGATCAATGGGGATTCACATCCAGTGATGGTTTATGAAGTAGATAGATAATGAATGGACTCAGACTGTAATAGAATATAGAGTTGAGATACATATTAGTCCAGGAACGTTAACAATATAAACATTTTCGGAGAGACAACACCAACAGGAGAAAGTTGAAGAGCAAGTGGTCATATCTGAGGACTTCCTCATTTGTTTCTGTAACTTTAAAATGAGTGATAAGTGATATATAGTGATGGTGGTCACTGAGATAGGTTTATCTGGTACAGTATTTATTTGATCAGTGATAAATATGACAATAAACACTTCTCCTTGTGGCATTAACAGCATTGTGTTCTACTCCTTTGCCTCTATTTTTGATTATATGTACTTTGCTTACCAAATAAGTTACACTAATTTTGATTTCCAGCATCCAATGCATGGAAAAATGCATTGGATTATTTAAAGCTAAATTTTTTGTCAACAGGACTCCGGAAGTAGAATCAAAAGTAGAAATGTATTGTTTCTATTAAAAGAGATTTCTAAGATACAAAACTGTTGTTTTAGTAAGTTTTTGTCAAATACAAATTGCACGGATAGATGAAGTGTATGTGTCATGTCACTTGCATCCAGCAAAATCCAGCGATGTTCAATAATGCAATACATTCTATACTATAATCTACAGAGATAATATTAGTCTACAATTTACAAAAATGATGCATAATTATGTTAGGTATGACGTAAAAAAATGAAGTTTTGTTATTTGTTATAACAAGTATTAGAAGATGGTTGTGAAAGATCGAATATTTCAGTTTTATTTTGTATTTCAGATGGTTTTATTCCTGCTGTCTTCATTTTCTGAAGACTTCTCTTATATGACCTCTTTCATTCCCAAGGCACTTTAATACAATTATTCACATTCACCCATTCACACACACATCCACACACACTCCAATGCAAAGTGTTGGACGTGGAATGGCAGCAAACAGAGATTATACATGCGCACGGAATGAGATTGGGGGTCAAACCACCAATGAAATTTCACAACAGCCTGCTTTAATAATTCTTCTATCGTTGAACTGGCAAAAAAGTTTATTGAATATTGAGAAAGACGTAATTAATTTGAAAGGAAGTTTTACCTAAGATTTAGTTTTATAGAGTTTAGGTGGTTGGATTGGGGAAATTATCCTAAAATAATTTATTCCAGTCAAAACACCAACAAAAAAAAGTGAAGCCCCAGAGTTTGATATCACACAACATCCAGAATTCTCTTGCCACTACTCAGACACTAGAAATGTCAGCAGACACCAACACATAGCCTAACAGGGAGCTATTTCTTTTGGCAGAGTGCACTGTACTCTTTACAAACGGCCCAAGTAATTGGTGATACATATCTAATATCGCCAGTCATCGCCTCATTCCCTGGATGTTTCTGACAAGCAGAGAAGGAAACCCTGTAGCTTTCAAAAACAGAGCAAACACTCTGCTGTGCTTCTCTACTCGACTCGCATCCACATTGCTGCAGCTGCCTGATTCACTGCCTGAATGTTATTCTGTTTCCTTCGCACGCCAGGCCCTCGGAGAAGCCAAGGGGTGTCCTTACAAATTCACACAGGCAAAGAGGAGTACTTTATACTGGGAGAAAAAAAGAGGGCCTGCTCATGTCCATGAGGGACACCCCTCCATCGCAGGCATATATGATCTGTTAGCTTTTCCTCTGCCCTTCGAGCATTACTTTTCACAGAAAGGCATGATCCAAGGCTACAGAGAGGCTTCTCCACAGGGCTTGTGGGTATTAAATAAAGGGGCCTGTTGGTAGGAACTAGCTGGCAAACAGCTGGGCTAATAGAGTGGGACTAATTAAGTACAGGGTCGCTCTTCGACTCTCCTTGCCGATGCTTGCTGGATGTTTACAAAGATCTCTAAGAGAAAGGGTGGAGAAAACCAAAAGTGTTTCTTCTGCGGCTGCTCTTTAGGGAGAAAGGAGACACCCAGGACTGATTTTAATGACATGTGTGAAGCAAATGTGATCCTCCCTACTTTTTTTTTCATAACTGCCAATGGAATTTAGCACTTAAAAAAAAAAAATACCATTGGCATTGTGGTCAAAGCATAAACACCATAACTGAGAACACAGCATGCGAGCATTGTCACCACATGCAACATGCAAAAATAAAACATGATTGTCACAGTCAGAGAGCTGTAAAACATCTGCTAGTTTAAGAGTCATCATTAATTATCTCGTTAAAAATACATTATCTCATTAAGAATTGTTTTCACAAGGAACATTTTCACCAGATTCACACGGTGGCCACCAAAATTACACAACACTGAGACCTCCTCGCAGTTCTTTCTGCAATTTTAGCACATGAGTACACTTCCGGATGTAGACAGAAATTCTTATTCCGGTGGGCGATGAACCATTAAGAAAAGAGGACAGAGCAGAGCATGTGTTTGTCTCAGGAATAGCCTCAGAAAAAAAAGGGCTGAGAGATGAGAGATGAGAGTTCACTAGTTAAAGGCCCTCGTCCAACCAGCATCCTCCCTCGCAGCTGTTTCACTCTGCTGGAGGCGGAGGAGGAACGAGACAAGGACATGGAGGAGATGATAAGGAGACTAGAAGGGGAGGAATTACTGAAAGCTGAAGAACATGTACTGATAGCGGATGACTGAGGGATGGATGACGGGAAAGGGGAGAAAATGAGCAAAGGGCAGAGGGATGGCCATTAGCTGTACAGAAAGCGGAAAGAGCCACAGAAGGAGTAAAAGGTCAGCAAGAAAGCAAATGGAAAAGATGGCGAAGGAAAGAGAGGTAGAAACAAATAGGGCCTGAAATAACAGAGGAACATGAAGACACGACAAGATGAGAAAATAAGGAAAAATAGAGGAAGAGGAATGCTCAGGGATAGAAAGAGATATAAGGTGAAGGTAAATAATGACGATATGAAAAAGAACTGGCATTGAGGGGAAAAACAGGTGAGGCCAAAAAGGTGGCAAAATGTAAACTATAAAAGGGGAACACAAAGCTGTGAGAAACGGGAGAGAAGGAGTGTGGGGAAGGAACAAAGAGAGGTAAGAGGAAAGGGGAAAGAAGAAGATACACAAAGGTGATGTTTTTTAAGAGTGAGTGGGAGGCATGGAGGAAAGAAAAGGGGGAGGAGAGAGAGAAAAGTGCAGGGAGAAAGAGAGTGACTGACAGAAAAATGAAAGAGACGGGAGAGTAGGTGGGAGACAAGGGAAAACTGGAGAAAAGAAGGAGGATGTGAAGATGAAAGAGTGAGAGAGAGAGAGAGAGAGAGAGAGAGAGAGAGAGAGAGAGAGAGAGAGAGAGAGAGAGAGAGAGAGCAGGAGGGAGGTAGGAGAGACAGCAGGGTGAGTTGCGTGGAGAGAGTGAGCAAAGTGCCAAACAGATAAATAACCAGCTTACTGGGATTACCAAGTGACTGACACAGAATTTGCCAGAGCCAATATGACGTGGCAGTGATAGCTCTTAACCCATATAAACCTGAAACCAGTCCAAGATATCCTCCGGTATTTACTGCTGTCACTGTGTCCTGATGCTCTGCTCGTGTGTGTTTGTGTGCATGTGGCATTCCCAACTGCATTGTTTGTGGCTGCACACACATCATGGGAGCCGCATGTTACAGGAAGCCATGAAAAAGAGCAGTTTAATGATACCTCGGTTTAATAAAATCATTTAAAACTCATACATGGAGCGAAGTTGATGAGTTTCAGGATCTGCAGACAACACAAACTGTATGTGCATCATGCTTAATTACGCAACTTGTAACATTTGGACAAATCAAAGCAGCTCATTCATTATTCAGACGCACATACACATTGGCGATATGCACACTTATACACACACTACCCCGCATTTTACCCTCTAATGAACTTCAACAACAAACAAAAAATGACAGTAGCTGGGCAGAGTTGGGGAAACACAGATGCGAGGAGATAAGTAGAGAGCGACACGACGAGATAGAGAGGGAGTCAGAGGAGCTGGGCTGACATAAGGAGTGGGTCTATAATTGGAAAGATGTGAAAAATGAAGTGTCAGTTCGGTCAATAGAGGGCAAAGGTCACAGATGCAGGAGCCCAAACTCGGCACAGAGCACGCTCATTAGAGCGACCAATCAGATCTTGCCTGGCTGCCCCAGACCATTACTCATCAGAGGTAGAGGAGTCCACACGCGCGTGCACACACACAACAGTTACACAATATCTCTTTGTCTTTCCACATTTCACCATATTTTCAGTCGTCTTTCATCTTCCTGTTCTCCTCCTATATCTTTTAAAAAATTCCGTCGGCTAAAACTCTCAGTCCAGAGCCGAACTGGAGAGCAACAACGGTTATCTGAGTGAGACTGAACGTGAGACAGACGGGGAGACAAAGAGAGACGGAGTGCACGTCTGCATTGACTGTATAAATGGTTGCTCGTTGGCGTGGAAGGCATGGCGGCGCTCTCTGCTCCCACCCAGGCTCTGCCTCCTGGCACTGGCAACCCTGCAAACTGCACGCCTTGACATTGCCGTCAATAATATATGAAGTTGCCTCTTTGCCTACAGTTTGTTTGCAACGCCACCCCACCACCACCCTATTCTCCCACTGCTGCCTTGCTCGCTGTACCTATGCGTGTGTGTGTGTGTGTGTGTGTGTGTGTGTGTGTGTGTGTGTGTGTGTGTGTGTGTGTGTGTGTGTGTGTGTGTGTGTGTGTGTGTGTGTGTGTGTGTGTGTGTGTGTGTGTGTGTATCGCTTTAACACAGATACACATTCTGTATATCTCAGAGTGCATAGATGTCAACCCCCAGCAGAGCTGTGCGGTCAAGGCAGGAGTGTGTAATCAAGCTATTAGATTCATGTCCACACGGAAGATCAATAAATTAATAAACATACTACACAACCTGCGCATTTTACATATTCAATTTCTATCCATTTCCAGATCTTTCTTACTGGAGAATATTCGCATATGCAGAGATTGTCATGTATGCAAGCGGCTTCTGAAAAGGGTCACAAGCTTCAAAGCCATTGCCCATAGATAATGCAATATTCTTACGACAAGACATATTTCACAAGGCTTTTTGTGTCCTGCCTTGCTTCTAGCAAAGCCAATGTCTTTTTCTACAACATCCACTGAGGTGTTTTCTAATACTTACATTTTCCCAAACAGCCACATGATACAAAGGGTTGCTGTGGCATCAGCAGGACAGAAGCTGCTTTCTAAATCCAGGTATAAGCCATGCAATCCACTTCAGATTGTTTTAGATAAAGAATCGCTACCAGGTCCCAGAAGTGCTCTCACATTGCTGACCCTGACCTCTCCCTGGGTTATTCACAGCAACTGTGAGCTAAATTCCTCTTCAAAAGCCCTGTTATGTTTAACCTGTAAACAAAATAAAGCTGCCATGCACTTGATATAGTGTGTTAAGCAGTGTTGACAGGCTCTGGCCTCGAAAACGACGATTAGGTACTTGACCAATATTCTGTAATCAGGTGGATTGCTCAACACATAAACTCTTTAATTATCCTCCTCCACATTGTCTCTTACCTTGTTCACTGCTGTTGTCACCACTGTGTGATGTGTGCCCGCCGCTGGACGGTCCCGGTGTGCCTCCGGAGCGCGTGGACGCCGTGTCGTCGTGATCTCTGTTCCAGGACGTCTGAAGGAGGGGGACACAAGAAAGAGAGAGGTCAATCACTTCATCCAGCAGTGGCCCCTTGTTTTCTGCTTTCAATCTGTGATTGCTGTGGTTTTATTTTGTTTTTCATCAACAAAAATGTGATCATCAGCTGTAATCTTTCACACATACACTTGAAATGAAGGCATGATTGCAGACGCTCAGCGCAGTCACGCAGCACGTGTGAGGCCCTGAGACGGTCGTACAGAATGAGGATTATTGGGGCTTGATGAGGAGAAAGGCCCAGACAAATAGAGAGCGAACATGTTGTATTAGTTCCCAGCTTTCTGAGGCATGCAATCCACGGCTGCCTCCATTTGGCTCAAACCACTAGCAGATGAAAATACAAAACAGCTACGACTTAAGATAGGCTGCAGTGAGCGCCAGGGAGTGATGTCATCTGAGCAGAGCAGACCAGAGAGAGAGAGAGAGAGAGAGAGAGAGAGAGAGAGAGAGAGAGAGAGAGAGAGAGAGAGGGCTAAATAACTCAAAGTATTGCTACATAAGTATAAATCCTTGGTTTTGTCCAACAATGAAACAAAACATGGATGACCAGTCCCGCTAATGTAGAATTCAATTTTGTTTGGGAAAGCAGAGCCAAGACGTAGACTAAATCAAATAAGCTACAGTTTTCCCACAGCCTGCTCAAAATATTTAGCATGAAAAATGTAACTGCAGTTGACTTAAAACAAACGAAAATGCTAGAGCATTGGAAGAGAAATGAAAGTTCACCCCTTTCTCGAAAACTTAAGAGATGATTGACTCCAGTGATGCTAAACTGAGACTATAGTTATTCCCTCTGAGTTTGTGTCATCAAATGCAGGCAGCTGACGAGAGCAAAGAGACTCGGGAGGCCTCGGTTTATATATAGTAAGCTGTGTGTGTGTGTGTGTGTGTGTGTGTGTGTGTGTGTGTGTGTGTGTGTGTGTGTGTGTGTGTGTGTGTGTGTGTGTGTGTGTGTGTGTGTGTGTGTGTGTCTCAGACCAGATGAGTGTCAGCTATTCAGTAGACAGTAGAGAGCAAATGGCCAGAACAAAATTAAAAAATAAATAAATAAATATTTGCAATATGTGGGAAGACAATAAGTATGGGGTTGTACATCTAAAAGCATCCTCACATACGTCAGTGTTTATCCACACGACACACACGGTGAAGAAAACACACAAATCTCACAAAGCTGCTACATGCTATTGAAACTAAACCAGATGTTACTTCTTATCTCTCAGTGCCTCTGAAAAGAAACATTAGTGCCGAGGACAGGAGAGAAAAAAGGAGGGGAAAAAAAGAGACTTCAGAATAGAAGGAAATGGAAACTAATGTCTTATCACACGCGGCTTGCTATCACAAACAAGCGCGCAACAAACAAAACACGCCCGCACAAACACTTATCGAGCCCCCTCTGCCCCCCGCGTGAGCCTATCTTTGCTCTGTGAAATCAAATGAAGCAGATATCAAGGGGCAATGTGGTGTTTGCATCACGCTTTTGGGGCTTTGCGACGAAATGAGTGATAGAAACCCACACAGAGGAGAAGAGGAGGGAGAGGAGAGGAGAGGAACACACTGGAGAACAACTGGTTTCAATTGGGATACTACATTTGGCGCTGCTGCTGGTGTTGCTGCGAGGAGGGTATAGAGTTGAGTTTAGCATCTTATTTATATATATATATATATATATATATATATATATATATATATATATATATATATATAAAAGTAACATTAATTCATGACACTGGGTTTGTTTTAAACAAAATGTAGATGGAATAGAACAACAGAAAAGAAAATACAAGTCAGCAAATTCAACACATTTGGGGTCTATTAAAGCTCGTTTGATGTTCTTGGGCTATGAAATTATAATCCAGTGCTTACATGGACGATATAATCGGTGTTTTCCAAATTAAGCTTTGAGGCTTTGCAATAAAGAGGAAAGTTACTGCACAAAGGCATGACTAGGATGGTGATTGGGTAGATAAACGTTGATTTTAACAGGGATAAAATACCGAGAAGACATTTCTTTAAACCTCTTTTTTTTTTTGCTGACTGTAGAACACTGAAAAATGAAACACCCGTGCATGACCGAGTAACTCCAGAGAACATCAGAAGTGAGGTAATCCAGACCACATGCTCAGCATGCAAACAGTTAACACTGCCGTTTGCCAATTCTTCCAAAAGTGCAGCTTTAAAAAAATGAGCAGAACTTGTTTATTCAGAGCTCCATGAAAAAGAAGAGCACAGCACCCCGGGGATGTCGATCGGCAAGCATTAAAAAGCCCAAGAGCCTCAGCTTGCAAAGAGAATTCCATTTTTTTTTCCATTTTCTTTTTTATTTTAATTTTATAACAAATTCCATTTGAAAATATAATTAGTAAGTGGAAGGGGAAATGGCAAACTACTGCATTAGCTGTAATTGAACAAAAGAGTGCATTGCCTGCTGGGAGGTGGCCACTGAGGCCCCATGGGAAACAGGGCGGGGCTGAGACAGGGCCTGGTGGCATCTCCGCGGGGACGCAGAGTTTATTTATAATCGCAGGCTGCCCTTGGATGGAACAGGCCCGGCACTGATCTAACACGCAATTAATACACACACGGCTGAGATCACACAACACACGCATACATACCAGTACACGCAGGTTGAGCAGTACGTGTGCACACACCCATGCACAAATATACTTATTTGGTCATCTCTTGTGGACACACACACACACACACACACACACACACACACACACACACACACACACACACACACACACACACACACACACACACACACACACACACACACACACACGCCCACGCACACAAACACTTTATATCAACCTTTTGCAAACACATCACAGAAGTGCCGCACCATCGATTAAGAAATGCACACACCTTGTGCTAACAAGACGACGGCACACAAAGGTGCACTTTTTAAATATGACATACTGTATGCAAAACCCCACAGCAGGAGCAGATGCGTAAACAGAAAGCTTTAAGATACAGAGAGTGATCTGTCCCTCTGCGCACACCCGCACACACACAGCTATACACTTGATTTATTCTGTCCCTCTAATGAGACACCGAGTTCTCTCTCTCCCTCCCTCTCGCTCTCTCTCACTGCAGGATGTAGATTATTTCAATGCTTAATTGTTTAGTAAATTCAATTTTCCACGTTCTATTCGGCCTAGCTTTTACTAAAGTTCTTAAATCTGCCACGCCAAGCCAAGGAAACCTGTTTTTAAGCCATACATACCTTTTTCTTTTTTTATTACCATTTTTTTCTTCCCTACACCACCCTAATTCGCCATGAAAAGATTTTCCTTGCTGGAAATTCTGATTCCGCTATGATCGGTGAGGCATTCCAATCCAATGCATTCTCATTGTGCCGCGTCTAAGATGCGAGAGGGGCTTCCCTTTCTCGCTGTGCCAGGCCCCATATCATACAAGCGCTCATGCAAGAAATGTTGCTTTGCCAATTCATTTGCAATAATAAAGAAAATGGTTAAGGTTGTTGTGCTCCCCCCCACCCCCACCCCACCCCAACCCCTCACCCCCACTACCCCCCACCTTTCTTCACTCTCAAATATCTTTTGTGATGATATGGATATTTATTTTTCAGCCTGTGCCAGTGAGCGTGCGGAAATAATCATATGTGCATACTTAACTGCACAGACATAAATATCCAAATCCCCCCCGAACACACACACACACACATAGACTTCAGCGGTGGTACATCTGAATCAAAGATGACAGTCAGACTACTCCATCACCCAGAATTCTTTGGTGCATCTGTTCTCTGTGGTTGTTTTCTTTAAACACCAGTTTTGACCTTTGCAACAGCACCGCTTCCTTGACTCAAAACCGGCCCAGAATGCCATGTGCTGCAGCGGCAAGATGGCCTGCAATAACTCCGGACACATACTCCCACTCAACCCAATAGGAAAGATGTAAGTGAAAGGGTCTGAAAGGCCAGCTATTGTAAACTCTTGTTTACTTTGCTTTCCACTGTGACCAGATAAAGCAGGATCTGCCTCTCTGATAACCGGCCAAGCAAGTGCTTGCCCGACTACCTCTGCTTTCTCTCGCTCACTCCACCCCGCTCCTCCCCTCACTGCAATATTAGTGCTTCCAAAATGAAAAGAGGGGGCTGATAATGGTATGCATGGTGGAAAAAGAGGGAGAAAGAGAGAGAGAGAGCAAAAGACCCCTCACTCCCTCCCATTCAGTTCCGCACTCCCCTTTCTCCCTAACTCTTCACAATAGACAAAGGAAGAAGAAATAACCTTATAATTGCTGAAGGGGGTGAGGGAGAAAACTGGATTTGGTCTCTTGAGTAAGTAAAGTATGCTACATTGAATCGCCGTCAGGTACTCTTCAATCGGCTTTTTAAAACTAGTGTGCTAACCTCACAGAGACAACTAAAGATAATTACATGTTTCAGATAATTACCAGAGCTTTCAAAGTCCATTTAGATGACACTCGCGGAAACCGACAAACTGATTTTCTTTCTCCGTGGCCCCCTCGACTGCCGCGCTCGCTAGAAGCTTCTTGTTTACACTTTAAGAGTTGGAATCCAAACAACAACATTAACTCGAGTGCTCTTCCCTCTGTGCTATCTAACCCCAAACAAAGCAGAGCTCTTTTTCTTTCCCCTTCAGCTGTGGATGAGAAGGCCGCCGTGATTTCTTAATGACATGTTTTGCTGTGGTTTTGTAGTTATCCTAGCCTAGCTCGACTCCCGGCCACTGCGCTGGGATGTTCTCGGCGGATTCCTTGGAGACGGGCTGTTTGTGACGGTGGCCATTGTCAGAGGCTTGCAGGGGGTTAAGGGGGAGAGGAACTTTCCATTAGCTAAGTACACATGTGTTAAGCCAGGTTATTGTTTACTTAGCCAAAGAAACCACAGCAGGCCTCAGGGACAGACATGGCCGCCCATCATAAGTAACAGGAGACACAAGCCAAGAACTTTATTTGCAATTGGGATCTTGTGGCAATCAAAGCAGAGTATCTGCGACACTGCGTGGCTCCACTGAGCACTTTATCCAAGTAATATGCCTCGATTTAAAACCAACTAATAAATTAACCACATAAAATCCAGAGTTGAGAACAAAAAAAGAAAACAAGTGCATTGTGGATATCTGAATGTTTGTAGCCATGTAAAAAGTTCCAAACATTTCTGCTCTTTGAAGTCACTCTGGCCTTGAATTGCTTAATCATAATCACTCCTACTTGCTATTCCAACAAAATAATAAAGAGGCTAAGAAACACACAAGTCACGTGGTCACCTCTTTGTATCACTTGTTGAATCCTCAACAGCCGCCCTGCATTCACTCCCCGACGGAATAAAGGGGAGTTCAGGGGAGCGGAGGGAGGAGGGGGAGTGAAGGAGGGGAGGAGGCGAGTGGGGGGTCAAACCTCTCCTCTATTCAGCAACAAAAGCCGCTATTACCAACAATCACTACAATGATCCAAAAGTTTGTATTAGGAACAGCAGTGTGCCACTGTAGGACACAGAGGGAATGAAAAAAAAAAAAAAACGAGCGAGTGTGCGCGCCTGCTAAGTCGGGTGAAACTCGATCCATACTTCAACGAGAAGCGGATAGATTAGCGATAGCGGTGTACTGATTAGGAAAATAGTGGCTGACCCCAACAGTCATGGTTTCCATTGAGCTAGGAGTAGGAGGGGGGGCAGGGGTCACTCTTTGACCGCCAGAGTTACCTAAACCAACACTGCTGGGTCTCACTGACCTGGAAACCCACACTTGTATGCCATAACAGTGCCAATTGTTGGGAAAAGATACCACGATAGTACTATCACGAACAAATTCTTACACAGTGACCACAACACTAAGCTCATACAGGAAGGGTTTGTTTAGGAAAGATTGAGCAGGATCTAAGAAAAACAGCAACCAATTCCAAATGTATAGATGCTATGTAAGATAATAAACAGTTTCTCATTCTTTATTTATATTAATTCAATGGGAACATTAGTCCCTGGAAATGGCAACATGACAGAACATCAGTAATGCAACAATACGTCTCCACTAAGTTAACCCAACAGATCAGCTGCTGAGCATTCATAATCATTCAAGACTCCACCAAAAGTCAGGCGATGAATTTTTTTTTTTTTTTTGAGGGGAAATTTCAATTATTTCCAGCTCCACTTCAGCCTGCATGGCTCAATCAAGTAGAGGAGCTCTTGAGACTTGGAGTGAGTCCTCAGCACTATTAGTAGTGTTCTGCTCTACAGCGGAGAGTCTGGGCCCTCAGAGTTCATTAGCAAATTGCTGTGCCCCTCCTCGTGCTCTCTGTGCAATTAAAGGCAACTGTGCAAATGACGTACGGCGGTGTGGAAATACCTCCCTGCTTCCTTCGACTGAGGTGAAAATGTGTGCAAAGCAAACATGGATGCAATCAGCAGAAGGACTGCAGTCATATTTTCACAACAAGGACTGCTACACACAGAACCATAGTTTCTGTGCATGCAGGGCTCTTCACATTGGAACCACTGAAAAAGCATCAACGATAGTAAAATTAGACTTTAAATAGAAAACATCTAAAAAGCCGATGTGACTCCACACACGCAGCTCAAATGCGGAAATTAAATGTTAAAGCAAACACTGTGGGGAAAGTCTCCGGGGACCGGCATGGAAAGAGTTAAGAAAGTCCAACTGGTGCTAACCAGTCACTCCACTCACATAGCACCTGAGGGGGGTGCTGCATTTATCAAGCCAGTCTGAACACACACACACACACACACACACACACACACACACACACACACACACACACACACACACACACACACACACACACACACACACACACACACACACACACACACACACACACACACACACACAAAGACACACACAAACATAGGAGGGTAAGCCCAAACTGGCTGGGCTGCATTCACAAGCCAGTGCAGAGCCTCTTTGACTTTTTCACCTCTCAGCTATGCTCTGCTTTCTTCTGAAAGGGGCGCTCACGGTCCCATTCACACAGAGTACTACTAAAAAAAAAACTAAAAAAAAAAATGTAAAGACATGTAAAGAATATTCAGAAAATTGCTGTTATGACGCAAGGGTGCATAATGCAGCAAGAAAGTCAGCGTCGTTGGATTGTTGAGTTTAATAAATTCAAAGTATTTTTTTTTTCCTCTTGACATTTTTTTCCCCCTGCTACAGTCGCCTCACTGGAATAAATTGGTTTATGAATAAATGAGCCTGGTTTCTCCATCTTGTTAACATTGTTCTTTTGTGCAAATTCTCAGCATTTTTTTTCCAGTCCACTTCAACTTTATGCCCGAGGGCATATATTAAAAATACATATGGAAAGAGATAATGCACACACAATGCAAATTCGTTAAGGATGTCACTGCCTAACAACTGCAGATAAGATGTCACACAAAAATAGCCCACAAAAATCAAAAAAAAAATATATATATATATATATATATATATATATTTATTCACCCTCAAGTAAGTCATGAAATGCAGGGCCATTAGATTGACAATATAAGTATTCAGCAGTGAGAGGCAGGCGCCCACTGCCTGTTTGGATATGCTCATTTACACACAGCCTGCTGCTGTGGACAGTGTCTACGTTATCCTACTGGAACATCAGCCCATCCTTCAATATTACACATCTGTCAAAAACTTTTCCCTGTGTTTCAATACAAACTGTGCCTCGAGGTCATTTATATTACTATGTCAGCGTAAACATAAGCTTGTGCAGTTTTGTCCTTAATTGGCTATATGTAGGGACCATCATTATATTAAAATAGGCCATGTCTTCATCTTACAGTCAATTAAAGATCTGCATCAGTGCCCCAAGCACAACATAATTTTCTTCTTATACCTAGAAACCCAAGGGTTTTAACACACTCTATTTCCATACCTATATACAATAACATTTCATTCATGTCCTGACCTATCTATAAAAAAGAAAAAATGACATCTGAATCCCCGAGAGAGTACAACAGGCTGTTCAAAGAGACACTTAAATGCACAAGTGGCGTCAGTGTTATTTAATTCTGTTCCTGGATTAAATGAAGTATTATCTTCCGGGTGATCTTTCTCATTTCCATAATCAGACATAAGGGCCAGGGATGGAGGAGAGCCTGTGCAGCCGGGTGGGGGTCTTCCCAGTCCTTCTATTGAGCCCGGGACATAAAAGCCGGTGGCTGTCTCTGTCTCTACACAGACCAGGCACTCAACCATATGGAAGTCCGAGGATTTAAATTATTTAGCCTAATCGCTTCATTACTTTTTATGTTGGACTATCCAACTAATCCCCTTAATTTGGGCACTTGATTTTTTTTCTCTCTCTCTCCCCCCTGCTCACTATAGGTTCCAGCCTGAGCCATTTCTCAAAACTCTCAGATAGTTTAACTTATTGGAAACGTGGTCTCATAGCCTGCAAGCGTGTTTCCTGCACAAATGACTCCAGCTATTAATGGTCGAAAATGCGGATTTGCATAATTCTAATCATCGGTTGCTGTTATCATTATTTAACGGCAGTGTATGGGCCATTAGGGTCATGCCTGTGCGCACACTACAATGTCCCCGGAGTGCCAGCAGTCAGTGGAGCACATAATGAAGGCTGCGGTTATCTCTGATATCTGCACAAAAGGAAACGCTTCCTAATCTACCTTTAATACCCGCCGCTTCTGTAACGTTTGGGGGAAAAAAAAAAAAAAGTCAACCTTCTTATTGGTGCCCAATCTGCCTCTGAGCAAAATAAAAGGAGAGGAGGAGAGGAGGGGTCTCGATAAGCAATGTGCACTCATGTCTAAGGAAAAATACTGACAAGACGCGTAATGAACCGTGAACTCTACAGTGGAGAAACCCAGGCATCTAAACCACAGCAGCCCATTGCTGCTGCTCTCTCCTGGGCTGCACAGCAGAGACAGACAGGGACAGAGACAGAGAGGAGCTGAGGAAGACTCGTTTAGGCTCAGAAAAGAGAAAGAGGGGAGGACAAATGGAGGGGGGGGGGGGGGGGGGGCGCTTCTAAATTAAAATCGACACGGAACAGGTCAAGTTTATGGCGATGCTTTTTCGAGCTAATCTTCCCAGGTCGGTTCCGGGTTCAAGTCTTAATGGGCCAATAATAGCAACATTATTCTGATTTTCCTTTTTTTTTTTCATTCCGATGGAGGGGAATGTAAAACGGCCTTAATCATATGCAAATAACAGCGCAGCGGAGTATTGACCCAGAATAGCTGAATAGCCAACAGGGAGAACGCACACGCGCACACACACACACAAGCGCACTTGGGGGGGGGGGGGGGTGTACCTGATCTAGGGCCACCGATCTCGTGATTTCCTCGCTGTCTGATTTGGACCCGCCCTCTCTGTCGTCTATGACCAAGTCGATGGGCATCTTTCCTTTCAAGCAGCTGATGTACCGGTGACAGAAATTATCACACAGCTCGTGTACCTACAGGCGAAGAGAGAGAGAGAGAGAGAGAGAGAGAGAGAGAGAGAGAGAGAGGGAGAGGGAGAGAGAGAGAGAGAGAGAGAGAACGTCACAAACTCACCCCCGAAAGAGACATCACACCACACAACTGTGCCACGTGCAACCATAGAGTCGTCCTTTGACGCGCAAAAAAGTGGCCCCGAAACAGAGATTACATACAGTTTAGCAAAGCCCACGATCACAGCACTGCGCGTGAAATATTTACTCATTTTAGGAGAGGAGTCAAAAATTTAGAAGCAATTTATCAGTGAAAACACGTTGTTGTTTTTGGATACATTATAAAAAGTGGCCAAAATCAGTCAGTAAATATATTTATTTTCCAAGCAAAACTTTTGAAAATATTTTTTCTTAGTGTTTTTTTAATTATTATTTATGTTTCTTAAAAGTAAAAATAACCTCGCTCGGTCAGCCTGAGTGTCGAATCCAAGTGGCGCCGCAGTGCCAACGCGTTCCGTCTGTACTGCAACTTTTATTTTTCTCCTCTCAAAATAGAGATATCGCCGAAAATTGACAGTGACAAGAGGGCTCAGAGGCTACATCGCACTCAACACCCGTGTTAAATTCATCATCGGTGCCCCGGGTAGTGGCCATTAGAGGAGGGTGACCCGCTTGACTGACATTTAAGGTAAACTGTTTAATTCTATCTATTTATTACATTATCGCAGCCAGTGCGGGCCGTGCTGCTTGCACGAGAAGCAGACACGTCACATTGCAAAGGATGAGAATTAAGTAGTGATTTTTAAACTTTATTTATCTGCTGCGCAAAGACCGCTCCAACCTGCGTACAGACAGCACGGCGTGTGCGGGGGAAAGCAGCGCGTGCAACTTTGAAAAGTTAAAACTTTTAACAGCTCCGATCATGTTTCATACTGTTGGGTTAAAGTTAACTGCGCAGGCTACTGCAGTCCATCTGATAGGGAAACAAATCAGAGTTTTACACCCACTACTCCGTCTATCCACAGATGGCAGCCTGGGGCCTTTTGCCCTCCACAAAGAATCATTTCAGAAACCCGCAAAGTTCGCCTATATGTTTCACCTTGCATGCAATTTCTGCCAGCATTAAACTTCATTAAAACATGGGGGAGATTTGGGCACAGAGATATCCGTTCCAGTTGTAACAGCTTGCGTCGTGATTAAACGCGGAAGAGAAATGGCCCCATGATTGATTTTGACGCTAATTATAACCGACGAGCAAAAATACATTTATGCAAATACGGCCCATAGGTCTGAAGTGGCACACTGGACAGAAATGGCAAGAGAATATTACCTTCTCCAGCTCCAGAAGATGAAACCGTAAAACTTGAATGGCTTGAATCATCTGAAAAATTAAAATAACAATAAAAAATGAGCTGTTCACATCTCTTGATATTAAACAGGCGCGTTTTTCTCAATACAAGTAACTGCGGACGAGGAAAATATTCATATGAATGGATTTTATGTGGAACTGATATTAAACCTGTGGGTTATTGCAATATGGAGAGCAGGCATACAACACAGGCTGATGCTGCAATAAGCCTCAGAGTCAGAGATCTATTAGACACCAACCGTCGCTCTGGCATTACATTTAATGTATCAAACTGTACCAATTGAAAAGAATGAAGAGGAGAACTTTCAGAGTTCAAAGGTGTGTGACAGCTGTCTGACTGCGGCCCTTCATGTACGGATTCAACCGGGGGCGCCATCGTGATATCAAACAGCCCCCCTTCCCAAAAACAGAGGAACACCCTCTGCAGTCCGGCTTTAGAGTTCCAGCACCACGTGACTCTCCGACACGCACGCGCGCGCGCACACACACACACACACACACACACACACACACACACACACACACACATACACACACACACACACACACACAGACACACACGAACATGTAAACTGCAGGTGGGAAAGTGTCTTCATATGTACAAATTAAAATTAGAGCATTCAGCTTACCAGATTATCCAACTCTGGATTTGATGAAAATAAAGGCTTTTCTGCCCGAATCTAAACAAACAAACAAACAAACACACACACAAACAAAGGTAAAAATTAAGTCTTAAATAATATATTTTATACAGAGCAATTACAACCCATTTTTGTAAACACTTTATTTTAATTTTCAAATTAAAAGTAACCGAAAGCCCCACTTAAACGTGCAGGTGAGGAGCTCAAGATGACAAAAGTCAAACTTTCCTGACCTGTTTTGCAAACACTGCTATGTCTTCATTGAAAGATTCCGATGAACAGACGTCTCCTCCCGCCACCCCGGGCTCTCTGGGGGTGCAAGTCGCTAATTCACATTTCTCAAAAATCAGTGCAAGCAAGGGGAACAGGGGGTGCCTGGGAACACACACACAATAGCAAATGTCACCAGAGAGAACAGCGCCGGGGTCAAGACTACTCCAGGCTAGATTTAGCCAGCCATGCTACTCTCCAACAACTCGCCATGGGGACTGTTGCTGCTGCCGCCGCCATGCTATTATATTATGCAGAGGCTCAGAGAAAGGCTGCAAACAGCGCGCAGACTTCTGTGATTAAATCTAGGCGCGCCTAATAGCATAAAAGCTTTAGAGTCTGTCAAACAATTTGGTGCACAGGTCTCCGTTTGGAACACAGACGTGTGTGAGAGAGAGGGCGCGAGAGAGAGAACGTGTGTGTGTGAGTGTGTGTTTGCCAAAAAGCTCTCGAGATGTCGCCGGTTTAATGCGGACACATTGGTCTATAATTTGTTGTTAAAGTCCTTTGCGTATCTATGATCCAACTAATGCGCGCAGCCTTGCGCAACTGAAAGTTTTGTCAATGGAATGAGGGGGTGAAACGGTTACTGGCGTGTCCAGTCACCTTGAAAACAAAGAATTTGTAATTAACTTTTGCAAATTAATAAATAATATGGATCGTGGATTTGCTTAAAACTTGGGGGTTTATGGAGTTGAAGTAGTACATTGATTTAAGTGGTTAAATCGGGAAATGCACCGAGTTTTGTTTAAGAAAAAATACATCAACAACAAACTGAACAGCGCAAGTTATAAAAGAAATTGAAGATGAAGAAGTCGGTTGTTAGTCGCATAATTTTTCCTCAAAGCAAAAATATATATTTAGGGTGAAATAGTGAGCATCCGTAAAAGAACAACAACAAAAGAAAACTTAAAATAAAAATCTATAGTATTTGTTAATTTATTTATGGACCAGACAAAGACCGTCTTCTAAAGCGTAACTTTCAAATTGCTCAAAAAAAAAAATACAGAGATTAAAAAAATATATATATACATTTAAGGTGTAGCAATCGCTTTCCCAAAAAAAACTGTCCAGAAGTTTGTGCTCCAGTGTCTTTCTGAAACATTCACCGGGCTGTCCTGGACAGTTGTGTTCACATTTTGCACCCATGCTTCCACTTCCCCACCCCGGCTTTCCCTCCCACCCTGCGGGCCTGGACTCACGGCTCGCCGGCCGGAGGGTGAGCTCCCTCCCCGGACCGGCGGGCGCGCACCTACCCGTATATAGCGTCTTTATCTCTCTTGAGAGCGTCGTTAACGGAGGAGCCCATGCTGGGAGGCATGGTGTTGGTGTGGGCGGTGTGCGGGTACTGGTGAGAGTGCAGCTGGGGGCCGTGGTTGAGGTGTACCGCCTGCATGGACCGGGCGCCGTGCGGGTCTGGGTACATGCTGGTCGGGATGCCCACACCGTCCATCCCGTAATGGGGCAAGTCTTCGTACTGCACACAACAAATACGCGGGTTCACAGTTATTATACCAGAAAAGAAAGCGGGGGAAAAAAAAACACTTAACTAAAACTTTGCAACAAAACCACGAGATATAAAAACACTATATGAGTGAGAGATGAAGATTTCATACATTTGCTTCTATTTTTCCTCCTCTGAAAGGAGCATGTATGCAAATTGAGTTTTTGACAAATATTATTATGATAATTTTTAAAAGACATTTTCCTCAGTTAAAAGTAGTTTTAAGATCAGAATCGCATCCCCATGTCTTTAAACGGCTGGCACTCGTAATCTATAACTCATGGAAAACAAGAGAAATAAATTCATCGCTGTGGTTAATTTCATAGTGCTTTTCAAGAAAACTTTTGAGGGCGACGTGACTTAGTAAAGATGACATTGTTTACAAAAAAGAAAGAGGGAAATGATTATCATAAAAGCTGGTTTTGTTCTGAACTTATTCACACTGACCTTTGTAACCCAGAAAAAATACCCATGAATTATTCAATATGTTCAAAATTACTGTGAGTTAAAAAGTAAAACTGCATCGGCATGACTAAGTTATTATTACTGTCATTAACGAGGGAGTCGTCGGATTTTTACAACATATACTGAGACGTGTTTTCACAGTGAACGACAGCAAATATCTTAAACTTGTTAATTGCAGTGCTTTCTGATTTTAAGGGCTCATAATTGTGCAGCGTGTTATTACCCATCAAGCACACTATGATTAGTGCATGCAACAAACTCAAGCAGACGAGTGTTGTTCTGCATACAACGTAAAAACCGGAGTTATTTATCCGAACTTTTACACGTGTCAGTTTCAAGCTGAACAACGCCGTTTCGTCTTCGTGAGGTGGTTTTGGAGTTAATTTGGAGGCGCAATCACATTATGCCAACAAATAAATGTCGATCGAGGTTTGCCAAAGCGCCTGCAAAAGTCTTAATTTCTACGTCTAAAATGTGTGTGAATTATTGATGGTGCTTTCTCGACGTGATAAAGAAGTGTTTGGGAGAGAGAGTAAAATGCATTATCACTTGAACCTGAGCGTTTCGACCCTGAAGGCAAAGAGGTGCAAACCCCAGCGTGGTGCAGCGCCAGTGCCAACACCAAGCAGCTAAATGTGTTCAGTATCCCCTCATATCTCTGCTTATACACTATTTACTATCCGCGAGAGCGTCCAGCAGCCTTCCAGGAGCCGTCCTGCAGTGTGTGTGAATCAAAGCGTGTGTCATCACCTAATCACAAAACCTGCTTCATTGGTATTATGCAAATTGTGCACGTTCAGCGCAGTTTATGTTGTGCAGCTGAAACAATACAAGTGAAAAAGGAGTGTGACTGGATTATTATTATATATATAGATTTTTTTTTTTAATTTTTTTTTTTAGTTTAGTTCGATAGTCCATATGGAATCTTAGGACAGCATTCAAGAGAGAAATGTGGAGATTTGTTTTGCCTCCATTCCCTCCCCCATTTTGCCTTCAGTAACTGGCCTGTCATAACTAATCTAAAAAACATAGCCGATGTGAGATACGATCACGCTTCTAATGTCCCTCAGTGGCCCGGGTTTGCGGACCAAATGAGCGCGGCCGTGCGTAAGAGCGTGCCAAAAGACGCAAAACATGAAATCGTGTCTCCGTGAGTCAAGAAAACGACAAAAACTTTCCCCGCGAGTGTGCGTCTGTGCGGGTATGTGTGTCATTAAGCCACGTTACAGTGCTGCATCGCATTCAAGCGCAGTTGACTCAAGAGAAACTTTTTTTAGGGGGGATTGCCCTACGTACCCGTTGCGCCATAACCCTCCTCACTCCCTGGTCGTCCTTTCAGTTGAGGTAAATCCCCTCTGAGGCCAGGGTGGAGACAAAATAAAGAAAGAAAATCCAAATAAATGAGAAGATGTTTCAGCCAAAATCCCGTATGCCTTTTTCCACGGAACGGTGAAGCCAGCTCCCGCTTCTCTGCGCAAGTTTAGCCCAGACGCGGCAAATAGGTCCTCGGCTATCCTCCGGGCAGCTGCACCGGGCTCTCCTGTTCCAAAACCAGGGAGGAAATAAAATAGCCCTTCAAACAAAACTGGCGACTCTCATGGCTTTTTTGACACTCCGCCTGTCAGTCAAAACGCGAGGGCTTGTCAAAAGTACCGGATGAATGATGGTCCGACGCGCGTCTCCACGGAATCGGCAGCAGCTAAATGTTAATGGTCGCAATCACAGTTAAAAAATGAAGCTGCTTCTCCTCTCGATTTCTTTGATCACTCTCGGCTCCCGGCTTGATTTTCTTATGCAAAAGCGTCTAGAGGAGATCAAGAGGAGGTGGGGTGATAATTCTGGCTTAGTCTTTCTTAAAGGAGCCACGATCGATGCTGTGCGCGTGTGTGTGTGTTTGTGTGTGTGTGTATTTGTGTATATATATATATGTGTCTGTAAGTGTGTGAGTGCGTGTGTATGCGTGAGCCGCCTGCCCGTTTGTGTACAATGGATGTGTGTGTTCAGCTGAGGAGGAGCGGAGGATCTGGACCAGACTGCTGAAACCCGGAAGTAGTGGTGGCCATAACAGGTCGCGTCTTACACAACGCACCGGGCTGCAGCAAGTCGCGCGGAGAGGAGGGGGGGTGGGAGGACCCTGCGCGCCCAGGCAGCTTCAGCCGCGGCGGACGCAAAACGGAGCTTAACAAAAACACGGGGATAAACACAATGTGCACCTACAACTGCAGCTTCACCTTTCTTCTGCTTCACGAAGTCACTTTATTCTCAGTCCGGGACAGTCAAACTTGTGAATTTTCGGGACTCGCGCCTCTTGCGTGCGCCTCTTCTCTTAGAAATAGTTCACACTTTCAACGCGGTTGTGAGGTACGTAGCTTAAATAAAACTTAATTACCAATTAGTTCAAACAGGACATCACCTTAAAATGAGACGTTAATTATTTTTTATTTTTTTTGGGGGGGGGGGTTATTGTACAATAATCAGCAGCTTAGATTGAATGTAATATATCTTTAGCTTTATTGTCCATTTGTTTTCATTTTTCAAAGATTCGCCTTTTCTAATATATTTTGTCTATAGCAAAAACTATAATATACACTTGCTTTACTGCATACAGAGCTAACACAGAAAAACAGTAATACAAAATGATAGAAAATATCGAGACCGCGAAATAAAAAAGTATTTTTCTAAGTTGTTTAAGCTGTTTATTCTATGTGGCGTGAATTCTTGTTTTTTTTTTTCTCTATCTCTCTCTTGCTCAACTTGATGGCGTCTTATGTCCCATATTTGAAATTTAGTCACTCAAAAAGACTTCTTCGGAGCTACTTTGTCGTCTAAATATGAGTTTCCTACTGTCCGTCCCTCTCCCCCATAGCAGCGCTGAATGGGTCGCTCCAGTCTGCCCGGCTTGTCCAATGGCAGAGAGGCACAGGGATGGGAGCCCCCTATTGGCTCCCCGCATGATCGATCCGGGGCTGATTGATCGGTTTTAGGCCACATTCACAAGGAGGCGCAAAACAAAACGTCGACCGCGGATGGAAAACACACACATTTTGCACCTCTGTCGGCTTTTGCAGTGTGTAATCTCACTAAAACACTGCATATTTGACAAATACATATCTCACCCTGTCTCACACTCTAACTCACTGCACACACACAACACACACGAACACAAGTCTGACTTAATTACTTAACCTAATTCTAAATACACTCAGAGTTTCAGAAAACTTCTCGAAAGCAAACCAAACGGCACCCAGTTTAAGATTTTGCTCACTTTTTCTTCACAAACTTTTAATTTAGTCTTTAAATTATAATGAGCCGCTTGCTTGTGTTGCACTGCCGAGATTGTGAAAGTTTGGTCAATTATTGATGAGCTGTAATTTATGTAAAGGATAGGTGAGGTTTTCGTGGAATATAAAGGAAAAGGTATTATTGTGGGGTTTTGATTGAACTAAATAGGAAGAATTTACTACTTTACGTAGTTTGAGCTGGTTCTTCACCGGGATTTTATAGAGAACAAATGTTCTTTCAGTTGGGTTACATTTTAAGTAAAAAAAAAAAAAACAATAGATGCATATGTAAAAAAAACTTGATGAAATATTAATGGCATACATTATGTCATTAAATTAAACAGTTAAATGCCAGGAGTATGATCAGATTTAAGAGGCGAGGACTCATTAAGGATTTCTCCAAGTATATACTTTATATATATATATTGTGTTTTCTGCTCAATGATCACCAAACAACTGTTTACCCAACTTTATGTATTTCTTAGCCCAGCCACACATAAACGGCGAGAGTGTAAAAGCACCATATTATCTCCTGATTATGCTCATAAGGTGTTGCTGGTCGGCGACAGCCTGCTTGAAGTTTTTTGTTTTTTTCCTTCGTCTCTTATGCAGCTCGTCCACTCATCGATCATCTGCCCCCGGTGCCAGAAACGGTGTCATAACACGGTAATGTGGCTTCACACATTCTGCGGTGATTCCTGTGGTTAAAAAAAAAAAAAAAAAAAAAACCCGAAGCGGTGGGATCCTATGGGACATTTTTACAGGCATGAAATGGCTATCAAAGGCTCCCGCAGTCCGGCCGACGAGGCTCCGGGGCGCGCGCAGCAGACGCACTGCTCGGACTTTTACGCACAGACACACCGGATCAAATAAACGTGGTGGACGCGCGCTCACCCACTTTGACATTTCAGTTATTTATTGGTGAGTAAGCTCTCGTTTTTAAAACCTTTTTTTTTTTTTTATATATATATATGATTATTTTACCGCCTTGTACATAATTAAAAGAGCACGTTATTGCCACAGATATGGTCTCGAAGGTCAGTTAGTTTCCATTCACAAGCGAATCTGTAGTTTATACCTACTTTTTTTTTTTTTTTTTTTTTTTTTACAATTGTGTGGATTTAGTGAAACAATTGGGGTGTCGTAGCCCACAATATTGTAAGGTGCACTATAATTTTTTGCGCATCACTGTGAAGAAGTGAGGCTAAATTAACATGAAAGGAGTTCACATCCGCGCCTGCACACTGTAAAATAACTAGTCCGGCATTATAAAGCAATTAAGCTCCTTCAATTAGCATCCATAAAAGCAAACTGAAGCTCCACTTTCTCTCACGGATTTGCTCTTTCGTGAGGGTCAGCGCGTTTTGCTATCCTGAAAGAGAGCAAGGGGGGCAAATACCGTCACTTCTGCTTAATCCGCTTTGCGATGACGGTAATGCTTTGAGTCGTTTCAATAAAATCAGCAGGTATTACTTTCAAACGGCTGAATGCAAATTGACAGCATGTTTGACTGCCGAAACAAATGGAAGCGTTATTAGACGGCCTGTGACTTGTGCTGCGTGAACACAAATGAGAAACTGAAAGCTTTATCTTAGTTTATAGAAAACACACGCTTATTATTCAGCTCAGGTCAATATTAAAACCCATATGCAGGCTGCATATTCCTCTTTGTATCACTAGGCTCTTACCACTCAAGAAAACTGTACAAAAATAAATGCAAATGTTGAGGGTTTTTTTGTTTGTTTAAACTATAAGTAGTTTTGCGTGAGCTTATAGTAATAAACAGTTCCAGGTGTGAGATGTGAATCATTGCATGGTTCTGTATGATCGTCTGTAACGCTGCTTGTCTGTAGCTGATTGAAGGGGGGAAAAAAAACCCCCAAAAAACAAGGAGCAACTGGCAGCCTGAGAAGTCAAACTGGGGTCAAACTTTTTGCAGCCCCGCAGCTCTGCGCCCAAACATGTTGGGATCTGTTTTTTTTTTTTTTAAAGGCCATTGATCCCCTCTCCTTCCCTGTGAGTCTCTCCCACTCTGCTTTGTGTCATCTGCTGTAGCACACAAGCAGATAGATAGACCTGCTGCAAAGTTTTCTTAGTTTATCTAATTATTAGAAACTACTGGTAAATGATCACCGTGCCAGAACTTCCAGCTGGATTCGTCTGGGTGCGTGTTGGAAATTATCCTTTCAAACATAGTTCGCTCGGCTTCACAAGCTCAAGATTGATCTTTATTCAGAAATTATGTGTAATGAGCTAAAACATGTTCGGTTGTTTTATAAGAAAGGCTTACATGTATTAGACCTTTATTCTCTATCAGCGTTTTGCAAATTTTCCCTCTTAAATTAAAGATGGAAAAATATAAATTAAATTACATTCGCCTAAATAACTGTAAAATACCAATTAAGCGTTTAGTTTTAAGGCAAAGGCACATTTTGGGATTATAACCATCGAGCACCACAGCATGGATAAGCTATGACTTTGGCATGTCGACAGAAATATCACAATATTAATTTAAAACACTGAAATAAGTTACATTTTGTTATCAAGGGCAAGTCTGTCCTGTGGGAGTCTTCAGTTCTGCAGCACCCTGCAGTGTGGCTCAAACGTTAACGTGAGCTGCTCTCTTGCTCTCACACACATTAATGCTTAATCATTTGCGCCTTCTACCGGAGCTGTTGGAAATTACATGTAATGAAAGCGGACGGAGGTTGCAGCTCCAGAGTATTCAAATAAAATGCTAAAAAGTTGTTGTGAAACATAAATTCACATTTACACTTTCCCATGAAATACATAGAAATTTCCTCCACAGAGTTTGCGAGGCAAGCATGTTTTTTTCATTTAAGGATTCAAGATGTTTACTGTCATGTGTAAAGAAAAAGAAACTATGAAAGTCTAATCAAATGTCTTCTTGCATGCAACAAAGGTCAAACAAAAAGTGTTCATGGTGCAAATATGGTGTAAAATTGCCCCCCCCCCCCCCCCCTCTGAAACATGTAATGAATATATAGATATATAGATATATACAAAGACTGTGCAACAAGAACAATGCAAATACAGACATAGTGTATAAATGTCTTTATTCAACATCTCTGCATGGCATTGGTAGCTACAACAATCTGCTGGATTGTTTTGCTCAGTTTAAACTTTAAAACTGACCAGGTTACAAACTGGTTCACCATTTATAGTAAAGAACTGAAAGCTATGAAGATAGACACATCACTGGAGTTCTGCAAAAATTGCAAACATAATATTGATTGGACAATGTATTGTGTGGTTTGTAACTCAAGACCCTAAATATGACTTACGGATGCATCGACATGTTTGAATAACAGTCATATGAAAAAGAATGAAGATTTGCAGAAGTGACCAAATATAGACACTTGCTGAATAAAGGGTTGATGTACAGTGTTTCTCCATTCTGCATTGAATGTGTAATATAGTGTTTAATACTGTAACAAAATCACCTGTTATGATTCTCCAAACCTGTATTCATGGAAATGATTTAACATGCTAATAAAATGTGCATGAACCTGCATTTGTGTCTCTTTTGATTACAAATATCTAGTGTGTCTTTGTTTCATGTTTGTTTCCTCCTTGCTGACATCCAATAAACCAAAGTGTTGATATTACAAACATCATATGAAGAAAAAAATCGTCTTGTTACCTTTAATTCAAACTGTGAAAGATTTCAGCCTCAGATTTAATATGATGTGCAAATTAAACACTTAGCTACTTTATTAAACACAAATCCTATAATTTCTAGCTGTTTCGAGATGCAAATCTATAATCTGAAATCTCAAAAGGTGTTCGTGAAAGCTTCAGTTTGAGCCCAAAAGTAGGAAAAATTGCAGGTTTTATTGATGAACAGCTGCTATGTAGGTGTTGCATTAACATGAACATGTGGATTAATGATAAAGAACTGCAAATGACTCGGATGTGACAATCACACTGACATCTCTGCATCACACCTACAGATACATATGTGAGGAACAGCTGGTTTCTTATATATTGAGAACTGTGTGAAATTAGATGCACACATTCACAGACGTCTCAACATATAGATTCAAACACACACACACACACACACACACACACACACACACACACACACACACACACACACACACACACACACACACACACGCACACGGGAGATGCCTGTAATAATAGCTGTGCTGAATGTTGCCAGTCAATTTTCACATTGGGCCACTGGCCACCAGGTCAGCAGCTCCACTTTTACTCTACAAGACTGCTGAGTCTGAATTAACCCCACCGACAGAGAGCTCATCACTCTACCACACACACACCCACACACACACACACACACACACACCTCCATACCTCGCTCCCTTCTTCCTCTTTTTCCCTCCCGGTGTCTCTCACGCGCCCCTTCCAGCAGCATTTGTCACCAGCACTATTATTTCAGGTGTGCTAATGGCATTGCAGACACTTTTGCAGAGAGGGGCAAAGACGGTGTAAAAGGATGACAGAAAAAGGTATAAAAGTAAAAGCAGAGCGGACAGGGCATCGCTGTCATCATCATCACATGGAGTACCCCTGTCCGCTGGAAATCCAAGGGTGAGGGATTTAAGAAAAATGGTGAGGGTGATGTGCGTTGGACAGTCAGGGCGGAGGGGTGAGGGTGGCTGTGGGTGGAAGGGTGAGGAGGAGGTGGGGGGGGGTTCTCACACCTCCCGGGGAGACTGTGAATTGATCAGCACCTAAGAGAGGGCGAAAGAGAGGGAGGGAGAGAAAGTGAGAAAAAAAGAGAGCGGCAAAGCAGAAAAATGAAGGATGACGACGAAGAGAGAACGAGTGGAAAAAGCCGGGTGTTGGAGCCGAGCTATAAAACCG
Organism: Blennius ocellaris; assembly: GCF_963422515.1. Lineage (NCBI taxonomy): Eukaryota > Metazoa > Chordata > Actinopteri > Blenniiformes > Blenniidae > Blennius > Blennius ocellaris. Next base: position 8,796,674 of record NC_137662.1, read on the forward strand.
GGAGGAGGGAGAAGAACAGAGCGATAGGACAGGAGGAGTGAAGGGAAGGCTGCAGGAGAGGTGTGAAGGCTCATCTTTTCCAGGATGGGTGTGAGTGTAGGCTGGAGTGGAGAGTGACCTGGGAGCACAGCATAGCCTAGTGGTAATAAACCAGTAAACCCCAGTAGAGAAACAGCCGGCCTCAGCTGGAACCAAACTACACAAGAAGGTTTCCGCAATGAAAATGTAACATTCAGCCTGTAAGGGGAATGTCTGAGAAGTTTGTGGATCAATACTTCAATAGTACAACTGATAAAACTTCAAAAACAACTCAGATCTTATTTGCCATAATCATTTTTGCATTTTCTTCAATTAAAGTATCATAACAGTATATAATTATAATTATTTAATCACATTCTAATCAGCTAAGACAATTTAAAATGTTACCATTTTCAACATAAAACATGTGAATTAAGAAAAAAAAGGTGTATTAAAGCAAATATAGTGGTGCTTTTTGGGGATCTTACTGCAAAACTGTGTCACACTCACTGTTTTTATCTTTTATCTTGGGAATAAAACTATTCCTCCAGCTGATGATGGCCGGTTTTCTAACCACAGCGGCTGGTGGGATATAAAAAAACAAAAAAAACTTTAACTTCAGTCAGTGTGTTTGGCTTGTGGCTGATCTGGATCTCCCAAGCTGCGGTAAACACATGGTCACCATGAAATGCAGCTGTAACACACACACACACACACACACACACACACACACACACACACACACACACACACACACACACACACACACACACACACACACACACACACACACACACGCACACACACACACACACACACACAGGATGGAAGACAAATATAGTATATGCAAGATGCTGAATAATCTCCACTTTAATTACAGCAACTCTATATCACCTAAAAGCAGATCATTTTTTAATATCATACACATGCAATATAGAATACAAGACCAAAAGAGGGTGTGAGATTTGAAGACGGATTAGTGCAGGACTGTAAGAGATGACATAGTAATTAGGAGTGAATTCAATTTGTAAACTATAAAAATAGGTGGTTTCTTATAGTCAAAACATTGTGTTCTTTGACTGACTGTTCGGGGAAGCGACTCAAAACTGCATCTTCCTTTGAAATACTGAAAAACACATGCAGCGGAGGCCAAGAGGTCAGTGAAGCACACTTCTCCTCCACTGTGAGCCTGGCATTGAAAGCTCCAACAGTCCTGGGGAAATTCAAGGTGGTTCAATGCAGACAAATCTCTCTGTGTTCATGTGATAAATTAAGGAATATCCTCTTCCTGCATTTGTTGTTCAGCAGCTTTAATCTTTTATGACTGGCTACAATGTGCAACGTGTCTCTCGTGAACTTGAGCACAGTAAGTTTGCCTGCACGAGGTGTCTCTCTGCAAACTATAGTTTTGGTGTGACTTCGTCACGTCCATTTCTGCTGCATCACTGTTGGTTTAGTAGCTTGTCGGAGCAGTCACACCATGCAGTGTAATGAGATGGCACTGGGGGCGTTTCTGACCGTGTCAGAAGATTCTCCCGGTGTGTCCCTTAACCCGTCACTAAACAACATGTGATCAATTATATCACAACAGTTTTAAATCGTTTATCTGAGAGGGTCAAAATACCAGTTTGTATTCCCACCTTGTGGCGGCTGTGGTTTGGTTGGTGGAGCGAGTCGTCCCTCAATCGTACGTCTGCAGGTTCGATTCCCTTTCTGTCCTTGAGGAAAACACTGAACCCCAAGCTGCTCCCAATGGTGTGTGAATGGGTGAATGAGATCAAATATGTATAGTGCTTTTCAAGTGGAGGAAACGCACTACGTAAGAGAAATACATGAAATTCATTTACCTCTAAATAATGCAATTCAACAAAACATGACTGGGGCATTTTAAAGACACGATTACTACGTGGACTTCAAAATTAATTCAAATCCTAAAATCTTGAGATGAAATTGAGAGCAAACACTTGTCATATCAGGTCAGATCCTCCGCTGGACTCCAGTTCAGCAGCGGGGCACTCGTCCGTCCTTGCAGCGCTGAATCAGATTACCAAACATACTGATTGACTGCAGCGGTGGCTAGTGAACCTCCTTCCATCTCTCCTAAACAAAGTTATCTCTGCTGAAGTTCATGAAGAGGTCAGCGGCCACATCATCTCATCTAAAGATCTCCTCCGAGCTGAACAACCCTCGGGATCTTAATAAAGAAGCTTTCAAAACATAAATTCACGTCACAACAACAAATGTCAGGGGTATAGTGAAGTGCAGAAGGCAGCTTCTGCTCTGCAAAAAACCGTAAGAGGAAGCAATTATTCTACTCTTCCAAACAAAAAGGAGATTAGAAAAAAAAAAAAAATCTACCAAGGCTCCTCAAACAATGAGACACAAACTTGTTTTCTGTTAAAAGTTCTTCAAAACTCCCATGCAAACTGTCAAAAGAATCAAGGCAGCGTGATCTGTTGTAAATGTATTCCACTTAGCGTTTGTTAATTATCACAAGTGTCATAACCATCAAAAGACAACAACAGACGACTTGGCGTGCACTAATGTTTGACACTTCTATCTTTATACCCTTTGTTCACTCGCTCTGTCTTTCCTCCTTTGTTTATGACACATTGTGCCACACCTGCCTCTGATAATTATTCTTCCCTCTCACTTTTTTTTTTTTTTTTTTTTTGCTTTGTCCTTGAAACTCTAAATGAAGACAGAATCTGTGATGTGAAAATTTCTCCACCAACGATGCACACAATGCATCAACCCCCAAGGCGGGAGTGAAAAAGTCATTACATCGATATGAAAAACACGGAATTATAAAGAAACCTACATCTTTATCGTACATTGTTATATTTCTTTAGATCTATCTCGTGACATTTAAACTGTCTCTGGGAATATGACGAGTTAATGTGACCTGTGCTGAAATAATCACAGTGTTCACATGACACACAGTAATTTACATGATGGCAACTGTTTTCTTGTTAAATATATTGTTTTTCACACCGGGCTTCCATTTGAAGTAAAGAAGTTAACAATTTTTGACAAGCACCTTAGGTAAAGTACTGGAAAGTACTGTACTGGAAACGTAATACATTTTTTATTAAAACGAGGGGTGAAAAAGTTTACAATGAATGTACAAATGTTTTTTTTTGTTTTTATCCCTCGGACATGCAATTCTATAAAAACTAAATTTTCTCCAGAAGGATTGGATATTATAGTGAGAATCTGTCTTTACTGAATGAGATGGTCTCAATATATCTTCAAAATATTTAAACTACTACTTTTTAAATATTTTAAATAACAAAGACGGTCTCCAAATGGAGGAATTGGTGAATAATTAAAACGCTTCACAGAGCTAAAGTTTTTAATCAGCAAAATATAAAGCGTCATGAATCCGGTGGAGATTATCTGTATTTGAATAAGGGTGGATTAAGTGTAAAACAGTTTGTTAACATTTCTGGACGGAGAAAAGCAAAGCAGCAATCCACAGTTTTCCACGCAGGAGCAGTGACAGAGCTAATTGATGCGTTCGTGACGATTCCACTGCGCCCGGAGCCACAAAATCACCAGAACTTCCACTGGAGCAAGTGGTTGTGTTCCCACTTCTACTTCTCACCAAGTCCTGAAATAAAACTTCAAAGACAGAGAGAGTTTTAATGTGATAGAATGAGACTCGCACGCTGATTTTTTTTATTTTCACAGTTCATTTCTTTTTTCACCCCCTTCTCCAAGTCTCTTCTCGTTTTTGGGGATTTTGTCTTTTGCACCTTGTGCCATTTTCTTCATGTTTTCCTGCTGTGAGGTAAGATACAGTATTTTCAAGGTAACTCAAACGGCTCAAACATGAACTCATTCATTTGTGTTTAGTGTAAGTGAAATCAAAATACAATACATTTAGAACAGTGCTGGACATAAACATCAGTTAAACTATTTAGGTTTTAGTTTAATCATAAAGCTTATGCCACTTGAGATTCAAAAACATCATAAACTGGAGTGAGATTTATCAATTTTATACACTTCTGAAGCTATCCAGTGGTGTATAAAATTGATAAATCTCACCACAGCCTGAACAACACCAACAGAGCAACAATAGAAATCAATGAGATATAAACTATTACAATAAAAAAGGGTCAATGATGCTCGAATGAATTATTTCTCTGTGTGCTGACAGTTATTTACAGTAATGTAGGATTTTCACATATCAGCTGTCATTTCAAATCCACACAATTAAGGGCTGCAATTATTAGATTTTTGTTTAGTGTATTAACACGTTGTTCCTTTTCTACCTGTGAAAATATAAGTGTGCTTGTGATTTCAGTGGGGGGGAGGTTGTTAACCTGATCCCCCCGAGGGGGTCAGCATCACAGGGCTGCACATAAACATTTTAGAGATTGACCTTTCACCTTTTGGGCACAAGAAAAGAGTCTGGTGGGGTCGTATCCCGAAAACCATTATGGATCACATGCAATTTCCTTCAGACATTCAGACAGGTAAATTACGTGTGTGTGTGTGTGTGTGTGTGTGTGTGTGTGTGTGTGTGTGTGTGTGTGTGTGTGTGTGTGTGTGTGTGTGTGTGTGTGTGTGTGTGTGTGTGTGTGTGTGTGTGTGTGTGTGTGTGTGTGCGGGTATGTTTTTCATGCATTGAGTCACATTGTCAGTGCACATAACTAAATATTACTTCAAACTTCCAACAACGGTAAATGTTTCCTCTCATGCAATGACAGCTCCATATCTAATAAGAATTGCATGTGAAATATGTCCTCATGCAAACACACACACACACGCTTGGACTCACCTACGAACACACTCGCAGCTTGTCTGGGAGCCCGTCTCCGGCTGACAACATCAGTGCAACCTGATCTGGCTTAATAAAGGCCCTTACCTGCGTTTACTGCTCCGTTAAAACGCCTTCTTGTTGTTCCACCAATTCACCACACTATAATTGCACCGAGGCTGCATATGGTCTTCATCTCGTGCCCGGTGCAAGATAAAAGCCAACAGGCGGTGGGTGTACAACGCAGGGGAGAGGCAAGTGTGTGTGTGCACAAGTTCATATACAGGACTTCTGTGTGCGTACATGCGTGTGTGTGTGTGTGTGTGTGTGTGTGTGTGTGTGTGTGTGTGTGTGTGTGTGTGTGTGTGTGTGTGTGTGTGTGTGTGTGTGTGTGTGTGTGTGTGTGTGTGTGTGTGTGTGTGTGTGTCTGTGTGTGTATGTGTGTGTGTGTGTGAGCATTTTAAGGCAAATTGGACTCAACATAACTCACGGGATAGTTCGGAAAACTGCATGATGTCACCATTATTATACTGGTAATGCAGTTGATTTCTGCTTTGAGGATTTTTCTTCACTGGCCTCTGACATGTGCAGCGAGTCTAGTATACAAATCCGACCTTCACGTCTCGGCTTCGAACCGCCAACCTTGAATCAAAGCATTAACACATCAGGCCAAATCAGTTCATTAATCACTCATTTATTGTGTCCACGTTATTACTTTTACCAAGAATATTTGGGACAGTTTTACTGCATAATGAGATGAGAAACAGATAGTGTGGATTAATTAAAACTGCAAAATCAACCATCCTCATGTTATTATTTGAAGTCACTGACGCGCTGGTAAAATGGTGTCATGTGTGCAGATTGATCCTTCCACAACTAATTGATGAATTTCGGATGATGGCGTTGGCATGAAACTAAATGCATGCAATAAACAGCTCAATAAGTGGATTAAGACTGACAGGATTGGCTCGTGGACAACCGCACTGTGCCTCCTTCGTGCTAATGCCAGCGCCTGCGCCTGCCCCGGCCAGTCAGGTTTATGAAACTCAGTGGGATTAGAGCCCAGCTGGGGCTCGCTAAACCAACACTCAGCCTTCAGACTCACACCGCCGTACATGACTTCCCAAACAAACCTCCACGTCGGGCTTCTAAATCAAAACACCAAGACCTAGTGAGCATTGTTGCTCTAATGGTTTCATCCACCGACGGGTTGATCTTCACACACATAGACACACGAGCAGCATCTGCACTGCGACCTGAAGGAGCTGCTCTCGTCTCTTCTTACGTAAGCTGGCAGAAAATCTCCTAAATCCCCCTCTTTTGCCGTTGTTGTGTTGCGTTTCGCCTGGCGGTCGCTCCAAAAGAGCATCTGAGACCAAGGCAATTAGAACCACGGAGCATCAGACCATTTAGCACAGAGGCTAATAAGGCTGGAATAAGGCTAAAACGAAGAAAAGAGCATAAATAGACCTATTTACACTGCAGCATAGTTCAGCACTTATCTTTATGATGGCACTGAATAGTTTCAAAGAGTTTTAAGATCAGTGGTTATCACACTGATTCTGCAGTTGCGATTGTTTTCTGGAAATGAATGTGAAGAATTCTGCGTCAAAGGTCTTCTTACACTGTCGTCTTGTTTTCACATTTTCTATCCCCCAAACACATTTAATACATGTTGAATATTTGGGTGCAAATTTAGTATTTGGGTTCAGATAAATGGTTTAAAAAGCCAAATTAATAACCAGAGGGGGAAAAAAGATGCTCCAAAACTGGGAGACTTGTTGTATGATAACCTAATAAACTTTTCTCAGACACAAGTTTAACATACTTAACAGGACTACAGTCAGATTGTCAGCATGCACAGTATTTCTGGTTTAGGTTCGGCTATCCTATGGCAGCAATACCAGTAGTTTTGTGAACTTCAAATATGAAGGTTAAACCTCCTCTGTCTTTGGACTCTGGCTATTGATCTACAAATCCCAGTGATTGCTCAGGTATAGTTGTTTTTCGAGATCTATGTATTACACAGATGTGACCCTCTTGCTGTCCAATAAAGAGATCAACAAGAAATGATGAATGAAATGAGAATTATTGCACATACTGCAAGATTTACAACCACTCATCTCATGCTTTGATTTTACTGTGCTGAAAGTGCACAATTTCAATTTCAAGACTAAAACACACACACACACACACGCACACACACACACACACACACACACACACACACACACACACACACACACACACACACACACACACACACACACACACACACACACACACACACACACACACACACACACACACACACACACACACACACACACACACACACACACACACACACACAGATATACAACTGGGAACAGTAGCTTTAAAAAAAACAACTAATGAACCCAATGCTTCATATTGGATAAATACTCAAATTGAGCTCAATTGTGTAAAAGTATAGCTTGTGTTGTTATTTTTTTTTTTGTATATTGGTTAAAAGGTTTTTTTGGGGTACATTATAATGCCTACAAAAATATATTCGGCATTGAGCGCAAGAAGACAAGCAGTGTAGGGACATGACCTATTGTCACATGATAAAACTTCTAAACACTTTTTAAGTACGAAATAGAAAGAAAATGAGAGCTTGTGAATATAAATGCGCAAAAATGAGAAGCTCAAGAAAGCAATAATACATTTTTCAAACTTTGAATATTTGCATGCACCAACAAGACAAGTGGAAGCACATTACTAACACACTGACAGGTGCATGCATTTGTCAGATGACTCAGAGGGAAGGGGAGAAAGCATTAGAGTGTTACAAGACATCCCGAGACAAAGTATGCAAGAGACAATGTGAGGAAAGGTCATAAAGACAGAAGGAAAGGGAGAGAAGGAGTGATCGAGTCGGTTAGAAAAGCAAGAAAAAGAGAAAGAAAGAGCAATGGAAGGTTGCTGCTAATTCTTCCATATCTAAGCCTCTTTGCAGAAACTCCCTTTGTCTTCCAAGTCCCAGTCATTAGAGCCTAATCCTATCAACCAGGGGCTAATCTGAGGGCAGAGGGTTCAGCCCCCTCAGCTCCACAGGCCAACACACACACACACACACACACACACACACACACACACACACACACACACACACACACACACACACACACACACACACACACACACACACACACACACACACACACACACACACACACACACACACACACACACATACACAGCGCGGAGAAACACTTAAAGATGTGCAGGATCATGCTCAAACACGTTTGCACTCAAGGAAAAGCTAAAACATGGACGAGCACACACAAACACACCCGTTAAAGACGCGCACACGTACGCAGAAGCACAAGAACAAATACCGAGAAGCACATTTATGTCAATCGAATGAAGTCCGAGTGATGATAGTGTTTAAAAGTATAAATTGTTCTTCTTACTGTAAAAAGTATGGATCCAGCACAAACTCTGAAAGCTTTGTGACGATACAGGATCTGTGTGTGTGTGTGTGTGTGTGTGTGTGTGTGTGTGTGTGTGTGTGTGTGTGTGTGTGTGTGTGTGTGTGTGTGTGTGTGTGTGTGTGTGTGTGTGCGTGTCACTGGAGGTGCGGGGAATCAGTTTCCCACACATTCCAGCAGAGCCTCTCCTCCTGCCATCATCATTCTCCTCTTTATTTCAGCGCTGACTATGCCCAAGATTAGTTATTGATCAGCGAGGATATAAATTATTCTAAAGTGAAAGCCCAACAACACAGTCATTATAGATCGACTATTGACCAGCTCCGATATATCATTCCATTTCCACCGCAGTGCACCCCTGCCACCAGCCAGAGAAATGCTCAAATAATGAGATGGGGGATTTTTATGACTTGGGCACACTCTGCTTGACCTTTCGGGGAAAGTAGATGGATAATATCGGCATCAGGTTCTCAAATGCGATGCCATTTAGAGAATTTGGCCACACTGACCCGGTTAATTAAGACAGAAGCAGAATTTGATGGGAATGGTGATGAATTGCTCACATGAGGGATTGTGTGTGAGGTTTTAAATCTAGGGGGGGAAAAAACCCGACACACAATGAGTTCGTAGCAGTCCGTTCAGTCTTTTCTTTGACCATATTCCAATTGTGTTTTTGTTTTTTTGTTTTTATTACAAATAGGAATTTACCAGGAAAATGTGTTCATGACAAACATTCTCATTTACCCAATTATCACCAAAGAAAGAATCTGAAGCTACATTTATTACCATTGCGTTTTACTTCTAATGACACTGTGACAAGAACAAAATGCTCTTTTATGGAGACTCAAAATTAAGAATTTGTTACTTATTAATTACTTATTTGTAGTAAAACTAGAGTGCCATACAATTTACAACACAATATAATTTTGGAAATGATCAAAGAGCATTTGAATATTGTGTTTATTCATTTCTTGTTTTTTTTTTTGTTTTGTTTGTTTTTTAATGACTAGAGACATGTAAAGTTTAAGTTTGTCATCTAAAACTGAGGGCAAGGGTATTGTTATCATCTGAATTACTTAAAGTCAAATCAGTCAAATTCAATTAGTCCCACGTTGGAGTAGTGGTCAACCCTTCTGTGTAGAATTTGCATGTTCTCCCTGTATGCATGTAGGTTTTCTATTGGCAATCTAATGAAAATGCACAGTTTAAGGACAAGTGCATTATTTGAATGGATGTTTGATGGATGGCTGTATATGTGTATGAGAGTGTGTGTGGTTGACGGTCTCAGCGTTGGAGCCTCTGATCTGCTCTCCAGGGTGTATCCTACCTACGCCCGTCTGTCAGCCGGGATCCCCTCCAGCACCCTCACGATCCTACAATGGATGAATGACTTGTAGAAGATGAATTGATTGATTGATTCTTGTTAACTTCCAATTTGGCAAGTGCACTCTGTTACAATACAAGTTTTGCTAACTGAACATAAACCTTTTTGGAATTACAGCCTCTTCTATCCAATTCACAGTATGGATAGAGGAAGGCAGGTGCACGATTCTCTCTTGTATGTCTAACTCCAAAGCAGTATAAGTAGTTTGTGAACCGTCTCTTGTCTTGTTTGATCATGCTTTGTTTTGTTGTCTCTTTGTGCAGAGTTGAGAGGAGGCGGAGACGGGGCTGGTGCAAATGGGGGATTTTATCCATGGAGGTGTCAGAGAGTTTAGCAAAGTGTAAAATACTTAAAGCATCAGGGCAACACAATCCCCTGCTCGTCACAGTATAAATCACCATATATTCTTATTGGCCTAAGCCCTTGTTATGAGTAAATACATCCACAGGCAAGAGAGGCTGGCAAGGTTCACGGGAGATTCATCCAGCAATAGCAGAGGGAAAGTCACTGTGTGTGTGTGTGTGTGTGTGTGTGTGTGTGTGTGTGTGTGTGTGTGTGTGTGTGTGTGTGTGTGTGTGTGTGTGTGTGTGTGTGTGTGCGTGCGCGCATGCACCACATACCGCTTAAGGGAGGCTAAGGAGAGGATAAGGAGATCAGCAGAGGGGGAATATCACGCCTCTTAAGCATGTATACACTTTCTAACTTTTACTTTTTCACCCAAAACCTAAATAAATCCCCACTCATCTCAGCATGATGGACTCCCCTCACCCCTCTGTGTGTTTCTGCTCCACATAATCAAGCTTTCCTCATTTAGAGACTTTGGCAATGTTGCAATGCAACCGGCCAGACACATTTCAAAGAAGCCTAAATACATTTATAACGACTGTAAACTATTTCTACTCAGTGACGCTTGTTTACAACATTTCCAACTCATGGTGTTGGATAAGCTTGTCACATATCAGCTACATAAAATCAAGTTATTTTCCAATGCCGGACCCAAATTTTCTGTTGCTTTCATTGCCTTTTCTATTTAATGGATGAAATGGGTAAAAGGATGAGGGAGGAATGAGGACGAGAGTCGGGGTGGTGGGGGGGGCGGAGAGGGAAGGATGGAACGAGGGAGAGAAAAAAAAAAACAGTTTCATATTTCTGTAAGCCTCAAACTTTTGGCAAACAGAAGAAAAGAGAACTTGGCCCTAATTCCATCTCACGCTGGCGTTTGTGCATTCTAAGTTCTCGGGGGCTGCTCTGGCGGAGGGCCTGAGCCCGTAAATTGGATATTAGGGGCGATATAAAGGAGCCTGTGTGTGCTCCCGTCCCGGGGAATTATTGCCTCCAATATCCCTGTGTATGCGTCTCGGGCTTCCGAAGCCAGGCCAGATAGATCCTCATCTCATAAGGGGGCCAAGACTATATCCATCGCTCCTTAACTTTTATGAAGCTCCCAAGCTCTACAATGGGATTTGCCAGGGTGTCTTTTCCCCTTATCCAAGCAAGGGGGGATGTGACAATGCAGATATAGCTGCATTCTTCGGGCTCCAAAGCTCCGACCTCCTATTTGAATACAAGCATTCCAAATTGTAAAGTGGCATTCTCCCTTTTTTTTTCTCCGTGAAGCCAGCTCCATGGCAAGATTTCTCTCCGCTTGGAGAGATGCATTTTGTCCTCACTTAACAATTTTCCTCCTGACTCAAACTGTTTTCTCCAGCTGCATATGGCTTTCCTACTCTTTTATGTCTTTGTTTGCATCTTTTCCTGCTCCTTATTACAACTCCCCACCTTTCCTTGAATAGCTCTTGATTACCTCTCTCCCTCTGTCTTTCTTAAGTCTTGTTCTCTCTTAAGAAGAGCTTCAGTGACCCCCCCTCCTCCCGCCCGGCCTCTATCGCCATGCCCCCGTGCTCCTACCTCCACCCCCTTCCTCCCTTGGGTAATCCTAAGAAGGGGCAACAACATCAGAGAGTGTGAAATTAAATACATTACAGCATTGCGGATTAAAGTGTTTCATAGGCAGTTGCTCATCCACATCAAACTTTAGCTTTTTAAAGCCTAACATTTGATCTAGGTTAGAAACCGCGGCCAGAGGAAGGGATTGGGACACTTGCACACCCCCGAGAGCAGAGCCCTTCTCACCATAGAAGAGGACAGTGTCTCAAGGAAGGGCGTTAGAAAAGTCGCTGCTTTAAGTCTTACCCTGTTGCTGGCAGAGGGTGAAAAAAAACACCTGCAACTTTGAGTGAAAAGTGGAATTGGACTAAAAATTTACTACAGTTACTGGAAACACCAGCAAGTGGGAAAATAAAGCAGTCATGTGTTCTGTTTCACAAGGCGTATATATACGAGGATAGCGTAATCTGGGAATTAGACTGCTTGCACGCAGGGTTTTGCTCCACCAACGCAAACGCAGGTAATCATACCTCTTTTAGAAGTAATAAATGTTAATGTGCCATTTCCCAGTTAATGAGAATTACTCACATCATCCATCACATCATCACAATTTGGGCCACACATGGCCGCCATCTCATTCTGGATCAACACCGAATGAAGCCTGTAGATATATGCTTGTATTCTCAATCTGTCCAGGGAAGTCATTGTTATTTTACTTGGCTATATAGAAAGCAAGCTAATTGTTTTACATCTTCTAAAATAAATTGCAAAAAAAAAATAGAAAGCATTAAGAGAAAGCATTTATTGAACTGTTATTTTTTACAGGAGCCACCAAAGCGAGTCATTGCATGCACCATCAACAGTATCTGGTCATCTCATATTATTAGTATGTTATTTTATTAGCCAACACACTGTATATTTTCTGGGGGGAAAAGTAGCATTGGATGAAATAATCTGACTATTTCTATTAGTTTGAATTGTGGACAGCTATACTGTAATTATGCATGACTGTAGCATAATCCATGCATTCATCAGTCTCCTGTAAGGCTATATTGAACTTACAATTGTTGACCGCTGAAGCTGCTAACATCTAACTTAAGTAATTTGACAGCCATTTAACAATGGGCAAAAGCAGATTAGTTGACAGGTTGCCTTCACCACTGCCAAAAGAGCAATAACTTAAAACACTAACACAATTCCTGCAACATGACTGATTTTTGGAGTTTAAGAGATTGTCTAATTTAGTGAGTTTAACCACTCAAGACAAAACATGAAATTAAATAAAATTGAATCATCTCGTATGCGAGTATATGAGCATCTTTATGTGATAAGTGACTGTAAATTAAACATCTACAGGTTTCTCAAGTATTGAATAGCATTTCTCAAAACTCATTGGGAAAACCATGACTGAGTTGGTGGTAGAGTTGTCCATCCAAAACTAAACAAAATAGAAGTGTTACATTAGCTGAGGCGTTTCTTTTCTACTTAGGTTTTCACAGAAACGGTCTGTCTTGTCTGGATACCTGACCGGACAGACGACCGCAGAGCTTTGGTGAGGTCAGATGTAAAAGGAGGCCGGTCCAGCTGGAATCGGTCCCTTTTCTGTCCCTCTCCTTATTCCTCTCCTTTTCTAATGAGTCTCCGGGGATGTCGGCTCTCACTTAATCCACTCATCTATTTTGACTTCCTCTGTAACCTCAGAACTCCGGCAAAGGTCATGTTCTGTTAGCTTTGTTCAATGACATCTATTGATACAACATCCACGTACAAAAACCCTGAGTTTAGGTTACACAGCATTAATAAACCTGTGGGGAAAAGCCATATTGTGTGGCGCCAAAAACATAAAAATAATATGCCATTATAGAAGCATTGAAAGGAATAATGAGTAGGAGGGGGAGAGGGGAGAGTGAAGTGCTCGGATTATATTTTTGTAATGTTTTGAGAGTATCTTTTTAGTTTAGTTTTGCTAAGTGAAACTTTTTTGTAACTTCAAGACAGACGTGGCCAAAGCAGCACAGAAAACAGCAGCTGCCTTTAAGACTAAACACAACAAGTTCTTAAAGATCTAAGAGACACTTCAGAAACATCTGTTAGTGTCCAGACATACCAACGCATTCACAAAGCCAGAGAGCAGAACAGAGCTGCACTTCCTACTCTGACTGCAAAAGCAGTAGTATTTCTTTAATGTGCTTTAATACACAGAGGTGCTGGCAGCCACTCCACACTGTGTCACAGTGTGAAAGGTTTTATTCCAGTAGAAATAAATTTATAAAACATGAATTGTGTGAATGAATTTTCTGCTTAAGGGTGTGTTGCACCTCTCTCAGCAGTTCATTTCAAAATGATCACTTTTACAAAAGTGACACAAAATCACCTGTGTGTGCTTTCTCGATGACACAGGTCCACTGAGGTTAATTGAGCTGCCTCCTCTCAAGCGAATAGTCGAGAGTTTTCTGAAGCATATTGAGGGTTAACTTAAGACTGCAGCCATGCGTGAAGAAACACAGCTCTCTCAATGGTTTCAATGAAGCTGGTCCATCAGCGCAGAGCAGGTGCCAACACAGCGGCCTTCGGAACAGCCACAACCCCACAAAGGTTGGCCTGGCACATGTTTAAAATGCAAATATGAACAGGATGCATATAAGCGTATAAAACTGCATTCAATTCACAATAGACAACGTAAAACACTCTGGACTGAGAGTGACAGCAACAGCTCCCAAAGAAATTAAGAAGCCGTATAACCAACAATGTTTTCACTTGAAAATGAGAAACATTCTTATGCATTTTTTTTTCCAAATGGGACCTAAGGTAGACGTTTTTGATAATGGTCTTGACTCTGTCTCCATGGAAACGGGGAAAAAACAGAACATTTCTGAAGTGCTGCTACTGCGCATGTGCACACGCACTATGGCTGCAGTAAACAGTTCTTCTGCACATGGGCAGGTCGATCGGCAATAAGAACAATGCTTTCCTCCAGGTTATCAGGAATTCCAGTCCATATTCTTCTGGGACTTGGCATATTTATTGTTGACAGCCAACTGTAATTGCAATCTAACTTGGTCGTCTGTCCATACAAATGTCCATGTACTCGAGATTGTTAATGTTTATATGTGAATTGTTCTCTAATGTGTGTGTGGTTTCATTACAAACACAACCAATAGCATCCACTAGTGGCCCAACACCAAATCTATGTTGTTTTTGCCATTTCTGTGGAAATAGATATTGTTTTCAAAACATTGCCATGTCAATGCAAAACCTTTCTGAAAAGAAAAAGCAAAAACGATGCATTGTCCCTTGAAATGTCGCGTGAATGGGGCTTGAATCAGATTAATCGGACTTGTTTATATGTCTTGGGATTTGTTCCTTGTAGGTTCTTCAGTTCATTCTTGGGTCGGGGCGGGGCGGGGCTACCCGTTACATAAAACTGTTTTTATACATAAAATTTACTGGAGTTTTTGGCGAGGTGTAATATCCTTTTCTTGTTTGATCAAGGATTCAGACTAATCGGCTGGACTTTCTTTGCTTATTTTTCCCGTTTGTAAGTACTCATGTAAGTTGAGGATTCTGAACTACAGGCCAGCCAGTTCAACTTCTTCAACTGGGAATCTGCTGTGATCGTCCATTCCCAAAGTTTAGGATTCAAACACAGAACTCTTGCACAAGACATTGAATCTTAAATTGCTTCCAATGGAACATCGAGCTATGTGTATAGTAGCTATCATTATTGAGTAAAAATGGGTGAATGTGACAAATAGTATAAAACACTTTGAGACTACATGAGTCATGACATACATAGTCTATAAATGCCCACAACATACACACTAACCACATTCCCTCAGCTACGCTGGCATGCCAACTTTGAGCCAAAAGTTCATTCTCCTTCTTATTCTTCAGGACATAGCTGAAGCCTACATTTGATTTGCCGTTTATGTTCTTTTGAAGATAATAAAAAGGTTTGTGAAATTCTTAAATGAAATGACCTTTTTGAGATAGAAATTATGAAGGAGGTGTCACGGATCACGGACAGGACCCAAGTGCAGGACTCTGGAGGCAGGCTGGGTTCAAACAAGTCTTTTATTTCATGGTCGACAGCACTTGACTCAATCACTGGACAGGACAGACAAGACAAGGAAGACTAACAAACCAACAATGACTAAACACAGACAGGACATATATATAGGGCAGGGTGATGATTGGAAAGTGGCCACAGGTGCGGTGCTGGAGCGCCCAGACCTATGGCCCGCCCACTCTTAAAGGGGACCTCAGTCCAAGTTCCTGACAGGAGGAAAGGTCATCAAGCAAAAGGTATAAACCAAGCTCCACCCACTGGTTCAAGTCCTGGTTGGACTTAATGTCTTTTCTGTGCAGAGTTTGCATGTTGTCCCTGTGCAAGTGTGTGTTTTCTCCCAATGCAATTCAAAAACAGGCATTTCAGGTTAATAGTGACTTTACATTTCCCATAGCAGTGTTTTTTTTATTTATCCTGTTTGTGGAGTTGACGTTATACTTAATTTTGAGTGAGACTGTTGAAATACCGATAAGCTGTTCTGAAATATTCCTCAAACTGCATATTTTTGCAACTTCATGAAACTGACAATTTCTGGTCAAGTGCAACATTCAAACATAATTCTTAATTTCCTTTTTTCCCCATTTAAAAGTAGCTTTTATATGACTTTAAATAATAAGAAAACCTGGGTTACCAAACTTCCACAGATGTGAGGTGTACATCTAATAATGGAAATGTTGAAATGTTGTATGAAGTATCATAACAGAAATGGTGTGCAAACTATTTCTGGTATTCATCATTCTCATTAGTCTTCCCTATTTATGGTCCTGTGTAATTTGCAAACACTTCAAAAGGTTTCCTCCTCGATACAAATGTTGTCATTTTACTTGACTGACAGACATAATTAACATCAAATCCTCCATCAGCACTTGAGCCATCTTGAGATCATTCCAATTCGCAATGGGAAGAGAATCATCTAAAGCCCTCACTTGAACAGTTTAGGTCATATTTGCTCAGGCTTTTGATAAATGGGTAAAAAATATGCTTTGTGCAGAACCCAATCTTTCATGTGTTGGAAAAGATAGTAAATATGCCGCAAAATGGAAGCAATCCAACAAGATCTCCGACTTAACAGAGCATGAATGACCAAAAATGACACGTTAAGTTCCTAACGACACTAACCTGACAAATGTATTTACATCTTCACCTCCGAGGCTGGTCTTTTGTGTACAGACTGACGGAAACATTTAGGTTGATGGTGCTGTCATCCTCCATCCACTGTGTGCAAAAGCTTTCACCAGCGTCAAGTCAATCATCCTCAGTGTTCGGCAAGTAAACAAGCAGCACTGAAAGAGCCGCCACGTGCAAACCAGCCTGCATGCCAGGACACTCTCTGACAATAACACCAAAAGAGAAACAGATTAATAAAGAGAGAATTGGGGGGGTAAAATAAAGATAAACACAAACAGAAAGGAGAGCAGTCGGAGGTGGTTGGAGGGGATGGGTGGGGGTGGGGGTGGGGGGGGTGGGGGGGGTGGGAATGATGCCTGGCTGTGTCTCTTTGGTGAAATCTAAATGAGAGTGTATAATATGGGCCCTTCATAGGATTGATCCAGAACATTCCCCCCTTCACTAGGCTTTTCTTCCTGCTCAAATTGAGGGATTACCCCAGGAGGAAGTGCTTTGATTAGGCACAATAGGCATCTATCCTCTGTTGATTTGTGGGATTGAGGAGGCAAATCCCTGACAAAAAGCTGATACAGAGAACGAGGACCGCTGGATGATGCCTTGTTGGGATGGGGGGGGGGGGGGGGGGGGGGGGGGGGGGGGGGGGGCTTGGACGGTGGATTCATTCCATAGAGAAACAGGCAAAGATGGCCCTTTCCCAAAAAAATATTTGG
This sequence comes from Blennius ocellaris, assembly GCF_963422515.1. Classification (NCBI taxonomy): domain Eukaryota; kingdom Metazoa; phylum Chordata; class Actinopteri; order Blenniiformes; family Blenniidae; genus Blennius; species Blennius ocellaris. Next base: position 8,814,090 of record NC_137662.1, read on the forward strand.
CAAACGGTGGAAAAAAAAGGTACGAATCAAGGTTGGGTTAAAGGTCATGTCTGAAAGAGGGGGAAGGGACGTCTTACCAAGTTCGCTGCAAATGAGGATGAGAGTGGAACAAAATATAATAGAGATGCAGTTTCTGTAGTTTATATCAAAGACAGCTGCGTTTTGTGGAATTTTAAGAAAGTATCTGAAAACTGCATTAAGAGACACCTCACAGTACAACAGAAACCATGAACTGAAGGTATTCTGTATACACATAAACTAAAAAAAAACAAAAAACACTTAGAATATGAGAATCCAGTTGGAGTTGTCTGCTTGCTTGTGTCTTTAACAGCATTGAAAATGTTCTGTAAGTACATTGATAACTTCTCTGGAAGCGAAACCTGCTGAACCTTTTGGAATCAAAAAGTTGTCAAGTTGCTAAATGAGGTGGTTATACATTTTGTATTTAAAGCAGGCATAGCAGCAAGTAAAAAAAAATTATGTCTCTCTCTCTCTCTCTGTCTCTCTCTCTCTCTCTCCGGTTACTGTTGCAGACCATGGGACGGTCCCTGGGCCTGTCAGACAAGCCCTGTTATCCCAAATGAATCCCAAGCTTCTCTAAACACTGCTGTTATCCAGTTTCCGTAGGGACCTGGAGCTACAAGGCACAGACAAATGTGGGCTGGGTGGGAGTGTTGGGCAAGGGATTTTTGTCGGATTTACACATATACAATTTCAGGGTTTTAAACTCCCCAAGGTCAGAGCACAGGCAAGCGGGGGCCGTCGGTTTCGGCTGGAGCTGCTGGTGTGATGTCGAAAGGTGTGGCAGAGGTTGAGCGTGGTGCTGAATGAACGAGTGCAAACCGCTGGGAAAGGGGGCGTGTTCTACCTGTTGGAGGCTTGGAGCGCTGAGACGAGTAAGGTGAACTGAAGGGGGTAAGACTTCAAAGGGGTTGCAGAGGTGGGGTGGGGTGGAAGGGGGAGTCCTCATTTAAATTCTTCAGTCCAGTCCCCGGGATTTGCTTTAATGAGCTGAGAAGCAGGAGTAGACAGCTGACTCCTGACAGTGTATGTGTTTGCTTGCACATGTGTCGGAGGAGTTTTCCCACCACTAAGCCCCCCGTGTGCACGTACGCAAGCTCGGTTTGCTAGGATACTGTGGCAGTGCACTGACACACAAACACACACTTTCTCTTTCCTCTGAACCCTCTCCAACACTGGAGACTCTACTCTCACACACACACACACACACACACACACACACACACACACACACACACACACACACACACACACACACACACACACACACACACACACACTGCTGCTCTCACTGTAAAGGTCCGAGGGTTTGCCAAAATGCAGCAGACTGGGTTTCTACTTAGACCCCCCCCCCCCTTCCTCTGTCACCGCTGCCACTGAAGCTGGTCAAAGCTGGCGGTTTCAGTGGCTCCAGAGCCGCTGGCAGTCAGTATTGGCTGCCTTGTTTCCGTATACTTTTATATTTCTCACCATTCCTGCTCCGGAGCATGTGAACGCTTGTGTGTTTGATTGAGGCAAACAAGTAACGTTTGCAATACGCGACTCTAAGCCCCCACACAAACCCTGGCTGACAAGGAGTTCTGAGCGTAGCGGCAGTCAATCCCGTGCATGTGGCCTCACTATGTCCTGCTTTGACAGGACGTCAGTTGCCGTCGACCGGCACCTTCTCTCTTCTCTTGTAGTTATGTTTTTCCACATACGTCATCAGACCAAAGGAAATGACGCCGTGGGGCCTTTTGCTTTCTGGCAGAAAATGCAGTCCTACAAAATAAGTAAGACACACAAGGGAAGCCTTTGGTCATGACTGTTGCTATTTGGCAGCTGGCTTGTATCAATACAAAAAACCCACTTCAAAGCCTTGACCATACACATTAAATATACATAATTCATCCACATTTTCAATGCATCTCTATTGTTAAGTTCTTGCAGGTAAAAGTATGAGGACATTAAAAGAAATTTATGTTAAGAATCCAGAAATCTATGTACATATTTGGTGTCAAGCATGTGAAAAGTTCAGGCTTGTTAGAGAGTGTGACAAAGAGGTCCAGCTCTGGCAGGCAGAGCCGAATATGACACTAGTGTTAATCTCCAACCCTGCAGGGGAAGCAGGCATACAGAGGGATCCTATTACATCTTTCATTTGGCCCCAGTGGGCCCCATCCAGAACAGAGGGATTACTGAGGGCTCTCGCAGTCACTTAGCCATACGCTGCCCTCATCCAAAAAACCCACAATCCACCTCTGACATCATCAGAAGGGGACGAGGCAGTGAAGTGTGTGTGTGTGTGTGTGTGTGTGTGTGTGTGTGTGTGTGTGTGTGTGTGTGTGTGTGTGTGTGTGTGTGTGTGTGTGTGTGTGTGTGTGTGTGTGTGTGTGTGTGTGTGTGTGTGTGTGTGTGTGTGTGTGTGTGTGTCAGCGGGAACATACTGATTTGAACAGAGTTGAACAATTAGACGTCAAATTTTTTGCCTTGGCACAGCAAATAAACGGATTGCAGATGATTATTGGTTAATGAACAGCAATTGAGCGAAATTAAACTTATCATCAGCAGATGTGATGGCTGAGGCCACGGCGATGGCACGTCGCCCAGAAGTGGGCCGATTATTTGTGGAGGGGTGGCAGGGCAGAGAGAGAGAGAGAGAGAGAGAGAGAGAGAGAGAGAGAGAGAGAGAGAGAGAGAGACAGAAAGAAAGAAAGAAAGAAAGAGGTGACAGAGCAGAATGAGAATGAGGACGATGATGCATTTGTATGTGTGCAAGAAGGAAGCAAAGCAAGACCAAAGAAAAGGGAGCTACATGTTGGCAAAAACATTTGGGCCTCAATGTCCAGAATTTCAAGATGATGTTTAGTTTTGTACTGTATGATAGTGTCGTCATGTGCACGTCCGCCCATGTTCTTCCATGTGCAAGATATATAGTGCAGATACAGCGTCGGCTCTGTTGTGCACCTGTCCAGTTTTTTTTTTTTTTTTTCCCGTCTGGCTTCATTCTCCTGGATTCCTCTGTGATTACCCAGCAACATGCAGCTCTGCCGTGACATCAGCCTGCAATTTACATCCAAATTAGAATCAGATGAATAAGAAACGGCTCTTTTCTTTTCATGTCTTCTGGCCATCCCTCACTCTTCCTCTCCACTTTCTTCCTCCAGCGCTCCATTTTCTCTTTCTTTCTGGCGGATGGGCTAGCACAAATGTGACATGACTTCCACTGAAAGCATGCTGGATGTCTCTATCAGGTCCATTCTCTGAAGTGGGCAAGTTCCTCGGTTTGGACCGAGTTCCTGAGAGAAGAAAACTTTTATCCGACTCAGATCAGAGACCTAATGAGACCCGTAAACTTCAGCACAATAACAAGACTGATTAAAATCCCACAGCATATCAGAAAAACTCTTATCTATAAAAATAAAGTTAATTTAGCTATACTTTAAAAAAGGACTTCAGACGTTTTTCTATAAGATAATATTGCCCTTTCTTTCTATTTGCAATATAACACAGGAGTTTTAAAATCATTTCAGAGTCGAACTGTTGTCAAGTGAAGATCTCTTAAAATTATAAATACTTTTATAAATATACATATATTTGTGACCACCTACACATTAATCAGCACTTATTATGCATGCTGTATTTACTGAGTAACATTAGTTGAGTGATACATTCAGAAACCAGCACTAAGTCTGTCAAAAAGGATTTCAAATGAAAATCCCAATACTTAAAATGATCATCACCTTGTGGTGACCATACTTCACACACATGCACACACACCACTGTATCTTAATAAAAGTGTTAGTATAACAGAGTATTGATTTGTTAAAATAATTTCATAGGTCTTGTCCACTGTTCATCTATTTTGTTTAATGACTTCAATCATGGCAGCTTTGTCACTTCAGCTGTAGAAGCTGGATGGATGGATGGATGGATGGATGGATGGATGGATTGGGGAAATGGTTTTACCTTGAGAAAAATTGTACACATAACCATTCTGGTCTCGCCATAAGGCCTATATCTCGAGTGCAACTCATGTAACACAATGCACATGATCCAGAGTCACATGTGAATCAGACGGCACAGTCTCTTACAGACCACCCTTTATGAGTGTAAAGAGGTCTTTTACAGCGACACTCAACAGGAGATTTGAACATTATGCACCTCTCTGACCAACTTGGATGCAGCTTCTTGTTTTCACGGAGACTCCACACCAGAGTGTTTGCTCTCCTGGCAATGGCAGCAGTCTGAGGGGACACACACTGCGAGCGTATACGGCCGGTGGTCCAAGAGATCACAGAGGCAAACATATGTTCATTGGCAGCCTGCAACTGCTACACAACTCTGGAAGGAGGTGGCCACTGTCAACCATTTAAACCTCCGTGCATGTTTTTCTTTGCATGTAGAGATAGTAAATTTAAATGAGTGCACAAAATAAACACACGTGCAAAGAGATGGCGAGATCACTGTACCTGAACAATTTTCCTTTTTTATTTCCACAGGTGCACACACAACATGGCCACTTTAGCAAGATAGATAGATAGACAGAGAGAGAGAGAGAGAGAGAGAGAGAGAGAGAGAGAGAGAGAGAGAGAGAGAGAGAGAGAGAGAGAGAGAGAGAGAGAGAGATCCTCATCAAGAAAGCAATATTTTCAATTATTCATAAGGGAGAAAATATTCAAATAATCATGAGCTACTGCTTCTGTGCCAAACACGGTTTCTGTGGTTCATACCCCGACATGAGAGAGAGAGGTGAACAGTGCATGTGCATGCATGTGTGGATGTATGAGAGAAAGAGGAGAGAGAGAGAGAGAGAGAGAGAGAGAGAGAGAGAGAGAGAGAGAGAGAGAGAGAGAGAGAGAGAGAGAGATCCCAGCGCACCTCTTCTTATGTTGAGTTTGTCCATTTAAAATTTTGATCAAATGTGATGTTTCAATTATATAGATATATTATGTATGTAGCCTATGTATGTATAAAAAACAAGAAAATGTACAGTACATTCAGCAGCAATTTTTCAAATCATAATTTTTGACATAGTCAAAGTATAGTAAAGTCTGGGATATTGTGAGTGCACGCAGCTTATAGTGGATGTTTTGACTATGTAACCTCATACATAATGTAAACAGAATATTCAATCTGGTTTAACTCATTATTTTATTTTTCTATTCAGTGTTTAAGCTTGAAATAGGGGACGTTTACACCTCCAACTTATTTATTTTAGAAGTATTTATATCCGAGTTTGAGGAGTATATTAAAGAATTAATTGTAAAGATACAAAAAATAGAATTGATTAAAATCACCTTAACCAGAGAAGGAAAAACTAATGATTCATAATTTAAAAAAAAACAACTTTAATTAAAGTAGAATGCAATCATTTCTCGCTGTGAAGGTGTGTAGGTGGCGGCAGCCCCTTCACATGATCTCAGTGGTGTGACAGCGCTTCCACCACATGAGTTTACCACAAAAATAAACTGCAGGACATGACTTCAGCACTGCACTGTGTCTGCAAGCATCGAGGTGTCACTCAACCTCCTTCACCAGCAAACCGACTAAAACAAACTGGCTCAGTGGACCCCGTCTTTGTTCCCTGCGTGTTAGCTGTCCATCACTTTGATTGGCAGACAAGTGTCAGAGTGAGGGAATGTCGCAGGAAGCTGGGAAGAGAGCAAAAGCCATCGCAGCAATCTCAATATTTCATCTCGACCCATCCAGAAGGGCTCGGCACTTTCATAGTTTAAATTCTAATCGTGTTAGGCCACAGGGGCATGTCATTTAGAGAGCCAGCCTCCGACTCGCCGTCCCTTCACTTTCCTCTCGGCCCAAACAAATTATTAGAAGATTCCATTATTTCTCCATTATGCATATGTGTTTGCGTGTGACTCGCTGTTACAGGCCAGAAAGATCATGGGTAAATAGGCTTGGTTTAGCTCATCATGGGCCAATATGGCTGGTCTGGACACAGCTGGGGTCCTCAGGGGTCCTCAAATTGGTCATCATTAGGGCCATAATGCCACTGCTTTGCTTCTACGAATGGCTCAGTGCAGCTAATCAATGTGCATAAAGAAGATGCTGGATATCTGCTGGGCTGTCTCCTGTTGTCCTTCCATCGGATACAAAAGTAGAATGTGAGGACTTCACATAATGAAGGCATTATCCTCTAGCTTCCAGAAGTGGCTTTATAAAAACCTGATTAAATTGATCTTTTTTTTTTTTTTTTTTTAACAACAGCATCCATCAGAATGTCTCTTATTCTTAAAAAGAAATTTGGGAGATCAGAGAAAACTTTAAAGCTGGAGACGACAGACGTAGATGATTGTCGTACTGGTTACCCTATAGCTATTTCCAAGGAAATAACACTGAGATTTAACTGAAAGGCAACAGAATCGGCCATCAATCTTCAGTTATTTTCTGTTGCGTCACTGAAAACATACAACAACGACAACAAAACGATTTTGATTTAACAGATTTGCCTTCACGTATGTGGAATATCGGACAAATTCTTTCAGCAAATAGGCCGCTATTTCTCTAAATGATCCCTCACAGCTTTGGTACACTTGATTTTTCTGTGTTATATCGAGTCTATCAATTGATTTTGACTTTAATGTCAAAAAGCCTCAACATTTATATTAATGGAGTAGTCCCATGTGTCAAAACTTGGCTTAACATCGTTAGAAACAAGAAAAGCCACAGGAACTGGTCAAACATAACCCTCGTTAATTAATTAGATAACTATTCCTCTCTTTCTCACACCTGCACACACGCAAACACGAATCATAGTCTGACGTTTTTTATGCTTTTTCACTCCTTCCCTGACGTACTAGACACTTTAGCTGCTTTAACGCAAAAAGACATTTTTATCATGTGCAATGACATGAAAGCATCTTTTCCTTTTTCACACGTTTCACCAATTAACTGTAAATAATTACAGCTACTGTACATTTATTCATAGGTCCTGTATGACTGTCAGGTGTGGACGTGTGAGAAGAAATGACTTCAGCCTCGTTGGATAATAATTTTCGAGGCTAAAATTGACTTTCAGCTCTATCTACTTATGATCTCTATCGACAAATAATTTCTAGGGCAGCGGGGACAAACACCAATAAAGCCACCCTCCACTGACATCGTTAGCATTGCATAAAACACTGAACACAAGACTTTTCCATCCATTATGAATGAGAGCGGATGGAGTTTTACAGATCATGACAGATATAAAGAGAATTGTATTGCATGAGGTGAGAATCTATATTTCTGTTGACAATGTGTCAGGGTTATTTTTGGCATTGTCAGCTGGCTGTTTTTAATGGCCTGCATATTTACAATGTCATGGTTTTATATTTTACTGCCTGAAATGGATTTCCTGCAGTCTCCGGGCAATAATCATGGTCAGTTCATAACTCACTGGGGATTATTGATGCACTCTCACATCAGCATAACATACCCCATTTGGTGCAGCGAGATGCCATTAGCCAATGCACCTTACAGTATCAGGGGCATAGACATACATTCTTAGTGTGGATGACTGCGGAGGCAATCAAACTACCTGCGACTAACACGATGAGTCTCAGTGTTGTCCAGTTTTGTCCAGTTTAACACTACTATGGACAAACAATATTAAGACTTCCGAGAAAGTTTCTATATGGCTTACAGTTTAAGAAAGTTGATGCATTATACATATGCACACATAGAATTCAACTTTTGGAAGAAAGGAGAACAAATGTAGGATTGACCAGATATGGTCACTTACCTTATAAAGGGTTAACTAAATCACAGCTGTAAATATTAATAAATTAACAATCTATATTTATGAGCTGTAGTTATGTACACTTTTGAGAATATTTCACTTCATTCTCAAAAAGTGTCCCTGTTTCTTTGACATGAGTTTAGGTCTTGGCTCTGAGTAGGTGGTCCTACGTTGCATTGTTAGACAGGTTCGAGGACGGCCGTTGTCACAGCCTTGCGACCATAGACAAACTGCTATAAAATTCTGACAGTGTCAGAAAATTTGGGTGATGGTGACTGCTGCTAACTAAATGAAATGACAATACTGATCACCACGACACCGGCGCTAAACCCAAATCAATGCTTAACGGCTGCAATAGCAAGATTTATGCCACCAGGGCAAGGGCTCTATTCATGTTTTGCTAATTTATTTGCAGTCGCCTGCATGTGCTTGCAAAAGTTAGTGAGGTCGGAAAACTATAGACGGAAAGTCCATGCACAGAAAGCTCATAACATAGTTTTGAAATGACAACGAAACCTAGGCATAATGTACTTTACATAATGACAGTAGCTTTTGGTCCAACCATATTGTAAAATCAGAACATCAGCATCATCTTTATTATATCTAATACATTATATAATTTATCTACTATACTTGCCATACGTTGTCTATCCAAGCCTTGACAACAATTTATTGTTATTAGTCAACCCTACAAGCATTTGCACTGTCAGAGGAACCCATAATAGCTCGAAAAAACAGCCATGCAAGCAGAAGAAAAACATACAAACTTCACACATAAGGACCTCAATATGGAACTGAAGTCAAGTCAAGTTGCTGTGAGAAAATCACTGGTCCGTTTTGGCGCATATTATAGAAAGACATAGGCTAACCAGTGTATAAGATTTCCGTGTGCTTGTTTACACAGTTGAAATTTATCAGAAGATAAGAGACCATGTCCATGTCCAGAGACAGGACTGGACAGGACAGGACAGGCGGGACAGGACGGAGACGCAGTCGTCTGATAGTGCAGAGCTTAAATCAGACTGAAGCTTCAAACACGCTGCCATTCAGCTGCTTCCCATCCAGGCCACTCTGTCCACACTTGTTACAATGTGAAGGCTGCTCTCAGTAAATCAAGTCAGAGGGGATCATTTAGCCCTAATGGCTCCCCTACAACTGGACGCCCTGTCTATCCAACAACAGGCCCCTCAGCTCTGCAGCCCAATGTGGCAAAATGTCACCTCTGAAAATTAGCCATCAAGCGGGGGCAATTTTCCCCCTAGCTAAATTGCTAAATAAGTAGCGGTGCTGTAATAGGTAGCAATCTGGGGCTAATCTGATGAGATCATTTGGAAAACGCTGGACTCTGGGTATTGGAGGAGTGTGCGTGCATGCAAGCGTGTGTCCCTGCAAAAGTTTGTGTAGCTTTTTTTTTTTATTTACAGTGTACATATATGAACTGCAATACATTAGTATCACCGTCTTGAAGGTTGTCATTTTTGGCTGTGCATGCTTCATCATAAATACATATGCGTGGATGTCGTTGCGGATGCATGGAGGTGTGACATCAAGAATTATCTCAGCTCACAGGGAGGACTTTTGTGTACACAGCTGGAGGATCATGTGACCGCTGACGTATAGGCTCCCATGCATGTGTGTGTGAGAGTGTGAGTGTGTGTATGCATGTGTGCATGGAGGAAGGGGACATGATGACAAGGGTGGAGGGTGAATATTATTGTCGGCGGGCACCAGATGCCAGCTGGCAGGGGCACAAAGGGAATAGACAGGGAGTGGGGTGAACAATTACTGTTATTCATGGCTGAGCCAACATAGAAGGTCTTTGCCATTAAGAAGCACACAGGGCTGGATTCATGTAGATATGTGTGGATTTAGAGCCATCACAATATTGGAAAATAGCTGGATATCTTAGATTGGTGGCATATACAAACACACATGGACATACAGACAGAGATAAACTCATCCTAAATTCCTCCCTCTTTGAAATGCATGCACATTCTATCATTTTTGCACAAAACAAACGCAATCATGTTAAATTCTGCACAGTTTGCAGAATTTAACATGATTCCACATTGATAGAATTTTGACATCTTTACGCTCATCTGAAAAAAAAAAAACAATAACAAAAAAAACAAAAGCAAAAAAACAGTTTGAGTTATTGCTTCCTGAAACTTGGTTTATCTTTTGTTTAAGTAGTGGAGCGGCTTGTCACAGTACAACCTCATTTTCTCTTAACCCACTTTTGCAGTGAACTACAGTAATTGTTATTAAGTTCAATCAGAATGGGGTCAGTACTGGAAGCCACTCGGCCCTGTGTTTAGTAATTAACATTTCACAGTGAATATCTCATTAGGGGAGACAAAGGTTGCTAATAGGCGGCTCAGCTAGTGAGAACATGGAGCTGGAGCAACAAAACCCCTCCAGTTTTAGTCTGGATGCAATCAGTCATGGGGTTCACCAGCAGCACAGATATTTCTGGATTGGGTTGTAATACACTGAGGCTGAACCGTGTTGTGTCCACACAAGAAGAAACAGAATGCAATTGGATTTGTTGAACAGGGTTTTATTTCACATGTGTTCTATTATGTGTTTACAATGTTGGCCAGTGAATTTAATCTAAACAGCAATCTGAAAAATACAACCCAGATTTTAAAGCAAGTCTGATTTCAACATTTATAGAAACAACACCTTGCGATTTGTGTCAATAATTTTATAGATATTAGCATGACAAATGTGTAATAATTTCCTGTCCTGTTTATGAAAAATACAAAAAAAGTCAGTTTTACTGACTGTGAAAGTGGGAAATGAAGAGCGGTAAATCACTCCCTGTTATCTCAGACTAACTTTAACATCATCCAAAACAGTTTCCCAGGTCTCTCAGTGCATGTGATTTCCAAAAAGGCTCCTTCCTCTTTTTGAAGAAGAGAATTGGATTTGTTATGAGAAAGAAATGCAGGCACTTCGATAAGATCTGGCACAGCAGATCTTTCTAAGATCCTGTATAAAGCGTGTTAAATTGCATGGTAACAGAAGTACATTGCACTTTCAGTTTGCATGGGATTTGCATATGATTAACTCAGAATAACACTATGAGTGAAATTGCGTGCAAACACGAGTATTGAAATAGTGTTTTGTAGGCACCAGAACTGTCTTTAAATGGAATTGTGTGCAAGTTCATTTGCTTGTGTTATCAGTGAGGCACTGAGTGTTAGAAAATCTGAACTTGGTTAAAACCAAATTTAATAATAGGCAATATGGGAGATGATCTGCGACAAAATCAGAGCTGTGGGAAGGAAAGAAGAAGAGATTGTCAGATCAAAGAAGGGCTACAACAGAGAAAATATGCAATGATACATTCTGCAAACAAATGTCGTGGGGGGCCAGCTGAGAAATGCTTCCGTGAGAATGTCATGCTGTGTAACATCTTAAGAGTTTATAGGACTTTGTCCCAACTCCACTTGGATTTTAAAGTACAATTATTAGATGTAATTTCTCGGCTGCAATCGAAACAATATTGAATAGAAAAGAGGTAAATCCCATCCCTTTCTATAAAATGCACAATGAATATACTTTTATGGTATTTGTCCATTTTTGGCTCAAAGTTGATCATATGTTGGAGAAATAAAGGGGGAAAAAACATCAGTAGCTTTCAATTAAAAATCATATAACCATGTGCGGTTATACCAGATTATACAAACTTTTGTTTATCTATGTCTCTCTGTATTATATCACCCATATGAAAACATTTAAAAACATCATACAGTAGTAAAATACCTCATGGGATTCAATCATAATAAAGAAAATCTTGTCTGTCAATTTCCCTATAGGAAGATCATTTCTTAAGGGACACTATTACAAACTGAAGTCTTTGCAAAGCATTTAAATAGTGTTTGAAGTTGTTTGAACAAGAATTCAGAGAGAAAAGGAGAAAAACGCAGACAGATTTAAAAAAAAAGACCTTGTGCAATCTAAACAGATGGTGGGTTTAAAATGAGGCAAACCCTCATATGCTTCCAATATGGTGAAATACAATGTAGTCACATTTTACCCCCTGCCCCGTACAGGAAAATGACTGTCAGTCTCACTTTTCTTTAGCTGTATCTCTCTTTCTCCACTGTTTGAATAGAAAAAGAAGGATTGCGCATTTGGACGACTGCCTCTATTGGAAAAGCACCTTCTTTGATCTGCCAGACCTATGCGAGACCTCAGAGGCCTCATCTCCCTCGATAACAAGACAAAGAGGGTAAATGTGTTGATAGTGGCAGACGGAGCAGGAATTCTGGGCAAATGTGTCAAATTAGTTCTCACGTCTGGGCCTCATTTCTCTCCACCTTGCTGTGATCTTTTGCTCCCTTCTCTCTGCTGCTCTTTACACCCCAGTCACTCTATCCCTCACTCCTCCCACATGCACCGCTCCATTCCTCCTGCGACCCTATCCCTCGTTTCCTGCTCCTCCTATATGTCCATATAGGTACACAAACTGAGGCACCAAGTGGTTCAATTGTAGAAATCAAGAAAAAGGTACAGCTACTAGGGCTGTACATGATTTCCCCTTACATTGATGCATGACAAAACCCAATTTTGATTTTATTTATTTGTAAAGATTTATTTTCACCTCGTAAATAAATGTTAATTGTTAATTTAACCCTTGTTCAGTCCAGTTCAAACAATGTCAGTTTGGTATTCTTACATCAACTTTTAGTCTCTTTGTGTGTCAAATGTCTATAAAATCTGTACGTTTTGGTTAACTGTGTGAACAAGCTGCATTCTGAAAACTATATTAAGAGCAACTGGGCACCAAAACTGTCAATCAAATCTGAACAATGCAGTCAAAAGCATTTTCTTTCCAGATTGATCAAATATCAATCAGATATCTCAGAGACTTTGAGTATATTTTGTGCTCGATGAAAAAATTCTAATGTTAAACAACCAGGAAAGGCAGACAGAGCAATAAACCTGACGACATGTCAAAGATTCAATTGTGACATTATAAAGAAATATCAGCTTAAAGGTTTTACAACTTATCACAGCCCAAACATCCTTGCACCGTGAGTTTTGCTACAATAAAACAATACAAAAGACGATGTTGATGTAAAACTCCATTACAAGAGTGTAACAAGCAAGAAACAGAAAATCAGCCTTTTTTGTTAGACCTCAAGGAGATATATGCAATAAATGTTGAAAAGCAAATTCAAGCCTAAGACGTTGATATCAAAGGTTCAGGAAAGTTTGTGGAATGTTCCCCTTATTCTGAAAGCTGGCTGAAAAGTATATAATTTCAAATGCATCTCTGAAAGACTCTTGAAAACAATAAGCAGGTTCATCAAATGTTGCTTTCAGTGTGCATGTCTGCCTGTGTGCTTATGTGTGTTACCAAAGGCAAAAAAATGGCTACTTAAGATATGCAGAAGTGTGTTAGTGTGTATGACCTAAGGACATTTTTCGGAATGTTGTCCCAAGTTTGCCTCAGAAGTATTCCCCTCCGCCTCGGCCCCATTCCACCAAAGACCCCGTGATAAAGCACAGGCTCACAGCTTCCATATGATACAGTATAAAACCTCTCAGTAATACGCTCTGCGCTCCTAGCGAAACCCCTGAGCAAGGTTATAGTGCTCACATGTACTGTATGTTTACTTATGCATGAGCCACCCTTCTCCTATCCCGGGAATTCTGATTCTTTTCCCGCGATAAAAGTTGCATGGCCTTCCCCACTCCGAAGGGAGTAAATGATTTAACACCGAGGCTTATGGTATGGTGAGGAAGCAACTAATGTTAATTCAGCCTTTTTCTGATAGGGTATAAAGTTGAGGGCATTGCGGCGTTTACCCTCCTGTCCCCTTTAAACATGTGGAGAAGATACACAGGAGAGAGCCGGGTCGTGTCACGCCACATGTCACTACTTGTAGTAAATATTTAGATATGGAGTTGTTCTGTCAGCTTGTGGAGAATACATGGGAAATTATAACTTTTTTTTTTCTCAGATAAATAAGCCAGAACAATAACAAACATATTTAATGTTTGATTTGTTTTTCTCACACTGCTATAATTATTACATAATACTAATAATGCTTCAGAAATTTAAATTTCTCACTATAATTTGAAGCATGCATTATTATTCCTTGTTGGTGTAAATATGTACATTCATAAAAATGCATAATTTTCTAAATATTATTTATTTACCACCCTCAGCATGTGCTAATGTGTGTGTGGCAGCCCATCCTTCTTCGCCCTGATCAGGACCGAAGCAAAGGAGGCCACATGTGCTACTTAACCCCCCCCTCCTCCTCCGCTCACCCTGCATCAGAAAGCCTCAAAAATTCAAATCAACATTAAAAATAGTTTTATGTGTAAGTAAGATTCAGTGAACTCCATTATTTTCCCCACTATTTGCTTGAATAATTCAGGGTAGATAGCTGAATTATGGATAAAGTGTACAGTTTGAAGAAGGGGTTCATGTGCAGCCCGAGGCTATAGCCGAGCTTTAATGATGTCTGGAGATGGTGGACGGGTGGAGGGAGAAGTCGTTAGCTTCGCAGTCATTTTCTCAAGGATTAAAAACACGCTTTTAAAGCAGGGTGGACCAGTGAACTGAAAGGGACTGAGAGGAGGGGAAAGTGAAGCAAATCAACCCAAATTCAGAGAAATTTCAGGACCTTGTATTCTCTTTGGTGGAGGCGGAATATAATATTAATCTGGGGAATAGTTTGGGTGATTGTGTTACTTAGAGCATAAGGCAAAGACAAGAATCACAGAATGGATTTTTAAGTCTACAAGGATGATATTTGGGCATTAAAAGAAGAAAACCTCTATATAATTTGGGATCTTTGGTTTTTTTTATGCCCAATTGTGTTGCATATCGATGCAAATAATAAAATCTATTCAGTTTTTATTGATATGGCACAAAATACAATTTAGGGTATTATAAAGAAAAAAACCTTAATTAATGAACATAAGAGACATTGGAAGTAGGAAACAGCCTTTTTAACTGGATGAAAGCAGTCAGGAGTGGTAGCCCTTTAAAAATAATAGAAATGAGAAAAACACAGAAGCAATTAGACAGAAGACTCATATATATTCTTTTATAAAAATAGCTGAAGCAAAAAGCCATCAGAAAAAATAGATTCTCAAGTAATGTGCAGACACTTCTGGAAAACTTCGAATTCATCACATCAAACTATCACTCAAGTAGTAAAATTGTCTAATAATATAAAAGTATGAATGAAAAACATTAAAGCCATGTGAGATAGTGTTGTGCTACTCAACTGGTCGAGGGACACTGGCTTTTTCCGCACTGGCAACACATTGAGCGTATACCGGAGCGAGTACTGTTCTTCCTTAAAGTCTGGAACATTAAATTGGCACAGCAAGGATTTATACTACTAGCCGGTAGCAGTGACATCCAAAAACACACACTTCCATGCTCACACACATAAACACCCTTCAACAACCAGTGGGGAGTCTTCCTGTTCTTACTCACTCCAACAGGGAAAGCAGACACAGCCTACTCTCCTAATTACCCACCTTCCTCTAATTATCCAATCATAAAGCCATTAGCAGCCTCACACCATATTAACATGGTCCCGCCCACATGCCCATTTGTACCATGCAAATACAACTGGAAGGGATTTTTATACCTCACTATACACCAGATTCCGTACCTCAAGTGTTGCGCCTGTCATGTGACTCCCAACAAATTAATAGAAAGTAGAATGTAAAGAAGCGTCATTATCTTTTTCTATCTTTCATAGTGAAAGCTCGGCAGTTCAATTAATTGCTTTTAAGTGGTTCCTGATTCTGCACAAATGTTAATAATTATGGCTTTCTGATACTGCATGCAGCTTTTATAGCCAAGGAAGAAGTGTAATCATGTGTTAGGTTTTATTCTACAGCTAACTCCGACAGAGTCATCACAGTTCAACAGCTCAATATGCGTATCTGTCACCTATCATTTGTGAGTAACATGCGAAGTTAAGGTAAAAAAGTTTTCTCTAACTCAAATAAAAACCAATAGAGGATAAAAATTACATTTTAATTTCTATGATCATGTTTCAGGAAGAATTCACTCCTTGATAAGCGTGACAGAGTGCGAGTTTAGAGTCGTTCTAAATGTGTGAGCATCAGCAGTTCTGCTTTACTTGCAATTCACCGGTCTAATATAATAAATTATTGAGTAGAAAGGGGATACATATACCATGGGGAGGTATATCATCCCAGTCCACAGGCCGATCACACATCAGAATGGGGTGAAAGCTGCACCTTAGCCTCATAAGTTACATATTTTTTGTTTCCCCATTATAATTCAGGTGTTGATAAGAAGGCAATGAGACTTTGAATGAATAATAGCAACATCCATTTATAAATGGAACAAACGGATGGGTAAATGACATAAACATCATGGACCATTCATAAGTTTCATGCAAAGTATTGCAACAATCCAGATAAAACTGACACACACCACATGGCGAAAATCTCACAGACATTTGTATGGTTAGTGAAGAAGTAATCTAGAACTAAACTAACTGGGGCATAAAAGGCTCCATCATGGAAAGTAACACAATTTAAACTATAAATTGAAGGTTGCAGCCAAGGTCTGTTTTGTTGTTGTGTATAAATTAAGTGAGTGACAGAAGGGTGAACTGGAGAGTTGGATCAGATACCTTAAATGGCTTTGGAAGGATTTACAGATCCACCCTGTTATGTTCATCATTCACTGTTGGGATGGAAAGTCATCTTGTTGTCTTAAGTTTCCCACTGGGAATAGTTGTTTTTATTGTCCCGTGCTTGGTCCAAAAGAGGAGATAGATAATGAAATCCAAATCTGAAGTCAAGCCAAAACATTTTTCATCACTGCTTGCTCATATAAGTAAGGTAGTAAAGCTGACTCCCCACTGGACTGCCAACCCATGAGTTTTGGTGGGAATACTGTTGTTTTCATGTAGGGCCCCAAGTGGGTGCTGTTGTTTGGTTTGTTATGAAACCACAGACATTCGTGGAGAGAACAATACAATATAAACATTAACAATCGTGGGTACACGGATCTTCATATGTACAGACAACGAAGTTGGATTGTTATTACGGTGAATGTCAACATTAAAACTACCAAGTCCCAGGAGAATATGGACTGGAAGCCTTGACACTCCGGAGGCTGCCATCCATCTACTTGCACATGTGCAGAAGAACTATTTATTATGACCATAGCGTGCATGTATATTAAAGTGAGTAGGTTGCCTTTAATGTAGCATTTTGTGAATTGTTTACCAAATGTGAAGTCAAATTAAAAGCAGCATTATTATTATGTTTAGATTGTGTTTAGATTGTATTATGTTTAGATAGTATGTTAGATAGATGTTGAAAGTTGGCGCTGAACCGGCAAATCCCAGAATCAAGTGAATCAAGTGATCCCAGAGGTTTCATTGCAAGCAATGTCAACCATGACGTAAAATGGTCCATTTCTTCTGATTCAAACCAGGACCAGTCATTAATGTGAAATTCTTCAAAAGCCAAAGCGTCACAGACTGAGGCCTGTTTCAAAAGTCTGCTTAACAAGCATTAAAATGGCATAACATTGTCCTTAATGGTTTAAACACAAAATGTATGCCTGTACCTTCATTTTTGTTGTTGTTTTGTAATCAACAATCTCACCTCATTAAATCAGACACCGCCATTGCCCTTCGTGCAACTCCACAGCAAAAAGTTCAATCTGACTTTCTGCACCATTGACAAAATATGATACGAAAGCAAACTAAGGAGAAGGTGAACACTGGCAAATCTATTATTGATATGTGTTCAGTCCCGGCAGCATGTTGTGCAACAGAGTATCCAGATTGTTCCCTCCTTTATTCATACCCATCAGAGGCATGGCAGGTTATTGGAGGGAATGGGGCGGATGGAGAAGACACAGAGCACAGATGTTGGCGCAGCTGCAGAGCCGAGGAGATGCTCAGGTTAACGGCTAAGGCGAGACGTGCACAGACTGTGAGAGAGGAACACTGGGGTGCTAGCTGTAGCCGTAGCTCACACACCTGACTGCCTTGGAGGTCGAAACCGAGGTTAAATCGGCTAGAAAGAGTGAAGAAAACAGCAAGGGAACGGAGGAATGGAAAACTGTGGAAAAAGGACAGAAGTAATGAAGAAGTAAGGAGATGCAACTGCAAACTTACTATTTGTGTCGGATGTCTAAATATCTTCCCATCTTGAGTTGCCAAATCACCACTCTAAAATGATTAAAACATGGACAAAAACTAAGGAAATGTGTATTTAGAAGGTCATTTCTTTGTTGTACCGATGCTTCTTAGTCATAACTCTCACACATTGTATCCCCTTTCAAATGTGACACATTTGTGAACAACATGCATTTGTGGAAAGTGCAGGAGTGGTGAGATGTTTGAGTTTATGCTCACAGAAAAAGTTGTGGGAAAAATCTATACCGGTAGTATTTTTTTATTTCAACATTTGCTTTTGTCTTACGCCTTTTGTTTTTTCAGCTGTTTGGAGCCACAAATACAAGGTTTTCGAAAATGGCTACAAAACAATACAAATCTCTGCTTATCTTCTCCCCAAACGTTTGAGAGCCGAGGTTATTTTGTTTCTCAGCAAATTAAAAACTAATGGTCTTGCAAGCGTACAGCTGATCGTCGCAGGTGACGGGGTCCTGCTGAGCAACATTTTAATAGACTCCAGCAGAAACTCTGGCAGAAACTCAAGTTGAGGCCGAGAATGAAACCGCACCAGTCAACACTGGCACAGACACAAACACAAACAAACCCACAGAAAAACTGTATCGCCACACAAAATGTGGAGACAAATCCATTCATTCTGCTCGGCTACAACAGAAACTCCACACTGACATTGTTTCATGCTGTGACTGCGGCAGTCTGCTTCTCAAACATCCCCCATCATCGGACCACACGAGCAAGGTGACGACAAATAATGGCGCTTTGTCAAAGCTGATCCGTGCTCAAGGTATGGCCTGACAATGGAGGATCTCAGTGTTTCGTCTTTATAAAGCCCCACAGCTGTTCCCCCCTCCCCTGCGTACACAATCAAACCTCAGCCATTCTGTGTCACAGACCAATAAACACCGTCTTTGTTTCAGCTTGACACCATTGTTTCGTCTTCATAAAGATTTTTCTTCTTCGGCACAGACAGTTTTTTGTTTGCTTTCCAACCGAGCGGCATTGTTTTGTTTCTTTTCTCCTATTTTCTCTTTTTTCTTCAAACAATGACACTCACTTATGTTTGATTTCTTGATTTTATTGAGGAGGCCTCCAAACCCACACGTGTTTTCTTCACAATAGAAGTAACAACAATGTCCGTGTGCTGTCTTCCAGTATGAATTAAAACTCTGATAGAAGCTATATGGTGATTTTACAAGAATTTTCTCCCTTTCATTAGAAAAACAATCCCATCAAGGTATACGTAGACAGAACTGCTTTTAGGTGTTAAATCACATGCTGTATAGTAACTGTATATTAGTTGTACATTATCCCCACTGACATTACATGCGTCTTTCCTTTTAATGAGTAGTAACATAAGAATCCTACATTAGAGGCCTTTGAAACAGACGTCATTGTTGACATTGTGCACACCCTGCTGTTAGCGCCCTAATAAATCTATAATCTGAAAATCGAATCTGTTTCATCTTTTCATACAAAAGCCAAACTTAGGCTGCAAAAATAAAAGTGCAAGAAGATACCAGAGACTTCAAACCGACCTCAAAACCATGTCTTGGATCAGACCAAACCCGGAGAAAAAGAGCAGGAGAAAGGGAAAGGCATGCCTATGCACCCCCCCGCCCCCAACACACACACACACACACACACACACACACACACACACACACACACACACACACTAGATAGTGTTCAAAAATAGACTTGGTGAAAACACTTCCATATGTGACATAACTGGTGAAATAATAGTTGAAATTTTCACATAGAGTGAAACAGCTGCTCACTGAGCTGCTGTGCAGCACCCCCTGTTGACGTACCACTTCCCCTCACTGACTTTATTCAAGTTTATCTCCAGTCTGGTTAATAAAAATACATGTTGGACAATGTCACAAGTACTGATTAGACTAGTGTTTGTATAACAATTCTCCAAATATGTCAAGCAAAACACAATTCATTTGTTTTCAAGAGAAAACTAGTAAACCAATTACAGCAAAGCAGAACATATATCCATGATTTGCATGATATACTATTGTCCCAGTTGCAGCCATGTATAGCAATATACAATGACATTAAAATAAGCAGTGACTAAACTCTAACTATTATATAGAAAGTGTTGTGGAGAAAACGTATGCCTGAACAAATCTTGCAGGATGAAAATGATTACTAGACGCTGGAAACTTGAATGTTGTGTCTGGAATAGTGAAAAAGACCAAACTGCAGCTTTAAATGACCTCAGCTGAGCTGCCGCCACTTTCTCATCCCGCCCTGCCTGCACTTCCCTCTCGTCCTTCGCCTCGTCTCTCCCTCCCCTCTTTGGAGCAGTGTCGTCCCCCCGTCATCTTCAGGTCATAATGTAACATGACACCAGCGGTTGCAACAAGGCTGGCCGGCCAACCCGAGCGTTTAAGACCAATGAATATCATTTGCTCCCGGTAGGTTCCCTGGCGCTTTCTGATGCTACCACCGCCAGACTGAATCAGTGTTCGCGCCTGTCATGTCTCTGACATGACAGAACACACACAGACACACGCACACACACACAGCAACACACAACAGGCCAAAAATACCCCTTCACACACACACACACACACACACACACACACACACACACACACACACACACACACACACACACACACACACACACACACACACACACACACACACACACACACACACACACACACACACACACACACACACACACACACACATATTTCAGGCTGCAACACTTCCAAAAAGAAACCCTTGCATAGACCTCCAGCACACACACATCATCACACATCTCTGCACAGACACACACAGGATATTGTCAGCCTCCAGAGAGCACTTTGTTGTTTCTGAGGCTTCTGTCATCCTCAATACGCTTCACGCTGCTCTTACAAATCCAGAGATTTTTCACATCTCGCACTTCTCATGCCCTCTTTTAAAAAAGAAATTGAAACTATTAGTTTTCAAAGGTTATCACCATGCAAACCACATTAGGACCATTTCCAGGTAAAAGCCGCCTTGGTGAGATCCCCTCCCTCATTAGAGGGATTAAGGACAGGGCTGCCCCCTTTCCTGGGTTACAAACAGCCACAATAACCCCCTCGCCTCTCACCTCGGCTCTGATTTCCTGGCTCAGACCACTGTTTAAATTCCCTCCTGCCTCTGGAAATGTCCTCCCTGGGGATGCTCTGGGCTTTGATCAGCCAGCCTCGATGTATGCGCTCAGCCACCCCACCCCACGCACACCCCTAACCCCACCCACCCTACTACAGGGTGGGGGAATAAGAGGGCTACAGGGGGGTCACGGGTAACGGTGCTGGAGATAAGAGTGAAGAGGCAAAGAATAAAAGCGGAGGGAGGTCTTGTAAAGATCAACTGGGGTTGCGTGGAGGGGTGGAAGAGTGGAGGTGTGGGCTAATGAACCCTGTTAATGCCACACACACACACACACACACACACACACACACACACACACACACACACACACACACACACACACACACACACACACACACACACACACACACACACACACACACACACACTTAAGTCGACTAATTACCTGCCTGATCGCGTGCAATGACAGCACCTGCAAAGCGGGGTCAAAGCTCGCGGTCGGGATGTGCTAACAACCTTGTTAAGAAATACCTCATGTTAATGAGAGCTAATCAGGTTGCGTATTTAGTTTCATGCTAACAGGGCAGCATGTGATCTTTAAAGATCACTCGTAACGCATAGACCGGGCAACACCTTTTCATCTTAAAAGGAGCCCTGCGCTGAACGCTGGCTTCACAGGCCAGTTCCTGGGTATCAATCTCACCCCAGTGAATGTATATCGCATGTACTCGTGCGCAGCAATTATAATCAGCATCTGACATGCAAGAGATACAGTAAGAGGCTCATTTGCATTGGCGAAGGGAAAATGTGGGAGCTGGAAAAAAAAAAAAAAAAGTCTTTCTTCAATGGCCCACAGGAAAAACTCTGAGCTCTAATAACTCAATGGTTTGAGTCATTCAAACCTCGTTTCCCTAGAAAGTAAGAGTGATTTAGTTCTGGCCTGTTTCCTCGTTCAACCCTGTTGGTTTAAGTTCTCTACCTGCATCTTGTATCGGGTCCTCTGATTGAAAATAATCCTATCCCATAAGGAGATCATATTGCAATCCTCCATGAAGTAAATGTACTGGAAATTCTGTATATTCTAAGACAGCTGGTGTTTAAAAGATCATAGATAGAGAGGCTTCCAACTACTATCTAATCAAATTAAAGTTAAAGATAAAATGATGTGCCGATAAAAAATAACTTTGTGACAACAGCAAAGAAAATTCTCAACTTCATGCAAGGAAAACAAAAAACCTGAACTGCCCGAGGCCCGAAGCCGTGACCAAATACAAAGTTTTCAGACGAAGGGAGGAAGAAAATGTGGAAAAATTGGGGTGAAAATTAAACAAGGAGCCAATGTCATTTGGCAAAAGAGTATTGCAGCCAAAACATTTCTTTTCTCACTATTTGGCAGGTGAGCCACTTTGGACTGAGTTATGTTGTACATATAAGGCTGGAATATGCACATAAAACTCTGAAATGTGGAGACAGCTCCGGCACTTTCCGCCCTTCAGACTAACCTTATCACGCACTCAGTCTCTATTACAGCGCTACACCATGAATAACGATACGGCACTACAGACAATGCTTCACACTACTGATACGTTACAGTAATGAAAATGACCACTTTTTGCACTGATTGTAAATGCATAAAATAAATGAATTCAATATGTATTCAACACAATGTACACACTGATGCTCAGATGGCTTTAAAGTAATACATTACACAACCTGAAACTAAATGTTAAAACATGACATATAAGTAGTTACAAAGATTATCACAGCGAACGATGCGATTAACAGTCTTTATGTATATTTGTTTCCCCTTTACATTTTGAGGTAATACACTTTAGGAAAAATAACCATTTGAATATATTTTTATGACAGATTTTTTGGGGGGTCAAATTTTAGTTTAAGTTGTGGTTTTATGTTGTCATGTGATGTGAATGTTTGATTTTGTTTGTTCATGATGCAAAGTGAGCATTAAAATTAGGTGTTTGATTGATTTTACACACTTATTTGATTAAAAACAAAACAGTTTTTTCATATCTTATCTTGATGCAGAATTACCAAAAAAATGTGTAATGAGCGAGTGCTTGAACCCATTTTTCCCAGATAATTTAACCTTTAATAACTCACAGGTCTTCAGTATTACTGTGTGTTTGCGGTGGTACTGAGAAACCCATGTTACAAATGTGTGAAACGCTGGTGAATCTTGTCAGTGATTGTACTTCAAGGGCCCTCCAGTAAATTGGCACATTTATCTATTTTGTGGTAGTTTGGGAATTTTGTGGATATCATCTCAGAGTTTTGGAAATATGCCCAACAAATCCTGTCAGCAGTGATGTGATGGGAGTAAAAGGGTTAAAAGTTGGAGGAACCAGAGCAGTCGTCTTACTAACGCAAATAAAATGTTGCCATTCATGGGGCTTTTCAGCCTTTTTATTCCCAACATACAGTAAACAAGATATAACTTGTTGAATGGTGGGCCTTCGAGGTGTTTGTTTTAAAATGACTGGATGAGTTTTGTATTTCCGTTGGTCTGACCACTGTCTGCATCTTTAATATTAAAAGTACATATACTGTGTGAGAGTGTGGTATCAAGCGTATCATCTCACTCTACAAGCATACTTTCCAAACCACTGAATGGCTCCTATAAGGGCAGTTATGGATAGGTGGTAGCACATTAAACAGTGCTATTAGTTTGTGGGTACACATTGTACTCTGTGCTGCTAAATTTTAAATAGCCTGAGTGAGATCATCAGCGAGGAGCGACAGTCAAGGCCCGGCCAAATGTACACGGTAACGATTTGACTTTTCACTCATCACAAAGCCAACTTAAGTCTCCTGGAAATGGGCACCTGCACTTAGCTTTGCCTTATTAACATTATGCCTCTGATGCTGAGTGCTCACTGGTCCTGGAGGTCAATTCATTTTTGAATGCCAACCATATACATTCAAACACAGAAATTATACGCACTTATCATAATGTCGAGAGGGAAAGAGATGAGCCAACTTAACGCATCTCATCCCTCCAGCTTTGACAATGATGCCTCGCTAAACAGCTCTAAACAAACTCTTTCAAAGCCCTGATGAATAAGTGAAGGGATAAAAGCTACATCGATACCATTCCAACGCATTAAAGTGCCAAATAAATAAATAAGTGGTGATGTGCAAGAGGGGGAGCAATGGGGGTGGGTGGTGGTGGGCTGGGGCGAGGGGGGAATGTTGCGCATTCTTTTGTACATTGAATCTATCTTATCGGGGCGTGTAAAAATAGCTTGACAGAGGCTAATTGTGCTTGTTGCTGAATAATGGATCACAGTGGAGAGGGCCTTCCTGGAACTGGGGCGGGCACGGCTGCTCCCTGCTGAACCTTCGGGTTCCTCTGCCTGCTTTTGCCTTCAGGTAAAAAATCTGCCACCACCCCCACCCCCCCGCCGCTTTCTCCTTCCTTCCCCACCACCACCCCTCCTCATTCTTGATCGTCTGTATCTTCCACTTCCGTCGTTCTGTTCTCTGCTTTGTATACACATGTTCAAAAGTTTTTTCAAGATGAAATGATATGATTTTTCCTTTTTGATGATAATCAAAACCTTTTGACACACAAAAGTATGCAATTATTTTGACAGAGAACAGCGCCAAACAAAATGCAAGAGTACAAAAAAAAATGAATTACATTTCAGGGTACACTGAAATGTAAAAGAAAAATCAAATTTTTGACCCAAACAGTATTTAAAGGCTCACACAATTGGCTCAGTAATGCACAATACAGATCATTTTGCATGCTGTGTGGCTGCAAACAGAGGATGCTTGTCATTGCATCATTTTTCTAAACTGCTTTATCCTGGATGGCGCAGTGGAGGAGCTTGTCACAGCCAAGTGGACAAATTACCAATTGATCTCACAAAGGCAATTTTAGAGCCATCATTTAGCCTCAAATGTATGTTTTTAGGCCAATGTGGAGAAACTGGAGTCCCCTGAGAAATGCCACCTGCACACAAACAGAACACAGTTGGATGTGAAATTAAAAATAAGCATGTAAAATGGATGTAACACCCAAAAGCAGCAGATTGGTCACAAAACATGCAAGTTGGGAGTGAAGGAGCAAGAAGAAACATGTGGCAGAGAAGTCAAAAATAGCTCGCTGAGTAATTGAGGAAAAATTGGATTTCAACTGAACGTTTACGTGCCACCATCCACTGCACATTAAACCTGAATCCCTTTAAAACCGATGCTGTGTTTCCTTTACATGCACCATCACAACCATCCCTATTATTGGTGGCATTCAAGCCGTATAGCATGAAGTCAGACTCGTGTGTTTAAGACAACGGAACAACAATTAAATTCAAAAGTTGCTTTTTCTTTAAAATCCTGACAGCAAAAGCAGGAAAAAAGACCCTAATCCTCTTACTCCGCACCACCCACAAGTGAGAATAAGGCTTTGTTGGTAAATACCCGTATCAAGTTTGTTGCCTCACATCTAATATGGCATCAAAGTTGTCGTCCATGTGACCGGGGAAAGTTGAAAGCGTGAGGTTGCATCTTTGCATAAATGTCGGGGCCGCGATCGTCTCATCAGAGGAATGTGTGCAGCTGATGGAAGACTGCTTACACTTATTCCCCTCAACAACTAAAGGCTTGTTAAAAACTGCTTTTTGGCCGATATGTCCTTTGAAACATGTGTGAAGCTAATGAATCACGATCTTGCGGAAGTTAAAAGTGCCTCCGTTTTGATGTGGAAAGAAGGAAAATGTAGTTGTTTCAACTTCAGCCCGGCACACTTCTATTCAGCCTAAATGAGTTTCATGTTCTTATGGGCTTTTGAAAAATGTTGAAAATACATGCAAACATTGTGTAATGTTATAAATCTGACAACACCGTTGTCTTTTTTTTTATGCTGCTAACTGCTACAGCTGGGCATAAAATGTAGATAACAGCTGTGATAATTGCTTTGACGGCGATACCATTGCTCGGACTGATAACTTTATCTTTCATTCCTCAGATTTTACACTCTGCAGTATAAATCAAGATAAACATCTCTGATAAGACATCTTTGTTGAGTCGTGTATATCAGCGTCTCTTAACTAGAAACAAAAATATTCGAAGCAGCTTTGGGCTAAAATATCAACAGGGTCCAGGAATTTATGAGCCCACCAGCTCTTTGATCACCACTCAAATTTATGAAATTTCCCTCTGATTACCACAGAACTTATTTCCTCTCTTCTGCCTCATCCAGCTGTCTGAAAGCCTCGGAGTCGCCACACTGCCCACAAAGTCTGCTGCAGTTTGTTTTGATGCCGGAGCAACACTTTTAACGGCATCGAGAAATATGATGCAATCTGAATAATTAATTTACGATGTATATTTGGTTATTAATTTTCCTCTCTTTCAAATCACGATTTAAGATGATCATTTAATCATTTGAGTATCCCGGTGAGTCATTCAGCCAATGTACTGCATAGAGACTTCACTGTAAAATTAACATTTAAGGACGAACACTCAGCATATTTGCAAAAGAAATAAAACATCTTTGATGAACCGTAAAACTCAGAGAAAACAAATAGCTGTATAATATAATAAGGAAAAGTGGTATTAAAAGCAGAGCTTTTTCCTTTTTATGCAAGCGGGTATTTTCCCATTAGCACAGCACTTTAATACCAATGTTACATTTTAAAACATTTTAAAAAAGAATCTGCAGCAGACAAGCTTTCAGTCTTCAGACTCACTTGGCTTTTACACTTTGTTTGCCTGTTAGGCTCCTGAGTTTATTATAGGAGTCCAGCCAGGGATGGTCAGTTGTCCATTTATTGGTCCATAAGGTCTGATGGGAGAGGAGACCACTCTTATCAATATTTCATATAATCATATGATGCTGCATTTGGTCAATCTGCCTTTTATGGTCTCATGCTATCTTAAGCTGAAGCCGTCAGTACTTAGGGCCACGGAGGAAATCAATGTTCAGGATAATAATCAGTGGCCTGCTGGTTACTGTAAGTTCACTATGACTATGTTAACGTTTCCTGTAATGTTGACATCACAATGTTGTTATGAGCCACAGAGGGAGAGTTTCAGATGCAGCAGTATGTTTTTAATGCTACCCATGAGATTACAGAACCTCTTAATGCTTGATAAAAGCATTTTTTTTTTGTTGCAAAATTACCATTGGAAGTACTGCTATTCTATTACTTTAAAAACAATTGTGTTTTTTGCATTCTCTATAGGTGAGTAATTTATGTCCTTACAATATATACGGGCCATGTTACCATATCTAAAAAGTAGAAGAAACACCTGTCTGGGTGCCATCACTGCATCCTAATGCTACCTGACATTTTCGAACCGTTTTAGTATTCCAATATTATGATCAACGGCTCATAATGCAGGCTGCATGAATAATTTCAGTGCATTTGGAGGAGGCCTGATTATTTGAAACAAGTTCTGTTCTGGGCTTGCGGGGAGCCGACGGATCCAAAAACACCATTAGCCAGGTGGTATCCCATGAATTAAAAATATCCGAACATGGTTTTCCAGTCAGGCTGTTTCTGTGCAAGCCCCCCACCCCACCCCCACTCATCTCTCCACCCTCATACACACACACACACACACACACACACACACACACACACACACACACACACACACACACACACACACACACATCCAACCATCCACCCCAAAAAACCCACCCACATTTCCCTACACACCCCCGCCCTGCTCAGCACACAGTGTTTCGTGACAGAAGGCCGCCTTCCCTCCAACCTGATGAAGAAATCTGCTGGAATGAAAAAGAGAGGGAGAGAGGGAGAAAAAAAAATCTGCCAACTGATCTGGACACAGATACATGACCCACATACCCTCTCACTCGCCCCACCCATCCCCACCATGGTACGACTGTCATCTCGGGATGTTTTCACAATGTTTTACCATCCAATTTTTTCTTTTTTCTTTTGGGGAAGTGCACCTCAGGGAAGTGTGAATTAGATAGCAAATGGGGAGAAAATGTGGCGGAGACACCTCGGCGGAGCAGCGTTAGCGAGCTGTCACGAACGCCGGCGATGACGCCCGATCCCACCGACACGAGAGTCATTTCTTAAAAGGGTGAATTAACATCGAGGTTAGCCTCGACTCAATTCATGTCAACGGATTCCCGCCGCCAAGGACTCTAGGACTTATTCTAATAAAACATCTCCATTGAAACCCTGTGGCAGGATTCATCACTGATTTATGCTACATAGGTGGCTGCACATCCCAATGAGCAGCCAGGGGGAGAGAGGAAGAGTGGATGGAAAGCAAACAGAAAAAAGGAACACAACACTTTAAAAAAAAAAAAAAAAGATGGAAAGAATTGTAAAAAAAAAAAAAAAATAGAAATTGGAAAATTATGAGTAGGATTGTGAGAAAGGAAAAAAGAGTCACATTTGTAATACATGTTTTCAACAGAAAGATGAACATTTTTCCAAGGGAATAAAAGTCAGGAAAGAAGTGGTGAAAAATTACCTAAAGCGTCACAATAGGTTCAAGGTTCATGCAATGCCATTTACATGTTAATATATCCAAATGAGACGTGTACTCAGGAGCTGCTTTCCATTTTTCAAATTTAACTTGAATAAAAGTAGTATATAATAAAATGCAATCAAATACAGAGAGCAGGATGTGAGGTTTTTCTTTTGGCATTAAAAGAGAAAAAGTGAAAGAGTGCTGAGGCTTTAATGCTGGGGACTCCCAACAACACATGCTCTTCACTGCCTGCTGTATATTTAATAGCCACTCCATCATTCTGCCTCTTTTCCTCTTTCCCTCTCTTTCTCCATCCCTCTGTCATTGCCCCGCGCTCATCCACAGTTTGCACAAGCAGATGGAGACTGTAAGGCAAGGTGGCCCATTCCAGCATCACAATCTGTCTGTGCTGCACTCTGATCCAGGGGAGGAAGAGGCCGGAGCGTTTACCCCGCGCGGCGCCGCAGCTTGCGCCAGTATTCGGGAGAGTAGAAATTAGCGGAACGGCTCGGAGTGGCAGCATGTCAACAGAGACGGACAGACAGAGATAGGGGAATAATTGTCGGGGCATTAAGCAGTTGGGAACGCTTTCGCCTTATACCATCCTGCGTGGGTGAGAGTCACTGCGGTGCAGGCCAAACAGAGAATTAAATTTACACCATTACAAACATGTTTATCTTTATCCCTGTGCTCTCTGTGGTGTGGGGGGTAAAGTCTGTGTGATGCCAGTTCAAAGCATTGTCATATTTAACTGTGTCAAAAACTTATCCCCCTCAGGGGCTTTTTTTTTTTTTTGTCAGCAAATGGTAGAAATGAACAACAACAAAAAAAACTGCCTAGTGGAAAGAAGACATGATATGCATGCTCTTTGGTCCATCACTGTGTGATGTCTGCCTTGCGGGGTGAAAGAGGTCACCGGATGTCAAACAGCTGCTGAACTGTTTCCACTCCCGCTCAATGTGTGTGAAGTTTTCGGCGTCCTGAAATGTACGCCCGATTATTAACTTGTTCGGTTAAAAGCATTTCATAAATAAATGCATCTTGACTTGACTTGCCCCGTGGGTAGCATCACCACTTCATCTCCATATTCACCTAATTGTGTCAGTCACTCATTCTCAACCAAACCGCCTTTCCAGGTCACAGAGATGCTTCTCTTGCTATTTTCAAAGTTCAACATAAACCAGAACACGAGAGGGGAAGAGGGGAAAAGTAGGGAAAAGAGCCTGTGAGGTGGCAAGTCCTGACACTGACAATGCCAAAAACTTGACAGGAAAGGGGTAAAAAAAAAAAAAAAAGAAGAAAAAAAGAAAAGAAATTAATGATAGTACATAATACATTTTTCATCACACTACACACCCAAGGTGAAAAATGTGAGCTCCAGCAGCAGCATGACGTGTAAAATGTGTTTGGATCTGGCCTGCAAACACTGCTGAGGAGCCCATGAAAGATGCATGGGGCCACTGGAGAGGTATAAAGAATTTAGAGATATAAAGGATATATGACAAATAAATCAGGATGCAAATCTCACCGGGTGCCACTGGGAGTTCTCCAATGAAAACGGCCTGAATAATTGAAGAGGAAGAGGAAACATTTCATCAATGAGAGGAGCAACGGAAAACACTTCTCTCTATATTTTTTTCTACCTTTCTTTGGGGGCCTTTCCAGTAAAGTAGAAGGAAGCTGCAAGTAAGTATGGAAACACCCAACACTCCCTTTGAACAGCAAATTGTTGAGCTGCTGGCAGAAGAGTTATGAAAACACTGGGCATGTTGAGAGGACTGATCGCATTTCGGAAAACATGGAGAAATAGATAGATAGATATAGTCCAGGAAAGTTGGAGTGAAAACATTATCAGTTTAAGTTTGTCTATTGTCACATTTTGAAATGCTTCAGCTACACAACCTGCAAACAGGAGTGGATAAGTTCCTGCTTACATAAGAAAGGCCTGCTGGAAGTGATATCTCTTCCATGTTCATTTGTTTGAGTTCACCATAGATGGAGCACTGAGCCTCAACAAGTCAATCTGAATTTGGCAAATAAATAAATAATGCAACCTAATCAAGATCATCAGTTAAAATATCAAAGTTTTTAGAGGTAAAGTCTTTAAATAAAGCGTTGTTGCGTGCCAGCTGAGGAAATCACATCATAACAACAGCAGCGTATCTGTTGAAGGCTAACCTGGTTTGCAACTTGCTAACTGATCGCTAACTAAGTAACTAATAACTAACATATCATACTTTATTATTCTCCTCGGAGAAGTGCCTTACTCTGCATTGACCCATCCTATTTCTAGGATGTGGTGGGCAGCCAGCCATGTTAAGGGGCTCCGGGGAACTGATGGTGATCATGGGTCATGCTCAGGGAATCGAACTTATGAACTTCTGATCCCAAGTCTGCTTCTCTGGCCTCTTGGCCACCACTGCCCAAATAACACATTCGTTTAGATTTTGTGAATCACACTGACATCATTAGCATAATATTCCTGCATGTTCATGGTGACCATACTGCACTACGTCTATTTGTGTGCCCATTAGTAGATCAGCTTTCACACATGTGTTTGTGCAATATGATATTGGTACCCACTTTTCTACCTTCAGTACATCAGGTTCTTCGAGTTACAGGTCACATCCTGGACCAATGAAACACAATCACATTTACACCTCCAGAACATTTGGAGCGATCAATAATGTCAAAAGTCTTTGGACTGTGGGAGGAGACATGAACACACAAGCTCGTCATGAACATGCAAACTCAATTTGAAAAGGCCTCTAACTAGACTCAAACCATGGATATTGTTGATATTGAGCGCAAACCACTACACCAGAGATCTGTTTTCCACATGCAATATAAGGCTCCAACGTGATTCATCACTTTCCTTTCTCACCCGCTTCCCCCTTCCCTTCCTCATCATATCCGACTCCATCAATCAATCCTAGCAGTGTTTCCACCTTCCTTCCTGGCACGGCTGCAAAAACCGTGATTAAAGCAATGAAAAACTAAAAAAAAAAAAAAAAATCCAGACAAACAAGTTACATATTTAAACTTTCTCGCCAGAAAATGAGCAGGCACCGTGAACAATGGGTGGAAAAAAGTTTACATAATGACTCCATCTTGCCAGTTCAGCCAGACGCTGCACATCGAGAGCAGGGGGAAAGAAAAAAAAAAAAAAAACAAGTCTAACGGGAACTCATCACCATGGTGAACCTGGGTTGCCAAGCGCGACTGTCTTGGCAACAGCGTCACCAGGGATACGGGCTCCCCATAGATGGGGTTCATTGATTAGAGTTGGAGCTCACCCCAGAGTCCTTGGAATCATTAAACACTGTAGGTTTTTTTGGAGATGGGAAATGAGAGCCCAGGGAATTGTGGGAAGGACTCAGAGGTCATATTCATTAAGAGGTTGGAGGCCCCGTTCTGAGTCCAAACTGTATTTCACTCGCTTTCATCCACCTTCATGACATCATTGGTGAGATAATTATTGGATAACCTTCATTACTGAGATGCCGGTTTGAGACAAAGTCTGGCCTTGTGCTGCTGATGCTGTAACAAATGTCAGTGTTGCTCCAGAGAAATGAGCCGACTTCACTGCTAAGTTAAAGGTCACTCGGTCGGTTTAAGGCCATCAAAGCCATACAGTTTGCTGCTCTGGAAGAAAACAAATGAGAAAAAATAGTGATGCAGTAACAGTTTCAAAAGGGCTGTATAATAAGAGTATATTCTGATAAACTCATCAAACTGTGGCCAAGCAACCCACCCAGCTGACAAATATTGTTGCATATTATTGCTGATAATATAAGGCACAAGAAAATGTCCTTTTACTCGAGATTCATTTTGTTTGTGATGAATGTTCAATTCACTGCACCTCACAGTCAGATAAACAGATGTGGGGACGGTGCAGTACAATTAAAGGACGCCTTCTCCATTAAGTTTTCCCATTTTTGCTGAGAAATTGTCATGGAAAGTGAAAGTAATAATTTCTCGATAAACACAAATAAAATAGATTTAGTGCAAAGGAATAAGTGTTACATTTTCAGCAGTACCAACCTTTTCAAGTGGTTCAAGTTGTGCAATGCGGGGTGGTTTGCCTTAAGTTAACAGGTGTGTATAAATTAATCTTACAAAATAGTTTTTCTAATTCCTAAAAGTTGTAAGAGAAGAAAAACGGTCACTGAGACTCGCTATCATGTTGGCTTAAATCACATTATATATGCAATTATGATGATACTAATAGATGAGCATAAGGAAACTTTTGAAGTGCTTTAAGTGAAAATGAGCTTTGATTGATAAAACTATACATTAACTTTTACCAGTATCACAGCAAACAAAAGAGAGACTTTCTGCCATTAGCGAAAATCAATTCAAAAATGTTATATTTGTTAAATGTGTGAGAGAGAAAAAATAAGACTGACCCATCCCCGACAACTTAGATGTTTATTAATGGACTTTAGCTTAGCAACTAAATAAGACAACTCACTTCAGTTGTACAATAGTTATTACATTTGTTGGCATCATTTGGCTCTCTGGCCAATGAACAATAATAGTAATAAAAGGGACAATGTATGATAAATGACCATTCTGCGAATGTGCGGTCAACATCAGTCTGCCGCCGTCTGCTGGGAAGATTCTGTGAAGCCTGAAGTTATCTGGTCCCATGTGACATTTTTCCTGGCTTTATTGAGCGTGAGACACAAGTGATGACTGTCTCAGAACAACAAGCGTGATTGGCCGGTGGGTCAGCGGCCTCCGCCCCACGAGGCGCTCACTTAGGCTCGCTCATTTTCTCCCCATATACTGTATGCTCATTTTGAGCTTGCAGTTGCCAATGGCAATGCAAGAAAAGATGTCTGCATGCTGCGATTCAGAGAGAAATTTCTGCTGCAGTCTCACCAACTTGTCAATACGAGCGTCTCCAAACTGATACCGTCCATCCGTCTTCTCTACGGTTGCCAGGCGCGAGAGCCGATCCCCGGTGAGCGAAGTCTGGACAGGTCAATAGCTCCTCACAGGGGAAACAGTAACACAATCACACCGACGGGCAATTCAGTGTCACTAATTAGCCTCAACTCCATGGTTTTGGACTGTGAGAGGAAGCTGAAGAGGAAACCCACTCGTTCACCGGGAGAACATGCAAACTGCAGAAAAACAGGGATCTTTAAACAGGGAGCCCTTACCTGGCTGTACGCTTTCCTGCTTTTTAATGAAAGTCGTGGAACAAACAAACAAACAAACAAAAAGAATTGGGCTCCATGCACATGAATCAAATATTTCTTCATTAATAAATCCGTATTCTCTTATTTGTATTTTTAGTCTTACTGATTAGCTGTCACTTCCTACTAATCTTCAATCAAAGCGGCGCACAAGGTTAAAGAAGTAATATATTTTTTCTTATTAAGTAAAGTGGAGGCAGTTCTGAAAGGGGAAAACCTTTCTTGAAATTACACTTTTCTCTGGTTTTGCTTTGCCTGAGTGGTCACAGCCGAAGGTGGCTCAACACAGGGCCCTGAATGATCTGTCATCCTGCGTTAAAAACAGGTATGCTCATGAGTTGACATGGCACTGTTGTGACAAATGCGTGAGCTCAGTGTCACATCTCATACTATAGAGTGACTGACATACCAAAGAACATATACTCACCACTTGACACAGCCTGTCTCCACTCTTTACATTTTAAATGCAGCTGACTTGACAGATCTAACATGTCCTTGGATGTGGAACAGTTTCCTCACTGCTTAAGTCCTATTGATGTGAGAGAAGAATCTGCCCTCAACAGAAACTAAACAGGGGCTCCTCCGATTTTACACATCAACATCAGTTTGCTGCTCAAACGTTTTGTGTTTAACCTGGGTGAGGTCGTCAGAGTTATCTGGTACAAAACGTATTTTACAAATGTGAGCTTTTGAAAGGGAGTGACATGAATGCAGGGAAGTCAAGCATGATCAATCAAAAGTAGAAACTCCTGTTTGGTTAGAAATATCCATTTAAAGGGGAATGAATGGGGGGATAAGTAAAGGACTTTTTTTTTATTTGTGCTGTTTTGATTATTATTTACCTTTTATTATTTACCACTATTTATTTAAGACCTAACAAGTTGCTCTGGCAACACGTGCAAAAGGAGGCAGCTAAAAATACCAGCACCGTTACCACTCATCATAATATCAGGGGTTGTATAATGGTCAAAATCAACAAGGATATTCTGAACTCTGGTTCATGACCAGACTATGTGATTATGTGATTATGTGATTTATGCGATCTCTCCCAGATTCCAAAAACCAGCATTTGAGACTGAATGCCTTCGATTTTGCCTGCAAGTGTGATTGTGTCTCTTTATTTGACCTGTGATTGACGGTCAAAAGGTTCAGGTTCACCGGGAGTTGTATAAAGCTGGAGAATAGTAAATCAAGAGCAAATAAAATAATTTCAAACAAAATGTCCAAATTTGAGGCTGGACAATTTAATGGAAAAATGGAAAATAAAAAAAGGACAATTCTTTATATCAGCTGTGGGTGGCAGAATAATGAAATAGAATCAAAGTTCGTGGCCAGTGAGACCTCGTGCATTGTGTTTGCATGTTCTCTCTGTGTCATATTGGGTCTTTATCAGGTCGTGTGGCTTTACACCCACAACACAGCTTGATAAGTTAATCTGTGATCCTAAATTGAGCGAAGGTCTGAGTGTGAGTGTGGCTGTCTGTCTCTGTTATTCCTGCAATAGACTGCCGGCGACTCCAGGGTGTGTCACATACATCTCACTCTGTGTTGGATGGCATTGACTTCAGCCTCCCATGAATCTAGTCGGAAATAAAGCAAGTACAGATGGGGAATGGATGGAACACTAAGCTTATTATGTAAAAAAAGAAAAGAAAAGAAAAAAAGGTTTGCATGTCAGAAATACTGATTTGGAGAGATTTGTTATTGTCTTAAAGCTTTTTTAGTGGTTTCAAGTGAGTGCAGCATCATGTATCTATAGCATGGCCTGACAAGCTCAACCTGTAGAGTCAACCTATGGTTTTTAAAAGGCTAAGTTTTGAATTCATAAATACATGAGTTTCTTTCACACTAACTTGGCTGGTAAACTGGATTTGAGCAATTTCTCAGTCATATTTTCTTCCAAAAGCCACCAAGTGACATAAGAAGCTTGCTGAAATGGGGAAATGATTAGAAAACTAATGAATTTATTGTTTTCCCAAATCATACAGCCAACTTTGAGATAACATCAGCGATTCAATTAACACTGCAAATTCAGTTTAAGATAAACCAATCTTTGGGGCAAGTTTTTCATTTTCAGTTTGTTCATGTGAAATGGAAATGACCATTTTCTTGGCCAATCAACAAAAGTATTTGAAACGCAAATGTCTGATCAGTGATAAAAGCTTTTTTGTGCAGAACACCCAACAAAAACAGTGATAGATCAAGAGGAACATTAACTTCTGAAGCATTTTCAATTTCCTTCTTTTCTCCAGATCTTTGAATTACTCAACAGTCCCGATACTGTGTATGTGATCCTTTCCCCCCCGCCACATTTCCTCCAGCATGACTCCAAAGATTCATTTACCAATGAAGAAATAATGAGTCTCCATTGAAGTAACTACTTTTTCCTTTCCAGTGGAATTGTTTCCATATTTGACAATTTACCATTTAGCTCTAAATTAACGTGTGTGTGTGTGTGTGTGTGTGTAAATATATATATATATATATATATATATATAATATTCTTTTCTTTCTGATATATTCTTCAATACCTCAGACTTTATGTAAGTACTTTAAACTTATGAATCTTTTCAGATTTTTGCAGACATTTTCCTTTTCTCTTGGCTTTGTGAAGTATTGCTTTATTTAGGCATGCCATTCGGTAAACACCAATGAATAAGAGATTTATTAGAAATCTACATTTTATCAAAGAAGCAAAATATGATTTTAAGTCAGACAAAACATGGGTCAGTAAGTAAAACTATCACAGACTGCCTTTATGTTTTCTTTACTATTAAATGACTGTTCGTCCGTGCGTATGAACAAAAAAGAGGTAAAAATAAGAATGGAAAATGTTCAATCTTCCTCCGAGAGTCTGTCCTTTTGCCTGTGTGCATGTACTCCTTGGACTCTGCCCTGTGTGAAAGCGGGCTATGGGTGGCGGGGCTACCTTGAAAGGGGGACGAGAGGCACTTCCTCTGCTTGGAGCGGGCACAAAGCAGCAGGCAGCTGTGTGTGGGAGGGAGGGAGGGGGCGGGGCAGCGGGTAGACGGGGTGAGGGCCAGTGCCAGGGGCGAGGGTCTTTGTGTGTTTTGTTAGCGGTGGCGGCACCCCTCAGGACCAGTGGACACACGCCTGGTTCACTCGACGACAGCTTTGTCCGCTCTTGGAGGGCAGCCATGAGCCAAGCACGCAGGTTGTCGTGACAACTGTGCCGAGCGGCAAACGGATAGACACCGAAAAATATAAAGATGGTAAATGGACTTTCAACTATGTGGTGGGGATTTCTCGGCTATCAAAGAGATTTGCACCGTTAAGCCACATTCATCCATTCATACGCAGCGAAGGCGGCAGGGCTGCCAGACAAGGTGCTCGCCCTGCAGTGGGAGCAAATTGGGGTTCAGCGTGTTGCCCAAGGACACTTCAGGACACGTACAGCCGGAGAGACAATTATCACCATCCCCCTCAGTTAAAAACTGTTTAACACCAACAGCATGTTTTTCAGTGAAGGACAAAACCATCAAATATGAGTGTTTTTTTTTTTTTTTAATGATTTACACTCAGATGACAAGGAGAAAAGTGAAAACGATAAAAGCAATAGGTTAAACTCTGATCAGGAAGAATTTCTCAGTCAAAATTGCATAGTTCACTCCCTTCTTCAAATTAAACTGTTAACAGACTGTTGTAAAGACCATTATTTTAGCAGTTACAGGTTTGGTAACCTGATAATTATATTCGTTACACTTTATTGGACTTGTTTACCAGTACTTCAGTCAGATGTGAAAATAGCCTGGGAGCATCAGAAATGTTTGTTGATGTACAATTGTTAGATTTTTCTCTGTAAATCAACCTGGAGATGGCTATGCTGAACTATCTCCCCCTCCTTCTCACTGAGCTCACAGTTAACGTGCTCCAAGGCTCTTCTTATTCAGAAGCACCTCTGCCACTATTCAACACCACTCAAAATGTAGGAAACATACATAAGATGTAAAATTGTTTCCATATTTGTCAGTGTGGCATCAAACCTGTTGTCCAGAGGCCGGTTTGTAGACGGCTGAGGTCACAGTTGTGCCTCCACCAAAAGAATAATTTTCAGCCAGTGTCAAATTTCATGACTACTTCACAAAGCTTCTCACCAACTAATTGAAATGCTGCAAAATGTGATGCGACGAGAAATCTGACACCAGCAGAACAACCATAACAATTGGACATAAAGTTTGTTGAATTCTGAAATTTAAAAAAAAAAAAAGGGGGGGGGGACCTTGTAGAGCTTTTTCTTCATGACACATCATCCAGCTGCTGCCTGACTGCAACCCTGTGATGTTCATGTGTATGAATCTCACCTCAGATTCAGTGGAGCATCTTTATGTTGAACAAAAGTTTATGAAACTCAGCTCAGACGATTACAAGACTAAAATCGGAACGTCAGCTGCAACATAACAAAAACATTAGCCTGTATCCACAATAGCCTTAAATATTGTCATCATGAGTTTATCCCAGGTTTTTGCTGCTGAGTTTCATTGTCATACAATTGCACATTTGTTCATTTTAAGAATCACTAAAATCTCAATTATACAGCATTTTCCTGAAAACAAGTGACGAACTTCAGCTGAGGTTAGTGAATGAATTATTTATTAGACAAGAGCTTGGTTAATGTATCAGTGGCACTGGAAGACTGAGGATATTTTCAGAAAAGTTCAACTGAAGAGGGACAATTGCGAAAAGTGAATTGCCTCCACTTCTTCTCGATCTGACCAGTTGCTGAGTTTCAGTAACTTGCACAACATTACAAAAATAATCCAAGAAAAGAATACATGTGATCGAGAGATTTTACATCTATGCGTCTTCCTGTGTTGCTCATGTCCATCGGAACAACTCGTCTCTGAACTCCATTCACCTGCTGCAGCCGCACAAAGGAATGTGCTCCTCTCCAACCCTTGTGCATCTTTCAACCCTAAACTATGCCAGGATCTCAGAGAAACAGAGCATCCGTTGACAGCAGGCGCTCCTCCAAAGACATGCTTCTCATGCCCTGTGGAGGCCCCCTGTACAGGAGACCTCCATCCAACCCCCACCAGCCCTCACCCTCGCCTGCAATCAAAGACGGCTTCATTATCTGCTGACTAATTTTGTTCCTGCCCCCAAGACGACTCCCAGGTAATCACTGCAGGTTTGCCCTCCTCCTCCTCCTCCTCCTCCTCCTCCTCCTCCTCCCCAAAAACAGCCGCTCAGAGGCTTTAAGGCCACGGGTCTGCATCTCCACCCAACAAAGGGTCCTCTCAGGGACCGAGGCCTGCATTGCGCTCCCCCCACCTGCACGGGGAGGAGAGGGAGGGATCTGAAGGAGGAGGGGCTGGGATGTGGGGGAGTCGAATCTTGAATCTCCACAGCAGGAGAGGAGCCAGCACTGGGACAGGCGGTGATACAACATTTGAATGCCCCGACCGGGGACACACCGTCGTGCCTCTCCAATTAAATTATCCAGTCCACAATGGCGAGGCCTCGAGAATTGACACCTCCATTGAGAGTGTGTCAGCAGCTTTGTTGGGACCGACAATTTCCATCTCTGCAGAAATAGATTTGCTCCCAAGGGGAGCAACAATAGCAGGGCAATCCTTCTAATGCTCGTTTTTGGGAGGAAAATAGGGATGAGAGCTGGGGATTTGGAAGGTTTACTTACAGGGACCAAGGGATTTCTCGTTTGAAAGTGATAATATATCTGAAGTGTC
Organism: Blennius ocellaris; assembly: GCF_963422515.1. Taxonomy (NCBI): domain Eukaryota; kingdom Metazoa; phylum Chordata; class Actinopteri; order Blenniiformes; family Blenniidae; genus Blennius; species Blennius ocellaris. The sequence goes on from NC_137662.1 coordinate 8,853,502, forward strand.
TTTGACAAATGGCGACGTGCAAAGATGAATGTGTTGTTTTCCACGTGTAAGCTAAACTTATAACATGTTTAAAGTCTAATTGAATACAGTGACGTTGTGTTTTGCATTATATTTTAATATAATTATGGGATGTCTTCAAGAAGGGCAAAATACTTAATTCTCTGGATTTGAATGAATAACAAAAATCTGCAATTAGGAAGCTCTGAATTGCCCATATGTGTGGATGTGTGTATTTGTAGGCCTGTATTTGTTCTGTGATGGACTGTTGACCTGAGTGTAACCTGGCGTCTCCCATAATGAGCTCCGATCAGTGTGACCATGAGTTTGTTGAAGCGGCGAACACGATGGATGGATTAATGCCGATTTGTTACTTTAATATACTTAAAACCTGAGAACCAAGTTGAAGAAGATACATTGATCCTTGGTCAATCTTCAAAAGAGCAAAGGTTTTGTTAAATCTTAAGCACATGATGACAACCACATGCTGTGTTCACACTGGACACACCTCAGCTCCCTCAGCATACGGGACACCCACAGTTTGTATATTAAATTATTGTTGGCATGAGATGTCTTCAAAATCAAAAACGTGTCCGACACATGATTCCTCAGTGGCCACGCTGCACACCCCTGCAGCTGAAGATGGAGAGGTCCAAAAGTGCAAATACACTCACAGTGGAATCCCTTTAGGCAGAGGTTTAGAAAAGAAACAACCAACACCTCTAAAGTGTTTCTGACCAGCTGACGCCTCAACTTACACTAAGCAAAAATATAAATGCAGCATTTTTGTGCCGTTTTTTATGAGCTAAAGACTTTTTATATGTCCACAAAATACTTATTTTTGTTCATAAACTTGTCTTAATCAGGCCCCATTTGCACCTACCTGGGCTTTTATAGAAATGGATATTTCCCCCTCTACATTTACAAAAAAAATAAATCTTCATTGACACGGACTGCATAGACCTGGTTCAGAACTACTATGAGCATGCCGAACCTGTAGAGGGCAGTGTAACAAGAAGTAAGCCATGATAGTCAATCTGAATCCTGAAGAAAAAAAAACCAAAACAACACAACGTCACGAATTGTGACGTGAATATCTGCCTGCCCGCCTTTAGATGCAACATGAAGTTTATCCAGACCTCCGCTGTGGCCGGAGTCTTCAGGAATCATCATTTGTGGTGAGTTGTAGCTGCGTTTATGTGTAAATGCGTAACACAAATGCAGAGAGATATTTTCCAACTTGTTAGCCGTTTTGAAAAAGTTTCCACTGGCTCTAAACACTGCTCTAAACACTGTACGGGCACCCAAAAAGCAACAAAACTTTAGGTGTTCACTTGAAAACGTCATGCAAATAGGGCCTAAGCTTGAAGTCAAACTGGAGATATTTTTACAAGACTCTGTCAAATATTACACATATAAATAATAAAGACGAAACAAAACATTCCCGTTTACATTTCTCGGGATTATCAAAAAACACCCTGTCTAATGCCTATTCTATTTGATCATCTAAAAGATCATACTTCTCTTTTAACACTGGGTTTCACGTCGCCTCCCATCTTGTCTCTTTTATCAGCCCTCAGAGAAAGTTTAACCTCAGCCGACATAAAGACGCATTTGTTCTGTTTGACTCCGTCAATACAAAGTGAATATGATGAACAAAGGTACATGGATAATATGTCTGTATTCCATCTCTACCCTAAGTGGATGCTGCTGAAAAGTCAAGCCTTTATGTCTGACCCCGAGAGGTCGAGCCCATAACGAGACGACGTGTATGTGTGTGCGTGTCGGGGGCGTCTCCGTCAATGCTGCCCCACCCGGCTGTTTCCTCACAGCCTGAGGTAACCTGGCAGTGAGTGCTGGCTGTTTATCTTGCCTGTCTGCCTGGACAGATAACCCTGGAAAATCCCATCATTTAGGCATTAACTGTCTCATTGGTGTAATTAAAAGGATGATAAATAAGTTGATGGATGCAGCATGACACTTGAGGAGTTCGTCAGGGAAGCCTCAAGATAATATTTTTACAAACTGCTTTCCTCATCCAACAGACCGATAAATGATGTTGTTTTTTTTGGTTTCCCATTCATGCTGCACAAATAGCATTTTGTTAATCATCTGCAAATTGGAAATATCTAATGTCTAATAAAACTATGTGTGGATGGCATTTAATGGTATTAATCATTTGATAAAATAGATTAACTGAGGAGCCATTTCTCGTTGGACTCCACTAAGACCAACTTCTGAAAGCCCAGAGGATTTTCTTTGTCCAATCAAAGACACCGCAGGGTCCAAGAGCCAGAGGAAAGAAATGAAGAAAATAATTTGCCCCTTTTGTCTCAGTTTCTGGGTCAAGGCCTAATTGATTTCCTGATTAGTCGTCCATCAACCTAAATCACAACCTGCCTTCACACCTGCGATGGGAGTGTGATTTCATACTTGAGGAATTCATTAATGTCGAACAGCTTATTTATCTATTTAATGAGCCTATTCCGGTAATTCTTAGGTCTAAAATTTAATGACACATGAACAATGAAGGAGAGAATGTGGAAAAAAAATGTAAATAGGAAAATTAGGAAAATTATATTTTCTCCCAAAGTTAATTTTGACTGTTGTTTTCCCATAAGAAATTTGACATGGATGATTATTCATCTCTTAACAACAGCTCAATTAACACAATAATTTTGTTTTTCATTTGTTATCATCAGGGGAAATATGCCACAACGCAGGAACTTACACAGTGTCTTACACGCTATATGGAATATATACATAGGCTGTTAGTGACATTTCATGCATTTAATTTGAGGAATGAGGCTCGATTCTCATGTGATACATAGGCTTCAGCGCCGCAATTATCTCCTCACGAGCACAATGTAGGCATAATTTCCCCAGACTGCATAATTATCCTTGAGTAAGATGACAAACTCATCACAGAAGTTTGAAGAAACAAGCTCTTTAAACAAGAAGTAGGTTTTACTACTGAAGCTTGAAAGAAAGAAAAAAAAAATCTATTTTCAGCCCTTGTGTAACCACGTAGGTCAGGGTCAGACTTAGAAATGCAGCCTGAGATAAAAGTGGATACGCAGTCAGATTTGAAGTTTTGTCCTGGGTAACTCTGGTTTGTAGAGTAATCTGATCCAGTTTGTGTGTGTGTGTGTGTGTGTGTGTGTGTGGGGGGGGGGGGGGGGGGGGGGGGGGGTGACGACATGCTTTCGTTTAACCACAATTGAAAATGTCATCATTTTTTCAGATTTTTCATGAACTAATAATAAGTCAATGGCAGTAACTGAATAGAATAGCTTTATTGTCATTGAATGCCACAACAATTAAGTTCTAGGTGTGTTTCAGTATAACTATAAATTGACAGTAATAGCACACATAACTAACCAGGTAAATTACATACCTATTTAAATCACATTGCACAATCTCAAAGCTATATAAACAGCAAAAAGGGTGAGGTGTAAAAGAGAATGTGTTAAGTGGATAATTACAACAAGGTTAGTATGTCACTGCAAAGAAGTGACGTTCCCCAAAAAAGAAAAAGATTATTTTCAGAAATCCAGCGAGAAATCAAACCCCCCCAAAAAAAGTTATACAACATAATTCATCAGGTTTAACGAATTCTGTCATGTTGCATATGGGTTGATATTAATCAACTTCAAATGTCACACAAGTACATAAAATAGCCAGTCTTACATTTCTAAGATTTTCCACATAGCTGTTCAAGACTGTGAAGATTTGTCTTTTTCCTTGAAGTTTTCTTGCATTAAAAAGTGCAATAAATTCCTTCATTTCTCAAATGTTTTTCCTCCAAACTAACGTTTGAACGTCCTGCCGCTGCGCAGAACACAAGATGTCTTTAGACTTTGGCGTTAATGTTTTCGCAAATTTAACATTGCAGCATGGATGTAATATTAATTCCATTTGCTAGCAAAGAGGCAGCTCATCCTTACTGCTGCATTACGGGTCTCTCATCTTGATTCTTAGTGCTGCAGGCTGAAAATGACACTGACTGTTTTGCTTCAGCCTGCAGGCTAAATGTTTGAAACACAAAAAGGTATCGGTCACTTTTCTACATCTCTAAAGGCCTTCGACTGCTGGAAAAACTTTTTCCAAGGTGGAACCTTTTGAAAACACTGCTACTGCACATGCATACCGCAGCCGTGGTAAATAGTTTTTGTCTGCACATACACTAGTACCGTAGATGGACAACAACAACTGCAATATTTGCCTCCAGAGTGTCATGATTCTCAGTCCATATTGTCCCAGGACTTGGTAGTTTTGTAGTTGAAAGTCAACCCTAATATCAATCCAACGTTGTCGTCTGCCCATACGAATGTTTGCGTACTCTCCATTGTGAATGTCTGTAGCATATTGTTCTCTGAGGCGGGTGTGTGGTTTCATTACAAAAACAACCAACAGCACCCACTAGTGGCCCAAAACCGAGGAGGTTATACAGTGGCAACGTGGTTCGCGCCCTCACCCTGTTCAAAAACTGAGATTAATTGACAACCCTAAAACTTTCCCATAGGTATGAAATTGAGTATATAACTGTCTCTCTCTTTGCGCTTTCATGTACTGGCAACCAGTCCAGGATGTACTCCATCTTAACAATTGTCAGTTTAGATATAAATTGACAATTTGACATCAAAAAGAGTCTTTCTATATCTGCAGCTGGTACAGCCAGGTTCAGGCTTCACTGTGTAGAGAAATGTGGTCTTATGTTTGGTTTCAGCTCCGGTAAGTGCTTCTCCTTCAACTTGGCCATCATTAAGGGAGTATTTTGGTGCGCTCAAGGTAACGTGATACCGCCGCCTGATGCTGATCGCTCCCCACAGGGCCCCACTCTCCCTCTCGTTCTCCCCCAGCAGGCCAAGGCAAACCCAGCTACAATTATAATACTTAAAATAATTCCACAAAAGTGGAGCCGTCATTAAATAATTCAGCCTTCTAGTCTTGTCTTGACTTTGCCTGACTTATGACATCATCCATTCTGCATATCCTTCAGTGGACGTGTGAGCCAAAAACTACTCAGGCAGGTATCACATTTCCAGAACATGTGAATGTTTTCAAAGGCGGTTTCAAGCGGCCATTTCCTAAAACCGTGAGCAAGCTCCACAAAGTGTCTCACAACTAATTGAAGTCGCTGCTTGCAGCCCTGATCAGGCCTTGCAACAAAGCCCCAGAGTGGTCTGATTTGCACGGCTATGTAAACAAATCGTGTTTAATTTTACATGAGTATTTGCTTGGCGCCCGACACCCTAAGAGCACGGCCATACCATTAATAAGGCAGACTTGCTCATCAGACTGTAAATGGCTCGCTTCATGTATAAAATATCAGAGGAATAGAGTGGCCCTGCATTTCTAAAGAGGCCTGAATGGCCCGCTACGTTCTGAGCTGGAATTTATGGAGCACGTCAACACCTGGACTTGGCGATGTTTACAGCGCCACTCCTACAGTGCCTAATGGATGATGAAGGGCCAGTATGGGCCAGTTCCTTTGTCGATCCCTGGACAGTTCTGAGTTTGAATCTGTCTGTCGAGAATCTGTTTGCTTCCCTGTGCACGAGTCTGCTGCCAAAGTTTTCCGACCACATCCTCTGCAGCAAACAATAGGCTGCAAATGGCGGAGTGCAGATAGTTAGGATTAGGCCACATATTGTAAGCCCAGTATTATGTGAAAGATCCCTCCAGAAAAGTAGGCAGTGTATGTACATGTATCCCAAAACACCTTCGAAAATAAGTTATATTAGGCTGTTAAAACAGGGAGCAAATGGGGACCAAAATGGACATCGGGTATAAGAAAACTAGTGTTCAATAAGGCATGATTCCCACAGCAATGCTGCATGGACTCAGGTGAGCTGACAACGTTTCAGAGGGTCTGTCTTTGTAGGGATTTGTGCAGTCGGCTATATGCAGGTGGTCAAGACCCCATGGCAGTCGACATTAACTATTAAGCAAGAGCACACGCTTACAAGTTGCAGGTGATCTTGCAGCAAGTTTTTCAATCTATCCCCTGAATCCTGTGGATCATACAAGGTTTTTTTTCCCCTTCACCACCCAGTTTGTCTGCACTGCGGTGTGTAATTGTAAATAAAGAAGAAGCCACTCTGCATAGATGATGTCCTAATTGAGAGATGCAGTGAAATGGTTATAGGGTGTTTTCATTTCATGGTTCACTCCACATTCTCCATGCGCTTGCACAAATTCACAAACACACACACACACTAACACACACACACACATCCACCTTGTGGTTTGCATCATGAATAAATTGAATATCCTCTTACTAAGCTACTAAATACATCTGCAGTGTCACGCTACAGTGAGTTGGGTGATGCCTTTCCTATACAGGCCTTTACTTCTCACCAACACATACCTACTGTAAGAATATGAACATTTAGGCCATGTCATGTTGCCAAAGATACACAGGATTTATTGATTCGATATTTGTGTTTTTCTAAGTAAATCCAGCATGTGCACTAAGGAGGCATGTAGTCAAAATTGCTAAATTGTATATAAAGTCACATTCATATGATTTTAAAAGGTGAATATTTCTTGCTTCTGGTTTTTGCGTCATTTGTATTTAGAAAATGTCAACACTGAATGCACATTAAATTAAAAACAGGCAAAAGGTTAAATCAAAACAAATTAATGTACAAGTAAAAATGCCTATACATTCAAAATTAACATGTAGACACAGTTTGAATAAAGATTTAAAGGTGCTGCTTTTGCTGCTCAAAGAATAATGTACGTATATAAGATGAATTAAGAAGAAATGTACGTTTGGGGATAATATTCAGAAGGAAATCAAGAAGATACTGAGGATAAGCTTTAATTTAGATCTTGCTCTGATAATGCCAGATATGATTATAGATAATACAATAGCTACAGATCTGATCTGTCCACTGAAAATGTTTTATACTATATGGAAAGAAAAAACAGCTAGATACCAGAAAATATTCCATACATTTCAAAGATGAGCCAAATTGAAACAGCCTTATTTATAGTGCCCCCATGTTTAACTTTCAATGTTTTGTTTTGACTAGAATAGGATTCATTATTTTAGATTGTTGAAAATGCATACTGTGAATTAACTTTTGCAACTTATATTTCCTCTCAGGCACATGAAAAGCTCATACAACCATTGACGAGTGTGACAAGCTTTGGTGTGAAAGAAGGTGGATTGAATGATGGAAAATTAAAAACACAGAACAATCTTTCGAGATGATGTGAGAATCAACGGAATGAAGAAAAAGGTATGCATGTATGTTCCTCTCCATGCCTCTTCATGTTCACTAGATTCAAACACACAAAGTGTGAGAGGGATGTTGAAACATTCAGAAGAATGATTAACATCACAGTCCTACAGCACAAATATATAGATGGAAATGTGTATTTTAACTCAGGGTGAGGCATCACTGTGTATAATACAAAGAAATGATAGAAAATGAACCGATTGCAGCTCAATCGCAAAAAAAAAAAGGTTTGCCTAATTAGTCATGACGTTGTTTACGAATCACAACAAACGAATGCTAACAGCAAGTCAAACATCACCACGGCTTGATTTACAGGAAAACATCATGGGAACAGATGCCCGTTCATACCCAATAAGCTAATATCCGCTGTCTTCACTGTCATTCACATCTGGAATGCTCACTTCATGTTTATTTGGGCAGCTGTGATGGAACTGCAACAAACGTAAAGAAAATGGAAGAAAATACATTTCGAATGAGAGAGTGCAGCGGCACACATACGAACGATTGGGGGCGAAAGGACAGGCCTCAACCTGTTGCTGGAAAAATAAAGCTTTTCTCCACTGCTGGCTGGTTCATCTGCTATGAACTGTGTGTCAAAGTTCAGTTTCACTAATGAGGCAGTTTTATGTGCAATGTGTATTTATTTATTTTTAACTCGAAGATGGAATCAGTGGTTGTGCAAAGAGGAGTAAGTGTGACAATGGTTGGATGTTTCAAAGTTTGGTCATTTTGAAGTAACAGTACGATATTTATTTGCATAAAATCTAGCCATACTCGCCTTTATCAAATGGAAAACATTTCCCTGAATGCATCCAGAAGTATATTATTCATCTTTTCTTTTTGGCTTATTTGCGAATGTGGGAGTCCTTCCTGCGCAGGGTAGAGCACAGAATGTTTCCACAGCAGCCTGTGACGTCCCCCAGTCTGCGAACTCGGCGCCGATCAGCCGAGCGAAAAAGACACAAACACACCATTTTGGAGTTTCTGAATTTTCATGTAGTCCGCCCTAAATCTGGGGGTTAATCGCATAAATATTTCAGCAGACATCCATTAATTTGGTTGTTATAATGCCTTATGTATAACTTGCCTCACATAACCTCTTATCCTGTTCCTACCATACTCTACTGCATTTCTTTTGAGTAGTCCGGAATCACTGGAGGAGAAATGCACTTAAATTAAATAAGAAGAAAGGAACCATGAGTTCATTGGCTATGCAGCTTGCTCTGTACATCACTGGCCAGGACCTACAAGAGTGTGTGCATTGTTCTTGGTATTTATGAAACGTTCATTTTAGGTTGTCGAAGGATGACATTCCTTATGCATCACAGGCAAAAAGGAGGAAAAACCCACTGAACGCTACCAAATGCAGTGTACTGCAAGAAAACCTCCCCAACCAAGGTTTATGACAACTTGCCACAGTGTGCACAAGGTTGATCTAATGTGTGTGTGTGTGTGTGTGTGTGTGTGCGCGCGCGCATGCGTGCGTGCGTGTGTGTGTGTGTGTGTGTGTTACAGTAGCGACTGCAGCACACAGCCAGAGGGCTCAGTGTTTGATCCCAGGCTGTAAAATGGATTATCTGGTGGCAGGAGGGTGAAGGGATAGCAGCGTGTTGGCTTTGAGAAGAGAGACACAAGCGAGTGTGTACGTGTGTGCGAGCATGTGCGCGCATGTGTGTACGTGCATGTGATCCCAGCAGTGGACAGCCCAGGGGACGGGGACGGCCCCCGAGGAAACGTGTCTTAAGAAGCTCTGTATGGCTCCAGCTAATGCTCACTTTGTCACCCAAACAGGGCGGGAAAGATAATCAATAGCCTTTGATAGCTACTATTAGGGCTTTAACAAGCTTTTCCTCACGCTGGGCTGCTCCACTGAGGAGAAACCAGCAGAGCCAAACAAGCCTTCATCATTCTGTCCCTTGCAACCTTTCTCTCACTGCACAATACACGCTTTATTTCTTATCTCCTGTTCGCTCAGACATTTCCAAACTTTCAGGTAACGCCAAACAGATCCGAAGATTCAGATTCATATGTTATTTTTCCTGAGGGATAATTCCGATTCAGTCATCAGTCGTTTAAATGAAAAGAAAGAATTAGAAAGCAACTCGTAATTAGGGCTCTGTGATATTCGGTGAACATATGATGCAATAATGTTGGAATAACGATTTATTTACGATAAATACAAATTCGGAAGGAAATTATCTCAATGGTTCCAAGATGACAGAGCTCATAATTTCACCAGCTGTGTAATTGTTTGTTTGTTTGTTTGTTTATTCATCCCTCTGCAATTCCAACCACCAGCATTTAAGAAGCCAAGCAGTTTGATCTTGTTGTTGTTGTTTTGGGTCATATTTCAATTATTTCTGGTCTTCTGATTTCTGATCTGTGGACAACAGGTGAAAAATAATTTATTTAAATTCACATTTCCCAATCAATTAATTGCACAATTAAAAAGAAAAAAAAAACTTTGTAATTTTGAATTTGCAGATAAATGTTCAGTGCATTCACACAAGTAGTCATCACAATTCAGTCTGTCCTTTGCTAAATGTAGATTGTACATTGTCAATTGGTCATATCAATATAATGAAGATTTTGCAATGTTGTGTGTGAGCCCACATGCAATCTGTCAAACAACGTCGCTCCCAGGTGCAGCAAAGTGACTCCTAATATGTATAGTTAAGGTTACTATTAATCAGATGCTCAATAACATTAACCTAAATTCGAAATAGCTGAGGTGGAATAACTACTGAAAATGTGTAATCCAGTACAATTACCATCACCCTGCTTAAATTATATGGTGGAGTTGTTCAGAAATACTCAATAATACTTCCAGAATGTGTTAAGTTTGGAACTTGATGCATTCATATTCTCAATAGCATTTGATTAAAGAATAAACCACATAAAGACACAATGCAGTAAATTGATGTAGATCAAAATCAGAAATAAACTTATTGGCTACAAATAAGCAGCTGAAAAGGTTTGATGATTTATTCAAATTACGGGTCCGCTCAATATCTATTTCTGTTGTTAAATAAAGTATATAACAAAGGATTTTGAATATTAACATTTTCCAGTGCAGGGGTCTCCCTGCTTCAACCACACCACCATTAAAAATTGCAGCCTCCCGGCAGTAACAAATATGGAAACACCTAAGCTTAGCTAAATCTAATTTGCAGCATCTGCATGTGTCACATCATTAGAATAATTGTTCCCTCCTCAGCTGTTTTACAGCGTCTTTCCATCAATTCCCCTCCCCTCCAAACTAAATGATCCATTCTCTTCAGAAGCCTATGTTTTTTTTTTTTCTTCATTTTTTTTCAGTTCCTCTCTTTAAATCTCAGACCACTTGTGTTAAAATTGGCCTCTCACTTAGAAAACATGATGCTAATGACCATAATTAACCCAAAATGGAACTTAATAATTATGGACTTGAGGATTGCTCATTCAAGAGAAGGAGGAAATTAATCTTCCTTCTGAGAGCCTGATCAAGGTGTATTGTGTCTTATTCCTGCAAACATTTAATCTTCATTTGCTAACAAGCAGCTTCAAACGCAGCCGAGCGTCAGTCGATCCACAGTCACCTTGACACAATGTAAACAGGTCGTAACCAAACCAATTAGGCGCTGTGAGGAGAGTGCTTGGATATTGCTTCCCCCTGCTTTATAAAACACCATCAAGAACCTCTTGAATGTAAATGGAAAATACAGGAGTTGTAATGTCTGTGTGTGTGGTGATCCCGGGTCTCCCTAAAGAGTAACCCAACCCCAGTCTGTAATTAGTGTTTCTCTGCTCTCTCAGGTTCAAAGTGTCGAACCTTTCTCACCTCCGACCACATCCTGCATTACTGATGTTTACTGGTGTTTGTGGTTGACAAAGTGGACTAGTGCACCTGTGCCTGTTTTCAACAAGTACGTCACAGAGTCCGACAGTCCAGATCTCCATCAATGTAACAAAGTCAGGAGACTTTGAAGTACAATGGAGTACAGCAAAGAACTCTAAATTACAGCAAGAATATCCATCCAAGCTTTTCTGCGTGGGGTCTGCATGTTTTCACTGTCGCGTGGGTTTACAACAGGTATGGTTTTATTCCACAATCAAAAACCATGAGTGTAAAGTTGATCAGCAACTCCAAATTTTCCATAAGAATGTGAGTGCAAATGTTTGTTTGTCATGTGATTGACTAGTAACCCGTCCAGGTCTACACCACCCAGTCCTGGGACAGATGGGATCAGCTTTAGCGGGACAGAAAATGATTTGATGAAAAGACATACAGCCTCCGTACGTAGAGTACAGCTAGATGAGATCAGCCAGAGGTAAGCGAGGAGACCTGGCCTGCATCTTGAGGAGTTGTGGCATCAATCTACAGTCAGACTGTCGTAACACAGCAATGGGATATTCACACAGATTCACTGTTCATTTCAGAGCAGAGTCTGCTCCAGTGGTCTTTTATATAGAATTATTACATGGGTTTCATAGGAGAACATCAAAGATGGCAAAAATTGAGTTGAGCAGTCCCAAAGTGCTTTTCATTGTTAGTCACATTCACCCATCCACGCACACATTCACACACCAATGGTGGGAAAAATATTTCTGCCCTCAAAATAAGTGAAAGTCAAACAAGCCCAATCGATTTCAAGTTACTGACAGAATGTCATCATGAAAAATAGGCAGGTTTTCCTTTGTTTCTAACATGACAGGTATTTCTTTACGTCTGCGTGTTTTTATGACCTCAATGAAAGCATCAAGAGGGTTCCATGCCTCTTATTCCTGATATTGTCCAGGGAGGATGGCATGATGGGGATAACCCAGGTGGGGCCAATCTACGCTCCCATCGAGATCCAATAGAAGCCGTTAGAGGGGTCTGGTGTGGTTCACCGAGTGTCACAGTCAACGACCTCACACAGGGCGGCACAGCAGAGGAGCAACAGGCTTTTTAGTGCAAATTCTCTTTTACATTCTCATGACCCACAGAATAGAAAACTTGGGTCAGAACCCACAGATTTGTTTCAGTGTGCTCGTCATGTGTCAGGACAGCTTCAAACTGCATCTCTTCTCAGGAAGATGGAGATGAAGTAATGGGTGACCCAGTGAGAGGAACCTGCTGAAAAGCTGGAGGGAAAACAGAGGCAGAATCAATGAAATCTCATCTGTCTATCTACGTTCCTGGTTCCCTCTTTATCTCATCCTGCAAAGGAGGGAGGAGCGGGTGGATTTGTTGTTTTTTATGGGGTTTACAGTAATGCTCAGAGGGTGAAATTATTCCTGGAGCCCAGAGTTTAATTATTTCCTCTCGTATCAATACAGTCTACCGACGTAATTTCCGTGTTGATCTGATTAAAGAAATATTACATTCTGCCAGGGCACGGGCAAATTGACTTTGGTGGCAAGGTCTTGACAAGAACCAGACACGCAGCTTTATGCATCAGTGACGGCGTAACCATATTATCCATGCACTGCTTCCTTCGGTGAAAAGCAAGATGCAGGCTGTTTCCAATGAAGACAAAAGAACAGGGGAAGGAGTTTCAGCATGGGTGAGATGGTGCAGACTTGCAAGAACACACCTTTCTCGAAAAATACTAATGCCTTGTCATCGCAGCTTCAGCACTTTTTCAAAGTTACACACTCTTTGTCAACACGCCCATATGTTGATTTCATATTGATTACCTTTGCCAGAAAACAGGTGTATTTTCTATAACTACTGCATCTTTATTCTTTTAAACTGAATTTCTGGTACACAGAAATTCCGTGACACAATGGAAAATGTTCTTATTCTGAAAAGCAGCATCCAACTCCGGCTGAATCTCCTCACAGACCGCCGTGATGTGTCGCGCCGACATTTCAATAAACGTTCACTTCTTCTGTATGTTTATTTGCAACAACAATTAAGTCATTATTGAAAATCCATTGCCTTTATCTGTTTTAATGCCTCTATGTCACTCACAACATTATAACGACTTCAGTAATGCTAACTAAACTGGAATTAACATGTTTCATCAACCTCCAACAGACGTGTGCTCTTTGAACACAAATGTGTACTTCCTATTATATCCTTGTATAATAAGCCTTTGTTTCACCAGATATGTTAACTGAGAATAAGTTCTCATTTACAATGATGACCTGGCAACTGGCAACTAAAAAAAACCTGATATGGACATAAAGGAACAAAAAGAACAAACCACTTATCAATATTCTAATATGAACTCTTTACATTAACCTGTTCATCATACACCCACTTCATCAAACCTGGAAAAAGTTGGTATAAAAGAGTTTTTCTCACACTATTTTAGGAAGGATTATTCCTTGAACATCGGCCAACAGCAGCACCATTCCAAACACAGATGTACTATAAAAAAGGAGTCAAACCAAGAGCAGGAATGCGAGTCAGCAATCATGTAAGAGGAGACGAGGAGTGAGAAAGCTGGTTGCGGGCGCACGAGTGTGGGGGGGGGTTAGGGTAGTCAGTGGGAGACAGAGCTGCAGGGTGCAGCCGGGGTGTACACCTGTACCCAGAACAGGTGTTTTCCGCCCCACTTGCAGGGCCCCTGATTAGGAGCCGCCACGCTTGCCTTACCCCGTCAAAGGCGAGCTTATCCCCCATCAGGCCCTGGGTAAAATGATGGTTAATTATCCAGCAGAGAGCCACAGGCTGGATGTTGATATAACCACCCCCTCCTCAGCCTTCAACCCTCCAGTATACGGACAAAGTTATGTGTACTTTTGACACAGACACCACTTAGGAAACAAAACTAATTTCAACATTAAAAGATGAGCAGACATAGTCAGAAAAGAAGAGATTATGTAATTTATTGTTTTCTTCTCCAGGGTTAAGTACATTTCCAGGACGTATGAGAGGTTTCATTGGGTTTTAGTGCCTTTATCTTCTGTACGATCGTCAGAATGGAAGAAGTGCATTCTTGGAATAACAAACAAGAACAATGATATGTAATAATAGAAAATCTTTGATTAGCTATTATAAAGAAGGACAACAAAGACCTCAGAGCAGTTATTAGAGTGGAATGATTAATAAAGAAAGCTGTACTTTAAACCATATAACATGTTCTTTTCCCGGTTAATCTGCGCATACATAGGGAAGCAATCAAAGAGAGAGGGAGAACGAGAGAAACTATAATCACACACAGCTGGAAAAGCAAGGGGCCAAGAAAGGTTGCATTATCCAGCACTAAACACTTTCACCTGCGCAGCGACGCTACCCAGCATTAAATACTTTCACCTGGACGCAGCAACATTGGCGAGTTTTAATCATATTTCCACCAGGGAGCAGAAATGACTTTGCGGTGGAATTACAATGGCAACATAAGAAGGCAGGTCAGGACATCAGTGGAACGCAACTCTAAGGGAGCAACGATTTCCACTACATGTAATCTGTTTTAACCGTCGTGGGGTAATATTTTTGCATCACACGAGTAAATCAACTATCAATCTAGAAACTGTTCCCAGCTGCAAAGCACAATGCTGTGTACTGTAGGTAAAAAAATCCAGATGTTGGACCTGAAATATTTTATTTTATGCATGCTTCAACTCCCAACAAACCTCTGTAGACTGAGCTGCAGGAACCTTTTCTAGCAAGAAACAGCCCTAAACAGAGCAGCACACCTACAACTATCTGCAGCACTGTGTGCAATCTCAGCATTTTATTGACTGAAAACCTTCCAAAGCAATGTGGCAGTGAATGGAAATATCAAGTTTTAGTAAGATTTTGATTGTCAGCACCCCGGAAACACTATATGAGCACATAATAAAGAGTTTTGATGAACTTTACTTGTAACTTCTAACAAGTTAAGAAGAATTATGGTCAACTCATGAGTACTAAACATGTTTCAAAATATCCATGTTACCTCGATTGGTAATGTGGATGAAAACTGGTAGTGCACCAGGTTAAGTCTTGAACTTCAGTGTTGGGAACTCTGGTACAAATCCCAGTTGGGGCAAGAAGAGAACACAGCATAAATATACTACCCAGTGCCAGTTGCCATGAGTTGCTGGAGCAATGCATGTAAGACGTAGCAGCTGAACAGACCCTAAGATAAAGATTGTTATCCTTTTCCCCTAACCCCAACCAGAACAGCAGAAATCCACCACCTCTCAGGTTGGTTCTACAAAGGTAAAAAGAAGCTTTTCTTTCCACCCTCTCCTATGCTCGCTCATCTGGAATACTTGTTTTTTTTTTCTCTGTAAAAGTGTCTTGAAATGACTGTGTTGTTATTGGTGGTATATATATCAAATTTAATTAACGGTATGATATGCTTCACTGCACTCTGCTGGTTTACAGTTTCCTTGACAGTGAATTTCACCATGAAATGTTACAAATTCCTCACTCTTTCTAAATTAGTACCTACTGTAGGTCTGTGTGACAGAGGTATGACAGCATTATGCCTGAAAGCTCCTTCATGCAGATGTGTGCATCAAACGGTGTGAGCATCATTGCTCTTATACTCCCACGTGTCCAGTGCATTGAAATGATAAATTTGTTGTTCAGTCCACCGGAGAGTGCTGAATATAAATCAATATACTGTCCAAATACCAAGAAGAGAAGTAGAAGTATTTTCAAGAGAGAAGAAAGACGCCAATGATAATCAACACGTTAGTAGCAACAAGAACGAACGAACATTCAGAGGCAATGCCTTTTTTTTTAGCATTTTATGTTTGACAGATTCAGAAATAACCAACTTCTGTGTGTGGAGTTACCACATCCTTTATGTCGGAGATCATACTGCATTAATTCAGCTGGGAAATAGTTAGTTGGTTACCAGTTACCAACAAACAAGCAACCCGGTTGTCTCCAGCTGTTATGTTTTGTCACTGCTGTTAAGAGTCCAGAAATATAAAAAAAAAAAAATGAAAAGAAAAAAGCTTCGTCTTTCCACAAACATCAAATAAGAGGATGAAGGGAGTTAAACTTTTTCCAGCTTCATGTTATTAATGAAAGTACCGTCACTTCTCATGTTTGGAAAGTCTGAAATGATGGAAAAATATACATAATTCCCAAAACTTTTTGGGATCGTATGTGAACTCTACATAATGTTGAAAGCTTTAAATATTTTCAGGTTTTGTTCCCCTTCAGGGAGGATCAACCACTTCCTGTTGCCATGGCTCCTTTTGTCCCCGATTGGTGATAGTATGCCACTTAATTTTTTAACAGCCACGAGATCCCATAACCAGAACTTTGCTTTCCATCCAGCTCGCAAGTGATGATCACAGTGCCAAACCCGACAGCCAGCTCACATCAGTCAATTTGAAATGAGGCCGACTGGACTTTATGATCAACAGCTCAAACACAAGGAAGTGTCCTCTCAGTTCACTTTCCAGGCCAGGATCACCTTTCAGTATAAATTTTTCCTACAGATCCATGGAGGCCCAGGCATTATTCAGTTGTTTCTAATCAGAATGTCAACACAATCAGGCAATTGATTAACCCTTAGATAAAGTCTCTACGGTGTACAGCTTCCAGACAGGCACTTACTGCTTTAAAGTAGCGCAAAAAAGCGAGTTTACTCCCAAGGTTACATCAAATGCAACAATGATGATGTGGAGAAAGTAATGTGTCAAACTCAAACACTTACCCAACAAAATATTATTATTACAGACAGTTAGTGGACAAAGAAACACTCAGGAGGTGTAATTAGAGAGAAAGGCAGCGCTGCTTGACACTATGTACAGGGGAGATAATATTCAGGAAGGGGGAAGGTGGTGAGTGTCAGACTATACAAGGGAATTTGGGTTTTGGCATCCATCGTTCTCTGTGGATCTACCAGTGCTCACAGATCAGAGCTCCATCTCCTCCAGGCACAGCGAGTAATACGCAGAGGTGAAAGGAATACATGCTCGCAAACTTATACACACTTCTGCATTGCTTGTACACGCACACACACATGCACACACACACACGCACACACACACACACACAGACGCGCACACACACTGTACGTACACATGTTCCCTCCAGCCATAAGCACTGCTCAGCAACCTAATTAAGAGAACAATTAAGTTTGAGGAGATGAGGAATGAAAAAGAGGGCTTGTGTGTGTGTGTGTGTGTGTGTGTGTCTGTGTGTGTGTGTGTGTGTGTGTGTGTGTGTGTGTGTGTGTGTGTGTGTGTGTGTGTGTGTGTGTGTGTGTGTGTGTGTGTGTGTGTGTGTGTGTGTAATCAAGATCACACAGTGGAGGACTAAAAATGAATCCTGGTGCCAAAAAAACTGTGCAGTGTCTCATTACATTAGATTTGAGGTACTGCAAGTGTCAAATTAAGGTTCGTGTTTGCCTTCTCCTGATTTGAACATAAATACCTCTTTTTCCATGCTATATTGAAAAATGTCATTATATGCTATAGTTTGCATGCCATTAAGTAAAGCTTTTTCATACTATATTCTTGCGATTCTATGTATATTTTTAAATATCTTTTTGTTTAAAGGAAAGCACTTTAAATTATAGTGTTTTTGTGTGATTGTCTTATATGTACAGTGTATAAACCATCAAAGGAACTCCCATCGTATAGACCAAGGTTACAAATGAGAGCACAAAACACCAAACATGTCCTGCGTCCTGTCTGATGAATCTGTCAGTAAGCTTATCATTTGGAATCACAAATAATTTAATTTCATGTGAGCAGACTCATTTGCTTTTAATATCAATAATGTTGGTTCACATGACTGTTTAATATGGAGAGAGAAATTACCAAAGGAAAGATCATCTGAAAGAGTTAATTTTGCAAAAAATTGGTAAATGAGCAAAAACTATGCAAAACAGGAAAAATATTAAAAGAATTAAAACTATCAAAATAGCTCAATTGAATATATCGGCTATTCTAACAAAACTATAGCAGTCCAACCGTGTAAAAGTGTAAAAGTTTTAAAACCAGCTAAAATAATTGCTTTTACATGGCTCAATAGACATAAAAGATACAAGAACAGGTCAATAAACTAAACAAGCTAAAACTGCAATTATGGCAAAACAATATAAATGGATAAGATGACTGAAGCAGCTGAAATAGTCATATAGATAAACTGGTTAAAACTGATTAATTGACCGAGTACCTGGAACGGTCGAAAGCTTCTTGTATGTCTAAACTGCAACATAAACAACTTTTTTGTGTGAAAACTAAAACTCTACATGCCATGTTTTCCATCCTTGCATATCCAAACAGTCACTCATACTGCAAAGTAAACACTTGAAACTCCAACTTTTGGTGGTTTTCACTTTTTCTGAAATTAAACTTTGCAAAATTATTTCAAGCTTAGGTAACTTTCCTGCATTTACCTTAGGGTCCTGTCCAAACAATTCACACTTGTACATACATGGTGAAAAGGTGACTTTTTTTTTCTTCATATAAACTTTGGAAAAATTGACATTCTGAGCAGACATGAAGTTCATCAGAGATTATGTTAGTTCTGAGGTGATACCTCACCGTAGCGCTGCCCTGGCAGCACAAACAGGATTTTGCGGCCAGGACGCCAAGAAGCAGAGAAATATTAAACAAAGGAAGAGAGAGCAGACGCTGAAATATACCTGCTGGCCCAATGCTGAGGCTCCATATGCCCGGGTCTACCCTGACTGCTGGCTGACCAGCCTGTATGCCCACTCTCTTCCAGGCCTACACACACACACACACACACACACACACACACACACACACACACACACACACACACACACACACACACACACACACACACACACACACACACACACACACACACACACACACACACACACACACACACACACACACACACACACACACACACACACACACACACACACACACACACAGCACACGCTTCACTGGGGACAAGCCAGCAAGAGTAATCCTGGCCTACTTTTCTGCCCGGAGCACACTGCAGCACCGACTATACACACTTCTACAACAGAGGCGAGGGAAAGGAGGCACAGGAGGGGTGGATGAAGAATGAGGACCGATTGTAGTGTGTTTGGGAAAAGGTGGAGAGAAACTGGAAAGAATAATGCAAAGGTAGAAATTACAATGTGTAGCCTCAATTTTCGGGGTGTACAATTAAGAGAAGATGAGATAGAGACATAAAACATTTTTGAAGAAAAAAGTGTGCCAGTGGCGTCTCCTGTCAAACAAGGAGGGGAAACACTGGCTCTTCCTTATTACCTTCACATGGGATTAGTATTACCTGGGGAACTCTGGTAATTTGTGAATTAACTCCCTACATCTGAGTTTCTTGCAGTGCGTTTTCCATGGAATAGGCAAAGTCTGTATTTTACATGAATTTCCTGATATTACGGCCCAGATATGATGTCAAGTCTGTGCACATCGCAACAGCAGTGCTGTCAGGATAACAGGCCATCAGGCCATTTCTATTAAGCCTGTTGAAAGATAGGCCTAGAAAAATGTTTCATGCTGCTACGCATGTCATCCATCTCAATATCCTTCGAATTGTCCCTCTTGTTGGTTTCATTTTGCTGTTTCAGCGAATGATCCATAGGCCTGTTGTGTACAGGCCAACTCCTGCATTTGCACCTGAAATGCTGTCAATAATTTCCACCGCAGCCTCCATTATTCAACCGGGAAAAAGTGAGATAAAGGCATGCAATCGGGGAAAAAAACAACTAAAGTACCCCCCACTCACTGAGTTGCAGAGTCGCACGGGACCAATATTATCAAAGGACGTCAATGTTCAGCAAAATATGGAAGGTCACTTTACAAATTACAGACATAGCACATTCGCTCAGAATTAAGTAAAATTTTCTTTTGTCGAGAGTTCCTTCTGCAAGAGTGCTGAGAAGCACCTAAACCACATCAGGGTGTTTTTTTCTCTCTGCTCCAGATGACAGGATGAAAAATTAGACTTGCAATATGTAAACAAATGATAACATCACAATTTCCCCCTGCAAGAGGGCATACGCGGCAATTAAATATTACTTCATAACACATATAACAGCAGGAAATAACAAATTGCACATTTATTTCTGCACTTATATATAAATAATCAGACCGGTTTTCAGGAGCTGTGGTGATCTGTGTAAACCTTCAGGGGCGACATGTGTGGTGGGTTTAGTTTGCACGGACTCGATGTGTAATTATTGTTTGTACACAAACGTGATTCATAAAATGATTTTGATACAAAGTGTGTATTGTGAATGCAAAGTAGCTGCATAGTATCACACAGAATGAAAGTAAAGGTTTTATTTAGTGATAAAAGCAGATTTGATCGTGTAACTGTCATGATTTAGATGGTTACAACAGGTTGATTCACCAACTAGCCATCATAGGGGAGGTCCCCTTTGAGTTTTATAGTATAGAAATGCTAAAGAAAACTATAATAAAGCATTTTCTTAAATCTAGACAACCCTTGGAAACTGCTTTTATATGTTACTAAGACTGGATTTAAAAAAAAACCAGACTGAATATAAAAACCGTCTAATAGAAAAAAGAAAGGTCTCATCAAAAAGTTCAATAACAACAATACACATGACTTTTGGTTGTGTTGGAGACAACATAAGTATAGTTCAAGTTTCATATTACTCATTACCTTGTAGTTTTTTGATTCCCAATAGAATCTCCTGAAATATATTTAATATTAGTTTTGAATTCATCTACAGCATCTGAAATGTTACATTGTTGGTAACTGATTAACTTAACATGAGACTGGACCAGATAACGTCAAAACACTAAAAACCAAAGAGAAGGAAGTTTTTTTTTTTTTTTAAGACAAGTTAAAAAAAAAAAACAATACTTAACATGTTTTCCATCCAAACATCTAATGTTCACATTTCAAAAAGAAGAACGTATTTCATGCTTCTCCTTCACGTATTTAAGTGACGTATTACATGTTAAATCACTACTGGAATACTTTTACAAAACTCCATATCATTATTAATAATCAAGAAGGATCATGCACCTAATATTCAGACTGATAGAAGCACCACCTACTTTATTAACATATACAGAACTTGCAGAAATAAATCAATGTACAAATATAAAAATACAGAAAAAAGGTAACAATTTACCATATATTCTATTCTATAACTTGATGAATCATGAAGAAAAAAAAAAGGTATGATGTATTTATATTTACAACGTTGATAATCCTGGTCCAGCAGCTACTGTTCCAGAACACCTGTGATCGCCTTCATGCGTTTAGCCCATGATTAGCATTCTTTGTTTTCTTTATCATATTAACACTAGGCTCTCTGCTTTTTTTCCGTCACAAGTTTCTCAAACATTCTAAAGTTTTTCTATCGCCCTGTTTTTGTTTCGTTTTTTTGTTGAAATTCTGCTGTAAAGCTTTTATTTTGGCAACATTTAGCTTGTGCTCTCAAAGAACGACATTCGTAATGAAGGTTTTTCTGTGGTACTTTAGCAGCATTCTGTTGTCCTACAGTGACATCTGGTGGTACCAGATGGTATGTACGCATATATTTTTAAATAGGAGTCACTTCCTACTACAGGTCACCTGACTAAAGAAATGTGAGTTATAGTGTGAAAAATATGGTAATTTTGTAACACATAAGAGAATGTGAAGGCTTTGGTATGACATTGAAAAAAAAAAGGTTAATTATATTTATATTTTATTAAATGTTTTCTTCCTTTTTGTACTATATACTTCACATCACCATTTAGTGGAACTCAGTTTCATTTGTCCTCCTGTTGCACTGAGATTATGAGAAATCGACATCTTTGATTGTTAAGGGCAGTGATGTGTGGTGAGGTTCATCAGACTCTTTCACAGTCATATATATGAATATATATGTATGGGACCACTTTGCTATGCTTTTGTGTTGATATATGTCTTACTGTTTGAGTTGAAGAACAAGTGTGCTCCTCTCAAACTTAATGACGGCCTATTATGAAATCACTGTTTCACTGTGTAGCATGTAAGAGATCACTGAAATATACTGCCCGTAGAAGGTGTTGGACATCCAAAGAAGGTTTGTCTTCAGAATTTCAAGAAGTGGCTGGAACATCATTACAAAATTCCCTCTGATAGCAGACAAATGTAATGTGATTGCGCTAAAAGATTTTTTGTCTCTATCAAAGGAAAAACCAAAAGAGGGGAAATTCTGATCTCCTTTTAGTAATGTCTGATTTTTCACCCCCCACACTATTTCCAGCTAAAGGTCACATGACCTTTCAGCAAATTGTACAATATGGGAGGTGATTCATTGAGTTAGACTGAGATAATATTATATCACCGGGCATTTCTGTTATTTTGTTCACACCATTGATATCTACATTCAGTATTCTTTCCGCATACAGTTGGACGGATCCCACAAAGGTAGAGTTAATTATGCACATCATTCTTACTCTTCTCTTCCGACAGTACAGAAGCGATTTAATGAGTACTTGTGCTCTATGAATCACTGATACTGCACTCTTAAACTAGACAGAGGTGCCTGATTACATTTCTGTCAGCAGGGAGCAAGAAAATATTCCAAGCAATCCCAAGGCCTTTTGGTGTCGAGGAAAAGGGGAAAATATGGATTGCAGAAGAAGGGGGAAGGGTATTTAAAGGGTCAGGTCAAACACACACACACACACACACACGCACATGCACACACGCACACACACACACACGTCCCATTGCTCTCATCGCTCTCACTGATGAAAGGTGTGTCTCTGCTCATGGGTCGTTTGTCGCGGGCATCTCCACGGACGGCTCATTGGAGAGTGCAAGGACCCCTTCATCTTTCACAATGACAGGTCTCGGACACTGGGCCCCCGTGACAGACGATCCATAACTCACAAGAGGGGGGAGAGGAGCTAATGGCCTTGACTCCAGGCCGTGGTGATGATCACGTCCAGATTTCCAGTGTCACACACTCGTGTCAGACCCCACAAAGGCCGGTTGTTGTCACTTGGAGCAGATCAGACACTGAAAGGTAGGGTAGGACCTCACGCAATTACCTGATCCTCTCGAGTTTTGATCAAAAGTGAAGCAGCTGGATAAGAAAATACCAATAGACCCCACAATGATCTTCACAGGCTGAGAGCTTAAGAGACAAAACAAAGAAAATACGAATAATCTAAATATTCATACCAACAGTGATGTACGCAATACATCAGCTAATTTCTCCAGGGAAAAAAAAGATTGATAAAAGTGTCCATATGTGATGAAGATTCACTTACAAAAGAAACGCATTTTGGGGTGCATGTTGAGAAATATGAGCTGCTGCATCCTCGTAGAGGACATAAATACACAGTACCTGCAAAATGGTCTCAATTTCTTTTACTTTCTTCAAAAAAACCTCAATATAATACTTTTACATCCAGACAATAAATCTGAACTCAGGCTGATCCACGGCCATGATGGTTATCAATGCACATTCCAACAGGTTGGGTTATTACAGAAACACAATCAGCATACATTTGGCTACAAAGATTTAATTAATCGACCTAATCCAGTTATACCTTTCTCCATTCACAAGACTTTTTTGCAAATAATTTTAATGAAGAAAGATTCAAAAATAGCCACAAGCTCACAAAAGTGACCGATTCCTGATGTAAAGGATCATATACTGGTGCGATGTGTTGTTCTAAAATCCACTTTTCTGTCACAGATGTGACTTTTATTTTATTCATTACTGTAGATTAATTGGAAATTCTCAAAAACAAAAGATAAATAATAGATCGATCCCCAGGATGAACATGTTTTCTACAACATGTCCAACATATTATTTACAGTTTGAAAGCTGAAAAATCTTACTGAAAGGTATTTAAAAAACAAAAAACAAACCAAAATCTTGAGTTGTTTAGCTTGACAAAAAAAAGTGCACATGTGGTGTTTCTTTACATCAGGGGAGGAACCAATTTATCCCACCATGTATCGCCCCCATTCATCACTGATTGCCAGTGATGTCAATCCTTAAATCAAGTTGCCACCTGTCTTTGTAATACAGAAATTGAATAAAATGCAAGCCAGTCCTCAATTTTACATCTGTATGTTTTTACGCAAGGTATGAAATGTGATAAGTGATTGGACTAAAAAAATATACGTGTCGCACAACCTAATCTGCTGCAGATTGTCGCTGTTGATCACTTCATCAGTCCACCACAGGGCAAACACAGAGAGACAGACAACCACATACACTAACGCTCACACCTACAAGATGTTTTAAAGTCAGCAATTAACCTCATATGCATGTGTTTTGGACTGTGCAAAGAAAGCAAAGTGCGCTGAGAAAAACTCACACAGGCACATGGAGAACAGGCCATCTCCACCTTAGCATCAATGAAACCTTAAAATACACTTTGTAACTGCACATTTTGCTGATATATGCTGAGGTGTCGCTATTTTTGTCTGCATATATCAGAAAAATTGTATGTGCATCTAAAAACGCACACTCACACAGCCAGCCACCCCACCCACCCCAACACACACACACTTATAAAGCCTAAAGTACTATATGCAAATAAGCAGTTTATTTGTGTATGCATCACATATAATCCTCTGAAGCTGACATATTAATTCATAATTCATCATATCATATAAACATTAAACAATGAAACAATTCTTCACATTCAGGACCAACTATAAGCAGATCAGGCAATGTATACATCTGGACTTTCAGTTGCACATTTGGCTCCTAAAGCAAGTGGGCATTAAAAAAAAAAAAAACATCTTTATGGAAGTACTTCAAAGTGGCTTTAAACAGGATGTTTTCAGATTTGTAACTATCTCCCAGCAAAGCCTTGCAAATCTATAAAGATAATTTGTCCGCGCCAAGTACATTCAATGTGTCTTGTCTTCACATGTAACTGTACACCTCCAAGAAATTAGGCCCCCCTCCCAGCAACTTCTCATCACTCAGCCGGAGAAAACCCTCGCCATGATTAGTAATATCGATTTTCACTGAGCGGTGAACGCCTGCTTCAATCCGCCATGCTCAACTAAAACATGTTAAAGCGCTGCCTTTTTCAGCTTTTTTTCCTCAAAGGGCACATTTCACATTCAGTGAGAGAGATCGGGGTCTATTAGGGAGTTCGTGATTGCACTGAATATGAGTGCTGACAAGAAAGTGAGGGCTCCGTGTGCCAAACAGCGTGGGATTTGGTCTCTCACAATTTAACTACAGATACAAGTTCAGGGGAAATAATATCACATTGACCTCACGGAAAACTGAGCAGTTAAGTACTTTTGTCTCTCCAAAGCCCATTGAGACTCACCTCATGGCATCAACCCACACATGTTCAATCTCCAGAAATAATCCTCAGATACTAATCACTGAATCACATTTGTAAAGGATGTAATTATGTTTTTTTTCCTCCTTTTTCTACCACTGTAAAGTCTTCAGGGGTGTGACACAATAACCTTTCATAAGTCGAATGCTTCATTTGGAATTGAAAATGAGACAGAGGCTCGTTATGAAAAAAGATGAATAACGAGTGGTGGGGAGGGGCTACAGCGGCCATGAAGAACCAACTCTTGCTTATGAATTTGCATATTCATATCTGGAGCCTGGTCGGCATGAAAGACAATAGGGACTCCAAACTTTGCTGGCCCCTGTGGGTGTATTCAGCCTGGTCGCATACAAAGACACAAATTTTCCGCTGAGGCCTCATCAGGAATGGCACGGAGGGACGCTGAAGCACCCCTGAGTGTCCCTGAATCGGACAGACAGGAAGTCGTCTTACGAGAAACCCCGTCCCTATGGCGATTCCCATGAATTCCCACAATTCCACTGGCCCGTTGGTTGGTTACTGATTCAGCGAGGCTCCACCGTGCTCCCCTTGAACCCATCCATAAAGGGACAAGAGGGGGGCAAAGAGGGAGACGGAGCGAGATGAAAAAAATTATATTTCATTCACCGTCACAACATGACCCAGATAACAGTAGATTGCCCTTTTTAGTCAGGACAAAATTGTCTTTGTGTCTGAAGTTACAAGAGCGAAAGGGAAACAAAAAGCCAAATGAAAAGGGGGTTCTTCAAAGGTTAATCCGTTACAAGTGAGATCAGAGCATCCCTTCTTTAAGGAACAGAAGAAAATCTATCTCTTTTCTCTATCCCTCCTTTCCCTTTTATGTCTGGCCATAAAGAGCGGGTTTTATGTACACTCGAATGGCTGAGGCTCACAGAACATGCATGTGAATGAGGGGGAGCCACAGGGGACCGATATATCTTTACAAACATATATGCACACAGAGAAAGAGGAAGGCAGAAGAGGAAAAGATATAAAGAGTGAAATAAAAGAGACAAGAAGGTAAGCAAGACGGTAAAAATGGAAAAGAAGAGGATAGAAGAAGGTTATGATGGAGATGGAGAAAGGAAGAGGCAGAAGGAGAGAGGCTGTCTGTAATTAAAAAAAAAAAAAAAAACGAAAGAAAAGCAGTCTGGTGCTTTAATCACAAAATCAGAAGTGGAGGAGCAAGGCAGGCATGCAGCCTTCATAACGGATCACATCTGAGAATGCTATTACAGGCCTGGCTCTGGTTGCAGCGAATGCTACTGGGCTTACAGCACCAACGCTGAAGCTTTCCATTCCAGCCATGAACTGCCTTTAGTACCTGCTGAAAAACTGTGCCTGCTTAATATCACAACGTTCACCAATTCCCAGGCTACAACGCTGAAGTGCTGCAAATAAAACTGCTGCCTCGAAACATTTGCAAGGTGTTGGGTTCTTCTAGCCTCAGCTGAGGACTTTCAAGTGTTTTCTATCCAGAAAAAAATAAAACTCATGCACTGATATTTCTGGTTGCACGACAGCATTTAAAGCACCTTTTCCCAGCAAAATGAATGCTAATACAATATTCGCGTTGCAGGTTATACATGAGTTTTCCACATTCTACTGAAAACTGAGCTTCACTTTTAATTTATTTTTTAAGAATGAAACAAATAAGTTTCTTTTTTTTTCCCACAGTCTTGTTGCTTTCATAATAAAAAGAAGTGTATCCCCATCACATATTTATAACATAGGTCTGTTGAGCATACGCCAACTTACCTGCAGGACTGTGGGATGGACGGACGGTAAGCAGGAGAAGGAAGGTAGCATGGAGAGAGGGGGAGGAAGGAGAGATGCTAGAGGGAAGCAGGAGTCTGGAGTTAAATATTAATCCGTAGTGATTCATCTGCTGTGGAAGCCTTCAGGCTCCTTCTGCACACCGCCAGCTGTTGGCCCCTGTCTCTTGGCCCTGGACCTGGATGTGAAAGGCTGGGCTGCAGCCCAGAGTGCCCAGGCATGAGCTTCCTTGGCCGGGGGAAAGGCAGCTCAGGCCAGGACAGGTGGTGAACCTGGCCGAGATGACAGGGTATGTGTGTGTATGTGTGTGTGTGTGAGTGTGTGTTTGTCACAGCGTGTGATATGAGCTGTTACACATACTGTACAAACTCAACTCTGAGGTCTCAGTCTCAAGCCGGAGTCACAGCGCTGTGTAATGCCCACAGATGCAATGACGTATGACACTGTGAGATGTAGAGACGCCGTGAGAGTGCGAGGAGGAGGAAGGGGCGGGGTCAAAGAAGGTTCAGGCATAAGATCACAAAGTGATGAGGTGCATAGTGAGCATTGCAGAAATATACTTTTCAAAGTATATCCTGGGGGTATTTTTGTTTGCATTTATGCAGAACGTTAAAGGTCGACACGCAGGACATTTGGGGGGCATGAAAGCAATTTTTTAAAACAGCTTAGAAGAAGACTAACTTAAAACAATTTGTATAAATGACAGCCACCAGAAACTGTAAAAGGAAATCTACAGTTGCATCCTCTCAACATCATATCACAAAAACAGCAAAGTAATTACCACTGAGCCATGAAACTCCTTCAAAACCTGTAACCTGACTTAGTTTTTGATGTTGTGCTGAACTTTGTGCTGTATCTTGCTCATCTGTTTAATTTGAATGTGACCTGGCGTGTCAGAGAGATACAGTCTGACAGTCACACACACAAACAGCTGCTGCGTTGGCTATACGTCAAAAGCTAATGTACCTTGTTTGATTCCACCACACCATGAAAGCCAATTTCCACCGCTGAGAAGAAAAAAAAACCCCCAAAAAACAGCAAAGGTTTGAAGAAGTAAGAAGTCAGCGCCCGCTAAGGAGAACTCAAGGTTGCATGAAGCATGATAAGTTATAGAAAATGTTGTGAACATCACTGGCAAAATAATCAGTATCCAAAAATTTTTAATAAGACATGACAATTGAAGACCATTAAATGTGATTAGGAAAGATAAGCGCTTCTCTCTGTAGTAAATTATTTGTTGGTCTGGGATTGAACAATTTGAGCAAAATGTAAACTTTTCCAAATACAAAAACATACAAAACAAACCTAATCGTCATGATTCAAATATGGCATACTGGTTTGTATTGTCACCTCACACAATAAATGTTCCTAATTTGAAACCACTGTCCATACAGGTAATTCTGTGTCAGAGTTTGCATGTTCTCTCTCTACGACTGCAGTTTTCTCTCACAATCCAAAGATGGGGTTGGTAGGTTAATGGGTGGCTTTAAATTGCCATTAAAAGGGAGTATGGAAGTGATAGTCCGCTTAGACTGTCTCCAGCGCCTCAGGACCGTAACATGGATAAAGTTGGCATGAAAGATAGATTCATATCAGCTATTAGAAGTGTGCAATTATCTATAATAGAGCATTTTGAAAAAAAAATCCATATCATGCATCACTGATAGAAATGTAATTTCTATGTTCCTGTTCTTAATGCATTAAATTTACATGAGCACATTACCCTGCAGCCATTATATTTAAATGCATTCACAATGTTAAGCAGGACTGCCGTGAGTGGTTATTATTGTAACCTGACCTGGACGTCTGTTGGCTAATGTGCCTTTGTATCACTAAGTAAACAAAAGATGGACATAGCTACAGGTGAGGCTCAAACGTACAGGGAGGTGGAGACTCGGACATAGAAAGCCAGTACAGCAGGTAACAGGAGTGATCCGAGATGTGGTCAAAGAGTTGGAAAGAATCCAACTCGAAGTAAGCAAACTGGAAGAGATGTGAATTTTGACTCGACAATTACTGAATATAGGCATGCTACAAGACACACGACATAGTGCAGATGTGGGTATCATGTGGCTGTCCTTTGGCTATCCCGAGCCAGCTGGCAAGGTCAATGAAAACATATGAATGAACAGAAAATAATTGTCCATGACGCATGCAATACAACCGCCTTATGGTTAGAGTGTATGTAGTCTATTTCAACCTGGAAAGACTCCCAAATACGGGTATGCAATAGAAGAGCCTTATTGGCTTGAGGTTGTTTGGCGCTCAGACCCCGGCGGAGGACTGCG
This sequence comes from Blennius ocellaris, assembly GCF_963422515.1. NCBI lineage: Eukaryota > Metazoa > Chordata > Actinopteri > Blenniiformes > Blenniidae > Blennius > Blennius ocellaris. The sequence continues at coordinate 8,882,975 of NC_137662.1, forward strand.
GCAAGTAATGAATGCATGGACACGATGATCAAGGGTTTGTCTTCTCCCTGGAGTCTGGGCACTGGTGGTGGCAAGGAAAAGGATGGCCTGAGGCAAGCAGGGGTTTCGGTTCTTTTTAAACAGAGAGGAACCCAACTGAACCACGTGCGTCAACAAGAGCCACTGTGGAGAGGAAAAACTTCCTTGAGCAGGAAGTAACCTTTTGCAGAACCGAGCTCAGAGGTGGTGGCTTCCTGCTACACCGGTTGGTTGAGGATAGGAGAGGGGGATGAGACAGACAGTTGAGGTAGGGTATGGATATGGACTGGATAATGAGCGTTGATGGCAGCATGGATGCAAGGCCCGATGGAGGAGGGGAGGAGGTGGGTAATAATACAGCTGGAACACCGAGGCTTGAACGTGAAGGCTTATGAGCGGAACTTGGCGGAGGCGATCTGTGGCAGGGATTGGCTGCAGCGAGAGGATGTGCCTGGAGACAAGCGATGGTCACACGATGGCTGAAGGTTGGTCTTCCAGGTTGAATTACCTCTTTAAGCTCCATATCTATGGGCCTGGCTTTACCCATTGCTGTGTTGAAATAACTGCAAGGTTTATATTTGAATCTCTAATGATGCATCAAAAAAAGCAAATACCGCCAAAAAAAGCTAGAGCAATGCAGCGCAGGAACATACTGGGATTTTTCTGTAATCGATATACTCACTGAGCATAATCAAGTAGAACGTTGGCTCAGCTCTCCTTGTCTCTTTGGTTATCCAGTTTCCCCCGTCAGAAGAATTAAATGCCCACACAAGATGTAGTAATGAACTCGCAACAAACAAGACTGAAGACAGCAACTATACAGACACATGCTGGAGGCTTGAAGATGGACAAAGCACAGATGAGCTCATGAACCAGCAGGAGAGTCAGAAACAAGACACACCAGCCACAACCTGAATACATCAAATTCAACACAGACAAACTAAGTTCAGACAAGAACTGGTGAATCCATGCCCACAAATGACAAGGTTTGACGAAAGGTAAAAAAAAAAAAAAAACACTCAAAAGATTCAAACATACATGTAAACACATAACAGTTCAACAACAAGACGAGACAAATGCATAACTGTTTAACATGAAGCTTGAGGGAGGAAAAAGTCAGGGTACACACTGGACAGGCCACCAGTCCATCACAGGGAAAACAAAGAGAGACCATAACTGTATTTAACACGTGTAAACAAATAAGAGCAAGTACAACAACTAGACCTTTTGGGTCTGAGCATCAGGAAATTATGTTTTAAATGCCAATATCATGATGCCTTCAAACATCTGCTTTCCTACCTGCATTAGGATTTGGGTCAGGCAATTGTGGATCAAGTAGTGGGTTAAAGAAAACCATGCTTGTAACAGAGGTTGCTGGTTGAAATCCCACTGAGGGTCTCACTGAGCAAGGCTCTTAACTCCCTACTGCTCCGGTTGTATCAAGAAAGCCATCTGGTGCAACACTAGAAAGGAGCAGCCAAAATAGCCGAGAATTATACTGTCATAAAAATATATAGTAACAGATTGAAATACTGTGCAATCATAATATTTCCCACCAAACAATGAAGGAGACCAGTGCATTGTAGTCTTTGAGAATCATTAGCATTCAGGTACACAGCGGCGTGGAGGAAAAGGGGAGATCAGTGGGATGCTGTCGGTCTACGATGAAGACACTGACGGGTTAGACTGTAAACTACAAAGCAACAAGAATCAAAAAGAGGTGTTTCTGGCTGTTTTCTCGGCAGGTGTCCCCAGAGCTCAACCAGCCTTGCCTCAAACTACACTGTTTGACTTGTTTCAGCGTTCACTTTAAACCACAGAAGAAAGTGTGGGGATATGTTACTGCCAAATGAAAAAGAGATTTCTTCCTCAACCGCTACAAGAGCCAACAGGACACCATAAAAAAAAAAAAGCTCGGGGAGCCTTCTCAGTTTTCCCCATTTGTGTTTTGTCTCCTTCCACTGTTTTCTCCGTTTCCTCCCGCTACAAAGAGTTTGAGTCCAGGATGAGTCATTCTCCATCTGAGAGAGGTAAAAATAGCTTTACAAAATACTGTAACTGCAGACATGAAAGTGAGACTCAGAGAATGAGTCAACATTCATAACCTTTATCTGAAGAACACATTTGTGAGGGTCCAAACATCTGCATTTTTTTCAAATACTGACTCATAAATTTTAAAACAGGGTTAAAGCAGCTTTTTGGAATCGCTCACGTGTCGTCCTCCTGACCGCAAGCTGAAGGCATTTCACTATCTCTTCGTGGGAAACTACAGTTTTTTTCATTGCATGTCCAGTTCGTGCATGTTAACGTTCCCAAGAAATCCTCACGGAAATGAAGAAACAACACAGCTGAGCATATTAAAATTGATTTAAAGGTTTTATTGATCAGTTCTATGGCATGTCAAAGTTTAGACCTGTCATGTATTTCTCAAATGTGTACAACAATTCCTAATTATTTGTCCTTCTCTTTGGTTTTCCTTCCAAATGAAATGTGGTAAAGTATGGTTTGAGTCTTTGGCTATTTATGTTTAATCAAACCTAAAATATTTAGGAACAACATTTGACACCCTCTTGAAATGTAATGAATAAATTGACTCAGTGTAGAGAGCAGTTTTTTTTTATTCCGACTTATCAAACATAAAACTTTTCTTGAATGGGGATGCTTTATAAAAGACATTTGATGCTTTACCAAAGCTTTCATCAAATCGAAGTGCAAGACTTATTTGGAGTGACTTTCACGTGTAGTATTTTTTTCCCTCAATGTATTACAATTTGCATGTATTTGTAATTTCTTTCATTTGTAGTCCTCCTGTTTCATCTGTCTCATCCTGTTTCTCTATATGCATGCAACTGTTAACATGTTTTTTGTGACTAGTTATTTGTGTGCCTATTGAAAAAGTGATATACAAATAAACTTTGCTTGATTGATTATTACTTTTCATCCTGTTATGTCAAACATAGATTATCGGAGCCCATTACAAGTTCATGCCGACCCACTCGTACACTACCTTTCTACTGGGCAGAGGCGACCAAAGAGGTGAAAGGGGGGGGGGGGGGCGGGGTGTTACTACAGTGTCTTTGGGAAAGAGAGAAAAAATTTGAGAGGAGAAGAAAGAGAAAACGCTGGGTCATGAATTATAGAGCAGATCACTTTCGTCTGGTTCCAGGGAGAAAGAGAGAGACCACAAGAGAGAGAGATTCACCCCCTTTTCTTCCATGCCCTGTCTGGTACGTGGGAAGCCACCAGGGAGAGCGATTTATGGCCAATTGAAGCAGCAGCAACATCTCTCGGAAGGCAACGAGTGGATCCATAGCAACGATCCTAGCGGGGCATATTAATCCCCTGCTTTATGTAGTGCTAAGTGTACAATAGTAATCAGGATTGGAGCAGGCCCCACTGATCATTAAGGGAAAAGGCTATATAAAGAATTCATAATGGGATTAGCCCACGGCGAATGGAGAAAGAGAGAGAGAGAGACAAGAGAGTGTGGGGGTAGATGTCTAGAGGATGAGGACAGCGAGGAGTGGGCAGAGAGGAGGGCGGGTGGGAGGACGCAGGGAGGGAGGGGTGGCACGATGCTGGAATTAAATCACCCATCAAATTGCATGGAGGAATTTTAATTTACAGGTTAATGTCGTATTGTGTGACTAATCACAGCCAACCGTTTCGATGAACCAGTGGAAAACCGGGGATATCAGAGACTGCTGCAACAAATTGGAAATGCTGAGCATATTCGCTCCTGATGAAAACATACTTTGTGTATTGTCACATTTTTTTTAATGTTCACCAAGGCTTTTACCATTTAAAGTCTAAAAGAGCAGACAGAAAGTTACCTTCTTTAGATGAGTTGCTATCTGAGATAGATGTGACATCGAGCTACACACTTAAGTTTAAACATACATACAAACACAACCCATTTAGTTTTAAAGGTAAATCCAAATCTTTATCCTGGTCTAGTTACTTTTATTTTTTACTAAATTTCTCTTTGTTTGTTCTTATGTAATTGATCAGCTCATTCCACATTGTATTCCTCAATTTTATTCTTATGTTTCAAACTATGGTCCAATCAACTAAATATGAAAATAATCATTAAAATAAATGTATATACAAAAAAAAAGCCATGTTAGTTATCCAGTACCCACTCGCTTTTGCGTAGGCCTTAAACTTAAAATGTGGTCAATTGATGCTCCTTTCATGTATTTCCAAATTATCAAATAATTGTGATGCTTCGTCTCTGGATGGTGTTGCAAAAATAAACCTGACCTACATGGTCTCAATTTTAAGCTGTTCAGCCTTCAAAAAGAGGAAAATGTAAATCAGTAAATCCTTCAAAAAAAGCCTAAAAACCATCTACATTCCAAACGATGCCCAATGACCATTATTATAAAAACGTGATACATAACTTATGAATGCGAGATGCAAAACCAGTTCTAATTAATCGACAACATAAATTTTGAGCCCAATTAAACATTAAAATCTGATTAAATCATTTGTATTTGCTGCTTGCCTTTGTATTTGGTCTAATCCACTAACATACACTTAAAGTCTCATGAAAGTAGATGCTTGTACATGTTTGCCAGACCGTGGAAGCAGTCAGGCCAGGTGCGTCTGGAAGGACACCCCAGGGCAGACTCAGAACATGCTGAAAGGGCCGACATATCCCAGCCAGTGTGAGAATGCCTCGGAATCCCCCAGGAGCAGCTGGACGTGGCTGGGACAATGGAGGGCCGGGGCTATTGCGCTTCATGTTGTGCTGCTGCCGCAAACTGGACCAAGTGATCATCGAGGAACGGACGAGTTGGGTGTATGTATCGGATTGAGGAGCACAAGAACAACCAGATTTGTTTGAACATAATGGTTTACCCTAATGGTTCATCCTTCAGTAATCAAACTATTTCATTTCAGCAATTAATTTGTACAGGATCATGGCTCTTTCAGTTTAGTCTTGTAGGGAATTAACACTGAATTAAACTGCACATATACACGGAAGACCGTCAATGATGATATGAAGCATTACTCGATGAGTTATTGTAAAAATTAAGAATTTTTAAAAAATGTGATTCCATCAATGATTAAGACCAATAACATGTAAAACCACTGTGGTTATAGCTACTGTAAACAGCAATATGCAAAAGCACCAAATTGCCCAGCCAGCATCCTTTCAAAGTAGGTCACTGTCAGATGTACTTGAATGTCTTAGTGCACTTCTGTTATACCAAGAAAAACCTTGGCTCTCCTCCATTGTGCAGCTGTTGCGGGTGTGGTTCAATTCATTTGCTGAAAGATGGAAGTCTCGCACAAACACGAAAAGCACCTTGACCCTATCAGCAGGCCACCAGCAGTCACAAAGTAAGTTTAGTTGAAACCTTTCCAGTACTAATTCTATCTGGGGCCTTGGCTCAGCTCACTTTGGGTAGCTCCTTCATCACTGCGGCAGACCGGGGGGAGGACTTTATTACAGCCACAGCTCGTTAGCTTGAGTGGTCTTAATGAAGCAGCGTGGCGATCAGACAGAAATCATGCTGCCGAGGCCTTGCGTCATTACACCAGCCTTTAATTACGTTGATATATGGCCGGGACGTTTCTTGATACCACGGAAATTCAACCAAGTCGTACCGGACTCCAGCCTCCTGCTCACAGATACACACATTTCCTCAGTGTAGTAAAGCCTCAGAAACACACTCTCAAAAGGAAACCTAGTCTTTTTGTACTGAAACTGTCGAAAGCCGATGTGTGTCCACAACTGTTATATTTAAATTTCTGTCACATTTACTGTAAATTCGACTGTTTTAAAGCCCACAACCACAAGTATTTTCAGCTTGTGCCCGACTCTCCTCTTGGCAGGGTGAAAACACCTCTGAAAAACCATTTAGACCATCATTAGACACAAACAGTCTCCACTGAAAAGTGTGGATAGTGTTTTCAATCCCAGCATGCTTCTCTGCACAGCAGGTGGGAGAGAGAATCTCAGGACAGATAGGGAATTGAGGCCAAGTCTTGTGGAGATCGGAAAAAGCAACTTGACTGGGCGACAACAGACTTGAAAAAGGTACTGTTGTGTTTCATTACTATTCATGAGTTTACTTCAAAATGTATTCCCCCAACTGAGCAAGAGGGGAAGGATTTCCAAAAGGCCCTGGAGGGAGATCAGGACACGTACAACACAAGACTTCAGAGTCAAATAGTAACAGAGAATATGATCTTGTTTGGTTGAATGATAGATTATATTTTAAGTCAGAATACTTTGGCATAGGATGTCCTTTAAACCATTCTCTTTTTGGAAGAATCTATCTTGTATGTAAGAATACAATGTAAAGTTTTTAAGGTCACTACTGTCTTTAGTAATACCTGCCTCCAACCAACTTAAATATAAAACATATAAGTAAGAGTTTGTCCAAAAAGTGTTCAAGTGATGTAAAAAAAAAACCTGATGGGTTTGCTGGTTTTACTTCAGCAATTTTCTGGATAAATACTCAAACTTAAGTGAAGCAGCACACATCTGCAGGAGTGAAACATGACTGTCTTTATCTGGTGCTGCTCTGTGAAACATACTCCACTTTTCTTTCATTGGCCTCAGAGTTATGATAGCCATATTATGTCATGCTTCTGTACCTCCTCCATTATTCAAAATGAACAGAAATCCAGTTATATAATATGAGGCCAGAAGTTCTTATGAGATTTGGAAAGCTCAGCACTAGACATCTCCACTCTGTGTTAATTGGTTTTGCTTCTGAAAGGCCATCATTTTCTTTCAGGCCCATTAACCATAATGCTCCAGAGTCCGGGATTAGTTCGCACTCAGTAAGACTGCTGTGTTGTCGTTAAATTCAATTTAACGGGGCACCCACCAGTGCTAATTACTGCTAACCCCCAGATCCTGCATCGTCTTCGTGTGGCCACAATCGGTGAAAAGAAGTCTGTGGTGGGTCACTTTTCCCTTTGTCTTTTAGGGTTAACTTCTTTATTTTAGTTTCAGACATAGTGAGTTAAAAATGTCTCTTTTTTTAATACATTTTGTGCAAATTCCTCCTGGTTTGAATCAATTACAGATCCAAATTTGTAACAGCAAACCTCCATAGTTACATAAACATATCACCACATAGGTTGTTGATGGTTGTACTATGTCAGTTACTTAAAGAAGATTTAAGAACGGGAAACAATTGAGGCCCCGCAACATTGGGATATATTTAGTTTGAATGGATGGATAGACGCACAACCGGTTCCATCTGCCAGTCAAGCCACGAGTGTCACTAGAACTGCTCGCCTTTTTCTTCCAATAATGCATCCCGGTGCCTTGTGTTCCTCAGGCAAGTCATGCACGTTCACCTGGCCAGCCACATGTATACAAAAGAACATGCAAGTTAACTTCTTCCATTGCTCTGGCGTCCAGTTCAGAACCATTTGTGTATTGTTGGGGATTTGCTGGTATTTTTGCTGAGACATGATGAAACCTGTTCAAGACACAATATAGAAACATTTCAATCCCTCAAGAGAAAGTACACTGTGTCATTGACAAGAAAACGTAAGGTCATTTACATATTATGTAAATGACATCAAAGTACATATTTACACATATGACCCTAAATGCTTTTTTGGTGTCACATAAAATGACTTTTGATGTTAACTCTCCTTCCAATTGAGTCAGCTGGATATTCTTAAGAAACATTTGCAGAAGATGCAGGTAAAAGATTTATTATTCACCTCCAGGAATGGGCAGGAAAAGGCATTTTCCAATGGCTTTTACCTAACTACCCCCCCTAAAAGCTTCCCAAGAAAAATACCTGCGTTCGAGAACCATGCTGTGGAGAAAGTGTATTCACTATAGAAGCACTCCCAGTACCTGAATAAAAGATGAAATATTGAACATAGACTGTGGGGTTTTAAGTTTATTATTTAGGCCAAGATGGTCTAATTGCACTAATGCAATGGAGTTGATTTTTTTTCTCCAAAGCAAGGTAGAGACTTTCAGTTTCCAGACATCCACTTAAATGCAAGATTGTGCAGGGACCACTTTATAGTACATTCATATTTTCAGTGAGGGTGGAGTGAGGTTGGTAGTGTACATTCAAGGTAGAGACATTAATTACTTTTTAATTTGTAGGAAGGATTTTACAGACTCTTTAATTTTTCAGACCGACGGCTCTTTACCTGAGGCTACGGATGTTGAGGAAGGACGATCTAAATCTGAATGTAGAAGTTTTTAATGTAGAGAAGTATCACGCTGTCTTTATTATTGATGAGTAAAGCACCGCTGCCATCCAAACCAAATAGACCCAGAGGAGCTTTTGAGAGTAAAGGGTGTATCATGACTTTGAATGAAGGGGAAGAAATCTGATTAAAGCAATATCGATTCACTTTGTTTTCGTTTCCCAAAGTATACTTTGCTGCAGACAATTACTCTCATTAGGTAGCTTTCGACAACTGAAACTATTTCCGTGCAAAACAATTTTTTTTTGCTTATGTAGTTTTTAGGCTAAGCCAAAATCTGTGACTCATATTTGCCTTGAAGATCCAAGGGACTTTGAAGCTGCTCTCAGGTAACTCTGGGTCAAGGCAGGATACGCCATGGACAGGTCGCCAGTTCTTTACAGGACAAACACACAGACACTCACACTTATGGACAATTTAGAGTGAGCAGTCAATCTCACATGCTCTGTGAGGTGAAACCAAAATAACCAGAAAGAAATCAACACACAAAATGCCTGAACCAAGGAGCATTCTCCCTATGGAGTGAAAGTATTAACCGCAACACCGCCATGGGATTTCCTATATCATTATTACCCATATTTCCCATATCACCCAAGGAAATGTTGAGAGTTATGCCAAAACACGTCACCACATCATTAATAACTAATACTAAAATGAAAGGATACTGGATGTGAAGCCAGGACCGCATCCAAGCAGAATATCTCATTAGTTCATGCAGTGAAGAGACTTATCAACTGCTTTTTGTTAATAAAAGTCGTTATTTGTTCACTTTGTGTGCATTGAGATGATTTTAGAATATGCCCATATAATAGAAATATATTCAAACAAAGGGTGTAGCCTTGTTTTTTGTTTCATCTTGAGTTTTCAACAATAAGACAAGTAATTGAGTAATAAACAAAAATATAACTTGGCAGCACAGTAGAGTAGTGCTTTGTATAAATATCGGTGTTTTGACTTTCGCTGTATTGCCCAATTGTCCTTCAACATAAGAACGTAAAATAAAGTGCAACTATATCTGAAGACTCTCGGTCGTCCAGGTCAAGTTTTAGCTTGTAGGCCAATGAGGCAACTGAACCTCCTTGAATTTCCTTCAAAACTTCAAGCAAGTCCAATCACCGTTAGATGTAAGGAGCAGATACTAGTAGAAGAAGCATGAGACCATCTGAACTTCCCACCTCTGATTATTACCTATCTAGAGAATGAGGACCAGGTTGAAAAACACTCTGTCTCTGTAACAAATACGGTGAACTGGCAGATCTACAGCAGCTGGCAGCCATAGTTACTCAAATGCACTGCTAAATGCTATGAAGATGAGATCGTGGAGTAGTTAGCCCTCTGCTGTTGCTACAGTTGCTATTTATATGAAGTACCAAAGGGCTGAGGTAATGATGACGTACAGAAGCATCTCACTATCTGAAGGTTCATAATTACCCAGATTACAATGCTGATTTCCGTTTGCAAAGTTATAAACTTGGTATCCCCACCTGGGATGTAAACATGGTTCAATGTTAAGCCCCAAAGACTACTTCTACAGAAGGTTATTTAGAGTTTTCTAGCCCTGAAGAGATTGGGCAAAAGGAGACAATGCTATGAAAGAAACAGGGGAGACCCTGGCATGACCTCTCGTAGTCCCTCCTCCACCTCCCCATGTGTTGTTTGACATTTTCCAGCAATGATGGGAATTTTCTGCCCTCGCCTAGCGGGAGTCAGCCTTCATCCCCTCTCCACCAGCCTGTCCCTCCATGCTGAGACCCACACAATCGCTCTGTGCTGGGGCCCTGTGAAATCCCGGGACACCAAGGCCCTATGAAATCCAATAGAATGGCTTTTATCCCCCGAAGATACAGTACAAATCATCATTGGTTTTATCTCAGCTGGGGATGTCAATTTATCTAAATGAGCTTAGTCCCTCTAGCTGCCTGTCAGAGTTATTTCTCTTTCCAACACCAGCCCCACCCTGACACCCTCCCTCCTTTTCATCTCCCTCCTCTCCTCCCAGCTCCTCTCTTCCTCCTCCCACCCTGATTTGCTGGGCTTCAGATCCAGTCGATGTCGCCGTCCTTTGTTCTCTCCAGAGGGAAGGGACAACGGAGGACGGGCCAAGTAATGGGATTGGTACCCGGTACTGGGCACCAGTTTTGTTCGAAGGCTGCCTTACTGGCCCAAAGACAAGAGTGTGGATGTGGATGTGCATGTGTGTGTATGTGTTGGTCCGAGTCCTTTTAGTGTGCAGTGGAATGTACTTAATCTGCCTGCCACCATAATGCAAATGAAGCTCCCAGGTCCCAGCAGGGAGATATTGGTGTGTGTGTGTGTGTGTGTGTGTGTGTGTGTGTGTGTGTGTGTGTGTGTGTGTGTGTGTGTGTGTGTGTGTGTGTGTGCGCGCGCGCGCTGCACTAGCCAGGCCCCTTGACAGAGGACACTGGAAAGCTCAGGAGGGGGCATCAAAGAGTGGGCAAAGTCTTCTGTCACACCAACACAATGGCTCAGGCCCAGTCACACACACACACACACACACACACACACACACACACACACACACACACACACACACACACACACACACACACACACACACACACACACACACACACACACACACACACACGGTCCATTGGCGCAAACTGAAACGTGACACCAAGCATGTGAAGTTGGGAAATGACTCCTTTTTTTCTTTGTCTCCGAATGCTTCAGCAAAAGTCCTGAATTAATTTTAACAACACACTGTAATCACCATTTATGCATAAATATAGTACACAGTCCTTTATGTTTAAGGAACAGTAGATTATTGAAATCTATGAGACCTCATACCTTTGGCATCTGCAGTCTTTATCTTTTAGCACTCGGTCAATCAGGCCTTAATATTCACTTCAGTGAATGTGAGAAATCCCAAACTTTATATGAGTTTTATTGTGTAATTTGTGTATGGACTTGAACAAAGGTAGAATGGGAAAATGTACTAAGTACACAACATTTGACAAGAGAAACAGAAAGCAGCAGATATAATGGGTTAATGTTCCTAATGCATTGTCAGTCATATACGGCATCCTCTACTCAAGCTGGAGGTTATTTTATTTAATTTTATTAAAGCTCTATCCATCCATACGTGTTAAAGTCTAAAGGACAACGTAAACTGCAGCACATCCTCAAACATTAAGACTAATAACATTATTTACTAATGGTCAGTACTCACATTATTTTGACAATGGTCACTTGGAGCTGGGGACAATGGAGGCTGAGATGAAATCCACTGTCCATCACAGAGCACAGAGAGACAATTATACAAGGACACATCTACCATCTATTTCACCAATTAATGGCAAAGGTTTTTGGACTGCATGGGGAACCTAAAGTACTCAGACAAGGCCCACAATCTCTGTAAAGACAGAGGGCAACACCTTTAGTTTAAAGACTAAAAATCTTTTTTTTTGTTTAGTTTTTTTTCACAGCTTCACTAAACCTTGTTCTTTTCTCTTTCTCTCCTTTTGCATCCACATCCCTTAAGATCAAGGTCAAGGTAGATTTTATTGTCCCAAAGGGAAATTACTTTTGTAGTGAGGTTATCGGAAACACTGTCTCCACCTGGCAACTAAAGATATATCCTTGTGGGTACAAGCTACAGTCAATACAAAGGACAAAGGAAATATACAGTCAGGCTCTTTACAGGCAGAGATGTGCATTCAGTTGAAACACTGCAGTAAATTATACTGAGAGAAGATTGACAGTATATGACTTTCTTCACCCTTTGTCAAATGTTGAGGTTAAAAACTCCATGCTCTTTAAATATAAACTATTTAAGCTGCTGCCACGTTAATTCATTGTAGTGAAATCCATTGTTATTTTGTAAATAGGAATACTTCATGAAACGCTTCAGCATGATGGTGGATTGATTAGCAAACTCGCTTCACAAGCCGGGAGACCCCAGTTCAATTCTGAGCATTTCTTTGTGGGATGTACATGTTTTACATGTGTGAACATTGATATTGATAGATTCTGACCAAATAAACTGTCCCGTATTCAAGTCCAGGTTGAGGGATTATGTGTGGACTTTGTAGGTTTCCTAACAGCCTAAAAATCGTGCATTTGTTTATTGGTGACACGAACTCGCCCATAGATGTGAATGTGTCAGCTGGCTACATCTCCCCACTGAAGATTAAGAACAAAATACAGACGCACTGGGCATTCTGCTGTCACCTCACAGAATTATTGCTCCTGGTCCAAACCTTCACAAAATTTGCATGTTCTTCTTGGGCCTGTGAAGGTTGTTTTGACTTCAAAACCACAATACAAATTGAGGCCCGCACAGTAATAACTTGTGTACTAACAAGAGAGCACATAATGATATATGACTTAATATTATTTATAGATGTTTATAAGGAATATTATAAACTTTCTCCAAACTGTCAAAATCCAAAGCAACCAAGACACTTAACTCCTCACGCTTCAACGGCGCTTTGACAGTCAAAGGTACATTAATGTGGCCAACGCTATTATTAGCAACACAGTTAATTAGATTCAAAGATTAATTACCAGCTTATCTAATCCATCAAAGGGCTAAAGATAACTATCTAATTAACAATTTGAGTGAAGAACAGCAGCAAAGTTTGTCAAACAAAGAACTCTGTCTTTAGATATCAGGGTTATCTTCAACCATCACTAATTTTCTCTCCGTATCCATTGTTCTCTTACGTCCCTCTCTTTTGCCCACTTTCCACCATCACCCCACCCCACCCCCCACCCACACACACACACACACACATACACTCTGCCCCTGATGTTTATTGATTGCCAAAGTTCATACGCGAGCATCACTTAATGCGCCTGCTTTCATGTCCTGCCTTTGTTGCCAGGGCCGCAGTCCACGATATTGCAAATTGATCCGTCTCTCCCCGCCACCCTTTGTCAGGGTTTGTGAAGTGAACTACTATTACATTAGTCCACTCTCCGACTCGTGCCCCCGCCGCCCCTCTGTCCTCCCCCTCCAAGTCTTTCGCTCTTTCCATCTCTTTCTTGTCTTTGGGAGGATGGCATCGGTATGGCTAAACACCGGTGTGAGGGCTGATTATCAGAGCCACACGCCTGGCTGGCTGCACTGATGAGCTCCTTGAGGTTTGATGATGTAGCCAATAAACGGACACTTTTGATTATCTGACCTCTGACCTACTCTGTAACAACAACAAGCGGCAGCCTCCCGCCTCTCTCTTCCACCCTCATTGTCCCCTTCACGCCTCCCTGTCTCCATTGTCCTTCTCAGGTGACAACTTGAAAATGAGGTCATGCTTGTTTGAACACAAACAAGGACGCGCATCCTCAAGGGCGGAGCATCCTTCAAAATGATGGGGTGCATGATTTTATCACCTCTGGGAACTGCAGAAGGTAGAGGGAAATCATTTTATTCTAATGTCACTGATTACATGGCACATCCTCCAAATATTGAAAAGAGCTTTCGGGTGAGGTGTGGTTAATGGTAACTGGTGTAACGACGGTGTGCACACCTCAGGTTTTTTTCTTCTTTTTTAAGTTTGTCAAAAAGTTATGCAAGTAAAAAGCTTTGGGATTGAAAACTTCAGTGCAACTTATGATAACTACTTCCTTCAGGCGTCAGGGAGTAAGTAGACTCCAAGATGCAAGACAAGCATCCAGTAATAAGGTTTTCTCTCACTCCGCTCCTGCCCTGGACAACTTGGCAGGAATTTGGAAGGAAGACGAAACACTGGCACTCATTGACGTGCCTGCGGTCTGACTCCAGCGTCCTCCTGAGCCGATCAACACCGATTCCTCAAGTCTGCATCACTGACAGTGTAATTGCCTGGTGGACTATTCTCCTCAGCTCAAGGCAGAGTGCCTGTAATTAAGATTTGGATGCAGACCACCACCACCACCACCACCACCACCTTCCCTCAACTCTGTATATACACACTTCACCACTTCCCAAAGCTCCTGTTGTCATGGAGAGAAGACGTCAGCGGGAGAAGCTAAAAATGTTTGTTTTCTGCAGTGATGGCAGCAGGGGATGGTTGGGGCGGGTGGAAAGGGTGGGTGTTTTGTGGGGGTATACAAGAGTGCAGGCAGCGCAGGGGGTTGTCTGAAAAAAGGGCGATAAGGGGATGGGGGACTGCGGCACAATCATCTTGATTTCTTGTGCTGAACGATTACATGCCATGCTAATTGCTAGCAGAGGGATCTTTAATAAATATTTCATTCGGTGCAGCATCATTACTGCCTAATGTCGTTATTAATCTCCACCAGTAATTTCCACTCAGGAGAAGCGTCTTTGTTAGGGGAGAGCAATGTTTTCCCCCCACAAGGAGAGAAAGAGAGAGTGGTAAAGATGTAGGGAGGAGGAGAATTAAGGAGCAAAGCTGAAGAAGTGTCATTACATGAAAGTTATGACAGAAGAGTGGGGAAGAAGTGAATGAACCGTGGAGAAACGAAAGAGAAAAGGTGATAAACAGAAACTAGGAGGGAACAAGAGAGATCCAGTAGTGAGAAGTTCCCTGAGAGAGAATGCATGAATGAGAAAGACTGAAAGTGTTACAGACTTATGTCATTCATCACTGAGATCACAGCTGCTAATTATATTTGTACATGAGGAGGAGGTTGTCGATATATTGTAGATTCACTGACAGCAAGTGGCTGATTTGGCCAGTCATGACTTTGAGTCTGGAGATTAACGAATGGTCAAAACTGTTAATATACGATCTTTCTCCTGGCCTTTGTGGCCATGTGACTTTTATATACGTCTTGTGTCGTATGTGTCTTAACTCAAATATCCACAAAAGTCAATGAGAGTTAAGGCATTTTACTTCTAACCACACATGAAAACCAAAGCCAATTGCATTTTTAGATATTTAGATATTAGAAAGCACATAGGTGTTTTTCTCTTTACATGTGCAGATATTCTCAACCTCAAGCCAAATACTGAATGGTCCAGTCCCAGTAACATATAAAACTATAAATGAAAAGAAAAATGGAGAAATATTATTCATAAAAGAAATATGTGAAATCCTGAGTAATAACAAAAATGTTCAATAAAAGGTATGGTTCACACGAGGAGGACAACATAATGATTTTTTTTTTTTTTTTTTTTTGAGAAAGGATACCGACAACATAAACTAATTCTAGTAAAACAAATGTAAAACAGAAAGCCATCAGTGGACAACTTGATCAACTTCGAATAAAGTTTGAAGTGCAAAGAAAACACAGACAGAATGTCAAAAAATAGCCTTTGCAGAAAAGATACGGTGGAGACTGAGCATGAGTCCACACGGTGCTGTGCACGCCGTCTCTTTCTTTATGCGCTTTAAGACATTAAGAAGGCGTGAAAATGGCAGCGAGCTAAGCCTTGGGCGAATAGCAAATAGCATTAGCCGGCGAGCAGACATTGCATTTTGCTCATTCCAATATCCATCGGTGCCGCCGGCTATGCTAGCTAACTACTATCAGACTGGCTTATTCACACACATTTTCCACAGCTCTCGTGCTTTTGAGAGCAAAACTCGATCTTTGGTAATAAGTGAATTTGAGACGAAGCACAGGCACAAAATAAAAAGCAAATCCAAATCCATGTTGGTTTTATCTAACAATGTATTTCATGGCCACATTCCAAACATTTATGAGAATAGGGCATGAATGATTACCAGAAAAATGATTATATGCTTTGCATGATGTTTCAATAACAGATCCATCACATATGGCCATGGACGATGACAGTGGGGCTGGAACAGGATGGACGGATGGCTTGCAAGAAGAGGGGGTGATTTATTGACGTACAATAGCGAAAGGGAAAAAAGGCTTTAGTTAAACCATCTATCCAGCCAGAATTCACTCTTTCCCTCCTTCTTTTCTCTCTCTCCACACACACACACACACACACACACACACACACACACACACACACACACACACACACACACACACACACACACACACACACACACACACACACACACACACACACACACACACACACACACACACACACACACACACACACAAGTGATGGCATTGCCCCCAAAGAAAATAGAGTTGTGTGTACCATCCAATTATCTGTCAGGGGTGAATAATGGCCCCAATAATATATTCACATTGCTGGTGCCGATCAATTTTTAATCAAGCTGAGAAATATAGAGGAAGTGAAGCTAAAATGACCCACCAGGAACTCTCCCATAATGCCCAAGCAGAGAGTCCCTAATTTTGCACCAATCAAATTACCGAATCCCCAGGCCCCACCCGCACCTCTCCGCAGCCTCAGCCCCGACCCCCAACCCAACTTTAACTCATCGCCTTCCTAGGAGCAATAATGGAGGCTCCCAGTGTGGGGCAGATAAGCAGCAACCACTGGTGTGTCGGTTTATAAGGGCAGAGGCCAGGAGGTGGTGACCTTATTAAAGAATCTTCACTCATAATAAAGTGATTAGCCATTATGAGCCAAATAACACAGGTATAACAACACAGGCAGAAGACACAGGCACTCAATTCTGCGGGTTTCCATATTACAAAAGGAAGACAAAAATGACTTATGTTGTTTTTATTGTGTTTCCATATAACTCTGATTCTCAAAGTGTTGGATGGGTGGGAGGGAGCAAAGGAAAAATCTGGGAGTCTGGAGAATATTATACCAAACATGATTTTACCTTGAATTTTTGAGAATTCATAATAAGAAAAAGCGCTTAATTGTGGGGAAACTCTGAAATGAAAAACTGCAAAACTATAAGAAACAGCTGCATATAAAGAATTACCGTATCAAATCCAACGCGTTCAAAAAGAGGTGTTTTTTTTTTAATGCCTATGGATTCCAACAGACATCAATAATAATATCATATAATGTGATAAACATCAGAAAGTTCAGCATTAAAACCAAAAAAACATGTAGTATGTGAGTTGCTGGAATCTTGTGGCCTTTTGTCCCTCCATTTCTCTTCTGTACTGTTTTATCCAGTTTAGGGTTGCAGGGTGCTGCTGGTAGATCCACACACACCAAGACAGGTAAACTACGCACAATCATATTCATACCTTATGGCAATGTTTGGGTCATCAATCAAACTCACTTATTTTTTGACTGCTGGAGGAAACTGGATTACCTACACAACTTAGAACAGAAAAACCCCAGTCTGGTTTGAAACCCACAACGCTATCGCCACTAAGAATTGAGCCACCTGAACTCTTGCCCTTTGTTCTAGGTATAAGCACGTATTTGTCCATTATATTATTTGAATAGTCAATTTAATTCCTTTCATATGATTTTACTGAAATGTCATCCCTGGTTTCATTGTTTTCAATCTTTTCTATTACTAGTTTTATTATGTATGTTTAAATCAATTAGATTCTGATCAAAACTAATAAGGCCCCGTTTACAGGACAAGATTTTAAAGTGAAAACAAAAAACTTTTGTTGTGTTTTGGGGGTCCATTTACATGACGACGTTGGTCAGTGTCACTGAAAACAGAGCGTTTTTGAAAATGTTCCACCTCTGTGTAAACGATGAAAACTTTTCTGAAGTTATCGGTCTCAGTAAATCGATCTCTGCATGTGCGAAAATGACTCATTCATAACCATGAATGTGGTGTGTGCTCTTCACTCTTGAATTTAACAGTGTTTCTCTAATAAGGTGTATATTTCCCACACGTGGAGAAACATTTTATTTCTTACAAACAAGCAATACTGAGTGAACCAACACAGTTGTAAAGGAGCTTGAACGTTTACGGCGTACTACTCTCTTTATAATGTCTGTTTGCATCTTCTTTTCAGACCAGAAATCAATGTGATTTCACTTTCAGGCAGCTGTTATTAGATAACGCTGTCCTGCAATGTCAAGTTTGCAGTTTGATTGAAAGTGTGAGACCGAGTCACGATTCTGAGCCTGAAGAAGCGACACCAACATGTTAAAAGCTGTGCTCTCTTTTTCCCCTCTCTCCTTCTTTCCCTCGTTATTCTGTCTTGATTTTGTTGGTTCCTATTGCACAGCCACTTGAAAATGACTGTAAACACAATGACCGGGGTAGCATCCATATTTACTTCCGTATCAGCGTATTCGGCATGATCTCACGCCTTCTTCTGTGCATTGAAATCGGATCTCCGCAAAAAATTGGAATTAAGCATCAAGTCCTGCAGTGTGAACGTAGCCCTATATTCTCATTAGAATAAAATAGAAAGACTTTACTCATCCCCAAGGAAAAGATTCAAGGTCTCCAGCAGCTAACAAAATAATAACATTAATAAAAATCGACAGTCATGACAGCAATAAAAAAAAAAAAAAGGAATTCAAATATAACAAAAGCATAGGTCGCTAAATGTTGCACACAATGATGTTGCTGGTTAATTATTTTGTCTGATGGCACGGGGGACAACTGACCTCCGAATCCTCCCAGATGAAACAATCTTTGGCACAGGCTCAGATGTTTCAGTGTTTATTTGACGAGTTGCACACATTTTTGTCGGAAACCAGCTGTCAATGCATGCTGCTCTATATCAACAAGTACACACGTTGGCTCAGCCCAAAAATCTTTTGAAATTGTTTTGTACTTTTGCCATTTCTATGAATGAACTGACAATGGTATCCAAGTAAATGCATTTCTCGGCCCAGTTGACAGTGACAGTGTTATGTTACATTTTTTTAATAAGATGTTGCAGTGGACAGCAGCTGCATATATCGCAAACGGGATGTGTAACATTTTGAAATAATGACCTACAGTTCCGCTGGCGCCTTTTCTAACATCCAGCATGTGTCATTGATGTGTAATTGTAAATGTCTTGGCTAAAATGAAAAGAGAGAAGAAAAAAAAACATTCATATGTGCCAAATAGAAATGTGACCATGCCTAATGTGAAGCAGCCCAATGAATACAGAAATATATTGTTACATCATGTGAATGCACAAACCCTGTTAACATATTTCATGGTGCTCCATACAAACAGACAGGCATGGGTTCATGCCAGCTAATCCATGTTTGCTTTCAAGTGTATAGTTTCTTATTTCTAAACACAATACTCATATATACAACTCATATGTCCAAAGATTTACACAAACCCATGTGCACGCACACACACACACATAACTTCTTGTCTGTGCACTCTGTGAGTAAATTCAACCATATAAAGCCGACCCCAGTGCGCCTGAGATGGGTCACGTACCTCTACGCAGTGCTGGGGCAATCTGCAATGAAAGCTTTCCCATTTGTAATAAACTGCAGCCTCTCAGAAGAGCAATCCTAGAGAGAATCCAGCGTGCACTCTCCTCACTATAACAACAGCGTCTGTAAAACAAATGAGCAGGGAGGTAATTGGAGACAAACAAAAATTACATTTCCAATAAAGGTTCTTGTCTCTTTGGGGTCCCTGAAGCCCCCAGCCCTCCTCAACTGTTTAACAGCCTTAATATACCCTCTCATCAGCCTTCCCGTTGAGCAGCCGCCTGAGAGAAGTTATCCGAGCACAAACAGAGCTCATCTAATGTGAGCAGGTTGAGGGTTTAGTGGTTGAAGTGTTTTAGGCAATTAAAAGGGAAAAGTGATGGTGGGATAGATGGATGAGCGCATTAAACAAACGGCTAACAGTTTACAAAAGCCATGCTTTATGCCTGAAGACATTCATGGGCCTCCAAGAAAAACGAGAAGATTATATATGAAGAAAGAGAAGCAAGCATGCAATCATATCACTCGAGTTTAATTTTTTTAATAATAATGAACAATTGGAAATGAAAGCAACTGAAACAGCCTTTAAGGGGAACATGGTCATTATAATACTATAAAAATCTTCAAAGTTAACTGAGATGAGGAACCAAAACAGTCCAACTATCCACACATATGCAAGTTTTGTTTTGCTTTTTGTTTTTTGTTTTTTTACACGGGATGCAGCCCCTGTTTAACCAGAGGCCATCATAGTCAAGGTCAAGCTTTACCACATGGACCATTGGCAGAGATGCACTGATTGAGATTCATTACAGAGGAATGCAACAGTGTGAAGCAAGTATTGAACTGTCAGGAGCTTAATTATTAGGATGAATGGGTGATGAGTTGCATGTTAACCTCTATAGGTGATGCACCGAGGGGTCAGGTTTCACAGCACAAAACAAAATAGCAGGAAGGGGGGACTGTTCAACTAATAGCAGTGCGGCACGGTGGTGAAGAGCCAAGCAGTCTTGGCTTTGCATGGATTTTCTGCAGGTAATGCGGCTTTTTTCCATCAGTATTAAAAAAAAACCCATGCATTTGAGGTTAACTGGGGACCCTAAAGGTGTTTCACACTGGCTATTGGAGAACATAGTGTGCATTTAATGGAGACCAAATTGTAAGACTCCGTTCTTGATGCGGAATTCTGATTTCTTTCTGAGTTGCGATTTCTTAGCATGATCGTTAACGCTACATTTTCAATGCGACCTCCATCAGACTGCAGTGCGGACGTTTCCCGAGCATCAAGCAACCCGCATGCACAGAAGAAGACGTGACCGCATATGATCGAGGCCTGGGTCTGTTGCGACCTGTAATACAGAGCAATCTTTTTAAACATACAATTCAAGTCACTACTTGTGTATGTTATGGATAACTGTGTGTTTATAAAATAATTGGTCCACGTATTCAAAAAAGAGAATAAATCTCACTTTGGCCGAGGTTGTTTGTATTCTCCTTCGCTTAGCTTGACAACTGCACTTTGATCAGTTCAAACTTGTGGCCTTCAGTGGACTGTGAATGCTTTCACACTGCATACTATGTCTTCTCTTTTTTGTTTGTCCCGTGATTGACTGATGACTTGTCCAGGGCGTAACCTGAAAACTGCCTTCGCTCATCGTCAGCTGAGATTAACTCCACCGCCCTGTGACCGAGTTGGATCAAGTGGTACCAAAGATGGATGAGAGAAATAGCCAAACAAAATGCCGGCGGATGGAAAATATCTGAAGAATATAAGCCGAAGCACTGTCTTTTCAGAATGTGAACACTTATTAGTATACTTTTAAAATGTGTCATTTCACAAAGTAATGATCTTGTGTTCTTGTGATTACTAACTGATGCAAATCTATTTCCAAATATTTCCCCTGCTTTAGTTCATTTTATCCACAGTCTGCACTCTTTTGTTTCTTTGCGTCATGTTTTCAGTCTAAGCAACTTCATTTCAAATGAAGCTAAAACAGTTTCTCGTCTCTGGTGGCTGTAACTCAGCATAATAAGTAATGAAGAGTTTTAGTTGACACTTAACCTTGTCGTGCTGGCAAAAAAAAAGCTTTGTTTGGGTATAAATGATAGAATATTTGACCTTTTTTCTCAATTATTGCCTTGTTGCTGTACAACTAACCATCAGACTGCTCTTGGTAGTAAAATATAAATTAAAATTTCTGTCGTAAAGCTGTTTATTGTGGTCAGACTGATATAAAACTGGAAAATCCAACAAATCTTCACAATCTTGACCAGCTAGGAAAATGCATTTTGACCTTGTATTTTCGAACAGGTGCCGATTTATACTTAAAATACTACTTTGGAGAAAAATATATTGGATAAGTTTTCCTTTCCTTCGGTTTGAAATGGGACTTTTGTGCAGTTATTCCACCTCGTGTTCCTGTGTAGGCAGTGCAGAGAAGGTGGGGTTTAGTCTGAGGCAGCATTGGGGAGACTAATAGAGCTAAAATGCTACCTATGTAAAGGCTAAGCTGACACTGTGGAACAAGAGCCCGAGAGTAAAGCCTATCGACATGGCTCTTGGCAGGACTACATGCCAACACTGTGTTACGCAGCTGTCAAGACTCTGAGACAAAAAGCCGGCTTCCTGTGTAAAATCACACACCAGAGCAGCATTAAGCCGCCTTGGCTTGGCTCGGTGCAAAACTAAAAAGCCAGCGTAACGAGAAGTCTTCATTACGGCATTATTATAACACCCCTGTGCAGAAGGGGCCAACCTGCGTCTTTTTCAAGGGTGTATTTTGAATTTTATTTTCTCCACACGTGCACACAAATCCACGCATGCACCTCCACTCTTCCACACACACAGCTGTGCTCTCACACGAGGAGACGAGTCTACGAGTTCATAACACAAACAGTGAGAATTCCTCTGAGTGCTGCAGCAGTCGTCTCCTCCCTGCAGCAGTGATCAAATCAGGCTGTTTATCTGATGGTGAACCTGACATTAGGCCAAACTAAAGGTCCCTGCTCAGCTTCCTCTTATCTAACCCTGCAAAGAGTGAACTCCGTGGCCCAGCCCTTCACCAGAGGAAATTGATTATAGCCCCGGGGCCGAACAGGCAGCACCGACTCCGCAGCTCTGTTCATTCCATTATGAGTCCCAGAGCCAAGCGGGCCGAGGTGGCTATTAGCTACAGGTTGCGGATCAGATGCTCAGATATTACTTGATCTTGTGACGGCGATGGGCTGAATGAAATGAGGTGTAATCTGAGCCTGGATGCCGAGTTAAGGGTTGACCTCCGCCGTGACCAAACAGCTGCGGTCAAAGCTCTTAATGAGAGGTCGCAAGGGTTCATATTGGTTTGACATATTTCACTTGAAGCGAATGCTGAGACTCCAGCTTCTCTTCAATAACAAACCACAACGTGCACGCCGCTTCAAAAGAGCTTATAAAACTTTGTTAGCATCCATTTGCATATAATACAGTGAATGTGTCCTGCACGCATCTGTTCTGCTGAGTGGGAGAGATGGAAGACGCAGACAAAATGAGAAAGAGAAGAAAGTGTGAATGTGTGCTGGTGTGAGCCAGAAGAGCTAATAGTTTTAGGGCATTCCTGTCAGTGTTGCTGTATGATTGCGGGTCCTCTGTGGCTTCCTGCGCACTTTAATGCTTAGTTGGTTTGATGTAAACACTCTGAGGAGACAAAGATGGGAAAGTCCCAGAGATATTTAACTGACTAATTCCTCCACTGTGTTTTTCTTCTCTCTCTTATTTTTTTTTTCTCTTTGCTCGTCTCTCTCTCTTTTCTGCGCCTCAGTCATTCCACTGTGGCGGAAGATTCTGGGAATCCGGGATATGCAAAACAAACATGCCCTTTCCCTTCATCATCAAGAAGTAAAAGTAAAAGAAGTGTGTGAGTGTCTACAAGCAGACTCACACACCTACACACACACATACTCCTCCAGCTCACAAACAAACACTCCTTTATCTTAAAACTTCCCTCCAGGCATTTTATTTCTCCAATTAGACTTGTCAACGGCCTGACAAGTCTCAACTACACTCGCTTCACCTGGCAGGAAATTAAAAATGGTATCTAAGGCACTTGTCTTCCAACTTAACAAAAAAAAAAAAAGGAGGGGAAACTGTGTGAATGCTTCTTGGAGCATAAACATGCACGTTTTCGTTAAATATGTTTGCTGTTTTGCATCACTGCTCCACATAATCTTCGATATAAAAAATTTTTTCAGTTTTAAATCATGTTGATGAAACATAAATAAGGTTTATGTAATAAAACAAGAGAAGTATAATCCTGTGTTTGCATTACAATGTATTAAATAGTCTAAATTCTAAACTAGATTAAAACCTCCATGTGAAGTTTGCACATTAAACTTTGAGAAAAATAACAAATTTGTTCGTCACGAACATAAAGCTATGAGACATAAGCTAAACTTTTGATATGAGCCTGGCAATTTATGTTCTTGTTTTGGAATCCAGATTGAGACTGCCAGTAATGCAATTACCATGTTTTGTTAGATTATAAGATGAGCTTTTTTTGATTTGGGTAAATATGTAGAAAATGGAAAGTGGGGTATTGAAATTCTGCATAACAGCAACACAACAAATTCAGAAACAAGAGGAACATCCTGGATGACAGGTGACGGATGCGTACGAAGTACGGTGACTTGGTTTAAAAAATACTGGGGGGGATGAGAGCTCGTTCCACATGCTGGGCTTATTAACAAACCAGTCAAAGACTTTATTATGCTGCATCTCAAATAATTTGGATGATGCGCTATGGGTGGAGCAGGGAGAACCCAAGCATCAGAACAATAATGGCTGCACAGAAACCAGCGATCAATGGGCCAAGGACACTGTAGCAGGCATGTCTAACTCATTACAGTTCAAATGCCACATCGTACAGTGATTAATGAAATGAAAGCATAATAACTTTTGAAATATAAAAACTACCAACATTTCCTGTTTTAATGCAATGGTGTATCATAACAAATTCTACATTCAATTGTATGTATGCGAGTACAAAATGTATGTATAAAATGTTAATGAATTGTTTGGGGGGGTTCAATTTACAAGAGAAATGTGTAATTCCAACTTTGGGCCATTTTATTGTTGCGCGCAACAATTTTGTTGGATCCAAAAATGCAGCAAACAGCTTGACTGAGCTTAATTTGGCTTTGAAATGTGCTGAAAGATCTGAAATCCTCTCTGATAGCGTTTCCCTTCAGATTGAAATTAATAAAAGCCATCACTGAAAAAAAACACAACGGAATTTTACAGCCTTCCACATGTTTTCACGGACCTACCTTCACTCACAATAAGCCAGCTTGCTTTCCCTAGTCTATCGCAACTGTGTAAAATGTGTGTGTGGCCAGGGTCATTTTACATTCAGACCAATACAGTACTTTCAAGGGTTTTATTAAAAACCAATAATGCAGATTGTTGATAAAACATCAGTAACTCTTCAATCCTTTGGTTTGTGCTTGTAGCTTGCAGGTGTGTTTGAAAAAAAATATTTTTCCTGCTATAGATCGACACCTTGCTCTGCAATACAACACTCACACACACACGCAAATCCAAAGACACACAATCCATGGTGACACGTGGAGGTGAGAAGGACTGTCAACACTATACAGAGACAATAAAATTCAATTCTAATTATGATTTGTTAGCAGATGTTTAATTCACTCTCTGAACTGCTCTCGCTCCGTCTTCAGGAAAATAAAATGCCTTTATTGCACACAAAAAAAAAAATCTGTGACCCGCATCATTTGTGCATGCAGTGGTATCATGCACGCTAATTGCAAAGTGGGAAATATCACCCACATGTCTGCATTTCCATGCGCACACACGCCAACAGGCTGCCCGCCCTCCCCGCACATCCTCTCTCTGATGTGTTTTTCATGTTAACACTTTGCAGTGCCTTAGGTACATTGTGCGGCTTCCCACCATACACAGCACTACCGAGCCCATTTAGGATGTTTTTATGCGATAACATCGTTTTTATTTTTCTATTAAATTTTTATACTTTTGTGTTTTTTTTTCCCCCATTTCATCTTTTAAAGGTTCCCATTTCTCCTCATCCAGGTTATTTATGTGCTGTTTCCTGCTCTCCCTCCTCTTTGTCTTATATAAATCGCTGTTCTTTTGGTATAAATTTTGGCTCGATCACCTAAAATAGACAAAAAGTAGTCTGAACAGCTTTTAGAATAACTGATATAATCAGTTGTGTCTTTAAACCCACATACATTTCACTTTTATTAACAATTAAACACGGATAAGACTGTTGAACAGAATTTGAAGGATTGCACATTGTCCTTTTTTTTTTTTTTTTGTACAGAGGTTGTGTCACTTCATTCATCTGATCATGTCAGCGGGCGTCAATCACAACCTACACAGGCAAAATTGGAGGTTTCCACCCCGAGACAGGCCTCACATCAGTCACATTTTGACCAAAAGTAGGCGGAACCTTTCAAATCTAAACCAAGCAGAGCAACCAATTCTCAAATAGGAAGAGGAAACCACACACAAATACATAAGCTTCATGTTTCATATTTACTTTTAAGAGGCTGATGTGAAGGTCCTCGGTCCAGCTGATAACATATTTTCAAATGAGAGTTGGTCCTTCGAAGTATCATCTGATTAAATTCAAAGTTTGTTTATAAAAAAAGAATTCAGGCCTTAAAACATTTGCTCAAGGTTTCTGTTAAACATTCCATTATTATTCTTTATTTTAATAAACCTTTTACTTCGAGCCTTCTTGTTATCTTATTGGCTTTATTTGAATGTATTTCTGTTCTTCATTTTCCCCATTCGTTTCTATGCGGTTCAATCAATTAAATAAAAACATAATAGTGCACTTTAACTGTAGAGTTTAGATCGAGCCATAAGGTTGGAAACAAATGTATGCCAACAATGATGTTATAGTTCAGCTTTAAAAAAAAAATAAAAAAGCACCAACAGTTTTAGTCAACTCAAGCTCCAGATTTAGCCATTTTCCTTTTTGGTATAACGTTGTTTGTTTAAGTATTTGAATATATTTTCCGCCTCCGACTATAAAAACACAGGGTGAACTCATGAATCATGGCTTAATCATTTCTACAGAAACTCTGGGAAACTTTACTGCCATTCACCCAAAGCCCAGCAAGTGAAGAGTTCATAGCATATAATTCATTGTTTCTAAATCATTTGTCCAGTTTAATGATGCCACACTAACAAAACAAAACAAAACATCAGAGGAACCCAAATGAATACTTTGTGGAGCAGTGATTTGTGGATGATTTGAGAAAACTTCACATTGGTTCTGTTCTGCTCCGGTGTTTCGGATTTGTATTACTATCCCGGAATATGAACCAAACACTTCTCTGCATGAGTGCAATAACTACAATCCACTATACAATCAGATTTCATCACTTCAACTTGAGCTTTAACTGTACAACTATGAAAAAGTGATATTCAGTGAAGATGTGCTGCTCCTGTCTGAATCAAACACTGATGATCTTTCCATCGATTCATCTTTTATACTTGTTGATCCAGATCAGAGTCACCGATCCCATCTGGTCATATGTGAAGGCGAGTTTCTGAATTTGGACTCAAATCTCAAGACACAACTACAACAGAAGAGTTTGCAGCAAAGACCAAAATTACTTTATTAAAAAGGTGAGTCCATCGAGATAACGTTAAAATGTTAATTGTTTCATCTGCACTCATGATATATTAACTAACAAGTTAAAGTTATCGTTCAATTTTGATAGCAATAATCATGGTATCTGCTTTTAAAGAAAATAGGGAAAACATGTCATTTTCTGAAATATTTCAATATATTCAGATACCTTATCTTTGATTTTGAAGATTTACAGGCTGAAATGATAAACACTACAAGTAAAAAGTATGAAATGGTTCAGATTACAGCCAATTAATCTGAAATACATGCAAGTATGCAAGGCGGGATTCAAGAAAGCAAAGAATCAAACAGCAACAGCAGAAAAAGCCAACAAAAACTGGAAAAGAACAAAACAGGTAGAAAAACTGCAAGAGGCGGCTATCCAACCGCATCATCTTATAACGAACAGGGAGGATTAACAATAAATCACCAGTGGAGTTAAACTAACCTGCAACTAAGCCCAGCTTACATGAATTTTGATGCACAAGGATTTGAAGAGGCAGGAAATGATGGGAAGACGACGTCACTGAACGCCTGGTCCTCACAAGCAGTTATTCCTTGAGTAACCTTTCTGACACTTCCTGCTGCAAAGCCAAAACACAACAAAATGTTGTATTATAGTGCTTGGAGTCTTACCAGCTAATTCATTCATTCATTCATACCAGCTAATGGAGAGTAAAAACTGTGAACATCAGATTGTAAGATGAAAAAAGGCATTTAAATAGCAGCAGAAATGCCTCCGTTGCACATCAAGTGTAAGTCACAGTGTATCTGAGCTCGACACATCTTGAGAGGCAGATCAAGAAATGTTTCACAAACGGTGTGTCGGTGTGAAGGCATGAGCATTCACACTTTCATAAATGGACTTTTTGGTGAAGCATAGTCTCTATTGTCCCTGGTTTCCTGCGTTACAACTTTAAAAGACCAATAACATATATAGTAGTAACAAAGGCCTCATGGAAGTATTATCGAACCAAAGTGAACAGAAAAGTATATGAACATAAAACAAGATGAATACTAAATGAAATAGAGCGGGCAGGTTTATCCTGTTTCAGAGCGCTGGTTCTGTCTTAAAAGCTATTTTTGCACAATTTCAGCAAATATCTTCAAAGCGCTGAATGTTGAATTTTGATAGATTACACTGCAAAAATTGTTGGACTTTTTAACATTGTGATTTGTTTAATAAACTTTTAGTACAAAGAAGTGCACAGAATATCATTAGTCCAGAACCACTGTTTTAATGGAACCATGTAAAGTTTTTGGAAAATTAACTTGCTTTATGAGAAAAAAAAAGGACATTTTTGAATCCATGCAGCCGTTCAGTTGAATCCCCTTAAAAATAAGTTGAGGGAGATAAACCTGGCAACATGAAGGACTGACACTCATCCAAGAACCAGTCAGTCAGGAATCACAGGTAACTGCTCCTATTACGCAGGAGGCTGCACACGGGAGGCAGGAAGGCAGATTCGCCCCTCTCATCTCTTTCCTTTTCCACATCTTGAATCTTGATTTGAGTGGTTCCACTGACGACGACGACGAACCGAAAGCTTTGAAGCATCACCTGATCGGGGCTCCTTCAAGCCGCCGAACGAAAATGATGCCATATCACATTTGACACCTCAAAGCCTGAGACATTGATCCCTCGGTACGGCCATTGATCGTGTTGGGTTTCGAGCGCGCGTTCTGGCCGGGCACAGAGGGAAGGGTCAAGAGTAAGAGGTTCACCTGGCTCAGTTCTTTTGTCACGGGGATCGATGGACTCTCGCCATGGGGGAGGTGAGCCCCGTCAGGTCGTGTGAGGAGCGCAGCATGAGCTCATGTTAGGTTATCTGTGTACGTACTCCGTCTTCCTCCAGCTATTCTCATCTGCAAATGAGAGTGTATCTATTCTATTATTCTTTGCTTTATCTTTCATGAGTCTTGATTTATGAGTGCATTCTTACTTTGTTGTCCTTCAGTGAATACCATGAAAAGGGATCACTGAGCTAATAGTGTTTGTGCATTTCCTCTGTTCCATCTATGTGATTGGTTTTGCGGGAAGTTGAGACTATTAGAGGGCAGACACACATTCTCCCTGAGGCAAAATAAAATTATCTCCGTGCCATTTATCTCAAACTACAAGTTCATACACTGACACTTGACAGCGCTGGCACTGTGTACAGCGCAAACAAATGAGCATGATAGAGCATGCTGTGTGCATCTTTGTGGGGAGAAAAAAAGAAAAGAAAGAAAAGAAAAAAGTCTGTCCAAAAACAAAGATGCGTCTGTTCTTTTCTCTTTAAAGATGTCTCTCTCCACGGAGGTGGAGTCTGCTTTCTGAAGCTTCTTCCAGGAGGCGCATGGGGTAAAGTATTAATCTGTAAATATGAGAGCTCAGAATGAGTTTAAGCTGCTTTGTGCAACTTCAAATGTCAACTCTAATAGTGTGAGTGTGTAGGTTACTCAACATTTGTAATTAATTACAGCAAGTAGACACTATCATTTAAAAAAAAAAAGAATACAACCTCGGTTACACTGCTTAAATTATACTTAATTGCAAGACAATTAATGTTAATAAGCAGCCAAATAAAAGTGCAAATCACTTTTACAAAAGAAAATCTCCTCAAAGAATCAGTTACTTTTCAAATAATATGGTTGTCAAACTTGATTTATTTAAGTTTTAAGTCTCTCAAACAAAAGTAAGTAAAAAGTTAATAAAAATGATGCAATGGTTAACAAATGCCGATATAAAGCAGGTGGAGTATTGGTTAACAGAACATTGGAGGGCTTATATACAGACAAATATATATTTGAAAAAATGTTAAGTGGAAGAAAGGAATCTAAGCTGTCATCAGTGATGTTTATTGTTTAAAATGTGAACCAATAAAGACACAAAATTAATAATCCCTCACTGCCTAGCATATAAATATCTCTCCCACTACATAAACAATAAATAATTGTAATATTTGTAATGCATGTATGTTGTCATATATGGTCATCATTGTATTGTATTGTTATAGAATACCACTGCTGGTTTATTGTTGTTCCTATAGTTGTAGGATTTAAATGTCAATATGAAGCCACTGAAAGCAGCTGGTTAATGTAGCTTAGCATGAAAGACTGGAAATGGAAAAAGAGGAGATGTAAAATTATCTAAAAAAAACCAACCTTCCAGTCTGCCCCAATGAAGCTTGTTAATCAGTGTATTACTACAAATTAAAAGTGCTGGATAAACAAAGACAATACACAACAGAAATAAAAAACAAAAAACAAAAAAACAAAGTATCTCAAGGAAACAAAACAAAGACCGGATGAATTGAGGTGAGAGAGAGGAGGAGGTCAGAGCTGAAGGCTCGGCCGGGCCAAAGCAGGCCACAAACACACTGGTGCTAAAGGGCCCAGGACAAGTGTTGCTATGTCCCTCTGAAACCACCGAGGCTGCTGGGTAATGAATAAATAAACACCCCCTCCAACCATCTAGCCTCTTCCTCTTCCTGTTCTCCTTGTTTGCCAGCCAGCGCGCATACACACACACACACACACACACACACACACACACACACACACACACACACACACACACACACACACACACACACACACGCATGCATGCATGCATATGCATACACACACGCACGCACGCACGCACGCACGCACGCACGCACGCACGCACGCACGCACACACACACACACACACACACACACACACACACACACACACACACACACACACACACACACACACACACACACACACACACACACAAACTGGCACATGCACACAAACAATACACACAAATGCATAGATGCATGAGCGCCATCGGCCTGACAGCCCAAATACATACGTGCAAACATGCCGGTTTTGTGCAGCGGAGCTTCTGTGATTGTACGAGTGCCTGCAGATGTGTCTGCAGGTGGCAGGTTGCTCCATACATCCAGCTGTCCGCGTGCCAGAGTGTACCCCCCACCCCCCCCCCCCCCCCCTCCCTTTGCTTTGCCTACTTCCCGCTTGTTCCCTCTGTGCGCGTTTCATTTGCCCTTTTCCTGTTCGTCCACGCCGATGTGCAGACATTTACCTGGCATGTACCAAAAGCAAAAGCAGACTCGGTACACTCCCACACTGCGATGCAGCAACGCCATATCAGAGCTTAAGAAAACAAGCAGTTGCAAGACGCCCCGGCTCCACATCTACCGGCCTGACAGACAGTGAAATTATTTCCAATTATTCAGCTTCGCTGATTGTGAATCCAAAGACGGAGAGAAACCGCCCCTTTAACGTAAATCATGTTGTATGAAGATGTTAAATGTAAGTCAACAAAGTTCTGGACATGATCTTATGATCCTTGGAACCAGGAAACATGGGGAAAAGGTGATCAACTGATGAAATTTGGTGACTGGCAGGTGGCAAGAAACACAAACTGAATGATTCAGTGTGAAAGGTGATTATGAATATCATCCTCGTTTTATGAAGCCTCCAAAATGCCATTCTGGACACCAAATTTCCTCTAATTAAATGTTTTTAGGTGGGTGGTGAGTCTTTATATCAGAGTGAGCATTTAAACAAATTCCCCATTGCCCGAGTTTAGTAAAATATTATACTCACTCACATAACAGCCGCACAGCTGCTATCAAAACTATTTACCATCTGAAACCTGCAAGAGGATACGAGTGTATAAGTATAAATTAACAGTTTCATAAAAACAAATCAAGTAAAGCCTAGGAAAACATAAATTTCTTAATAATGCTTATTTGAGTGATCTCTCACCGCATAATAGTGCAGTTAAAGCACTTAAAATATCCTCCAAAAGGCCCATAAGTGAAATGATTTAAGCACTCCAGTGATCATCGAGCTTTACTATACACATGCCGAGGGTATCACAGCAGCTTTGTTGATCCTGAACACTGCAGCCAGACACAGTTTTGCCAGTTCCAGCAGCGGCAAAAACTCCCTACAAAGCGGCGGCGATTGTCTTTGCTTCAGCATTTGTGATGGCATCCATTCAAACCGGCATCTGACTTGTAATTCATGGATCAGAGCTTACAGAAAATTCAAATAAACGGGTATGTTCAGACCATTCAAAAGTTAATATCTTTCTCTGGTATGTGACACGCACACGCACACGCACACACACACACACACACACACACACACACACACACACACACACACACACACACACACACACACACACACACACACACACACACACACACACACACACACACACACACACACACACACACACAGCTCTCCATCAGACAGAAGATTACATGGCAACCTTGACCTGTCTGCCCATCGTAAATTTCTGCACAGCCTCTGCTGACACCTCATTCTGGTGTGTCATCAGCTTAGCCACCATCACATTACATCAGTGCCTTAGTGAATTACAACACAATACAGAATCCGTTGGATGTATTAAGACCTTTTTTTTTTTTTAACTAGATAAGCCCCTGCTCATCTAACACCTTAATATAATGCAGAAATGCTCTGGGAAAAAAATCACTTTTTATTCTTAAAATTCAATTAATCACAGCCATCACGTTTTAGTATGGCTAAAATCAATGTTTCATCCCGTTTTATATTCATGCAGAGCAACTGAAGCACCATGGAGGAATTGTCCAACTGTACTGAGACAGTAGGCAAAGTGAAAACCAACCGCTTCCAGGTCAAAAAGGAAATGAGGAGATAATGAGAAAACAAGAGTGTAATGGGAGCCTTGCTTTTATAATTTAGTCTGATAAGACAGGTGCGTCTGAACAACAATGAACGGTAACCTCCAGCAGCTTTAATTGTACTCGGCAATTAAAGAGATTCAGATGCTGATCATTAGAAGCGGCGCAGAGGTGGCACTCGCTCATTCTCAAACATAAAGGGCCCACAGGTAACAAAGCACATAAGTACACAAAACTGAAACACTGCGCTTCATGCAAAACACAAAACAATTAACATGAAAAACACACCGGCATGCCACATCAGTGCTCTTCGATGAGTGCATTCATCATTGGTTTGACCTCAGCCGGCCTTCATTAGGCATGAGCACATTCAACATGCAGTGATCAACAGTTTCAACAAGGCCTGAGCCAGAGATGCCATCATCGCAATTACAGCCAAATTAAAAGAAGCAGGGGGTCGGATCTTGTATGGAGGGACTTCTATTGCGAAATGTTTGATTCGCTTTAACCTTGGAATGCGTGAGTGCATTCTGTCTACATTCGGCCCATGTATGCGTTTCTCTCTGTCCTGCACTTTATATGGATGCAAATGAGTATCTGGATGTTTATATGGATGCACACACACATAGGAAAGTCCGTGTGTGTGTGTGTGTGTGTGTGTGTGTGTGTGTGTGTGTGTGTGTGTGTGTGTGTGTGTGTGTGTGTGTGTG
The DNA here is from genome assembly GCF_963422515.1 of Blennius ocellaris. NCBI lineage: Eukaryota > Metazoa > Chordata > Actinopteri > Blenniiformes > Blenniidae > Blennius > Blennius ocellaris. The sequence continues at coordinate 8,916,349 of NC_137662.1, forward strand.
TGTGTGTGTGTGTGTGTGTGTGTGTGATATCGCCGTGTGTTCTCTCTGCTCTCCATGCTGCTCTGCTCCCACAGTGCCCCTGGGACCCATCTGCCTCCCTGTTATTAATTCATCAGGCTTAACCATGCAGCGCTTTATGACTCTGTTTGGACTGACGAACTATCACACACCACTATCTCTCGCTCGCTCCCTCGCAAGAACATGATATTGAAAAACAATATCTGTCACTGGATGCTGAACCTTCACTTGCAGCATGATATGTCTACTGTATTGTCTCGGCCTTCATGTATCGCCCAGAATCATCACTGTGGTGCAGATCTCGCTTTTTTTTTTTTTTTTTTTAACATCTGATGGAATTACAGACAGCACAACTAAAAAACAATCTACTCCCAGGAAATATTGGAAAATTATTCATTGAAAGGAAAGAGTGTATTATAATTCAACACCAAATTTAACTTCAAGACAGTGACTGGTATACGGGAAAACATTTCTGTGCATGCATGAGTACCTGTGTGTATGTAATGTTTTGAATGTGGTTATAAAAGTGTAAAATAGTACAAGACAGTAAAGAGATGAAGCAAGTGTTACATTCAGTTCATGTCAAATGTGCTTAAACCATACAGGTGGACTAAAACTTATAGACATAGATGTGCATTTACAAATGTAAATGTCTGTTATGATTAAACATATTGGCATGATAATAATATAATATAGAGGTAGTTATGATAAAATATCTAAACCTGTAAATAATTATATGTCTTTACACAATAATATGTAAATACATGTTTATATGTATAAGCCAGCCATCTATCCATCTTCTTTATGGCGGCTTTATTCCTTTTTGACCCTTCATTAGTTTATCCTAACCAGAGTACAATGAGGTCACTATCTATCACAGAAAGTCAAACAACTGCACACACACACACACACACACACACACACACACACACACACACACACACACACACACACACACACACACACACACACACACACACACACACACACACACACACACACAAAATTTGACACTTGCCATTTGATATCAAATGCATTTTTTTTCTTTTACACTGGATGAACCCAGATGACCTGGAGAAAAAAAAACTACACATGCACAACATGCAATCTAAACATAAAAGGGTTCCAAAGTGCAAACACTCTACCCGATAATATTCTCTCTATGCAGCAAGGATGTGCAGCATCTAGTGCCCCTTCATGTATACTATGATAGAATGATTAGAATAATTAATGTATGTCTTCAGAAAAAAAACGATTATTAGCTGTTAATATATCTAAAAACAAAATAAAATGGGAATTCAATATTGTTTTCTCATTAAAACTACAACTCTGAATATTTCTAATTAATGGAGTGGGGGTTGGATGTAATTTCCACCACTTCTTTTCAGACATGCAATCATGACTAATATTAATCTATTTTCATATCTTTTACATTTTGGATGAAAGCCGCCAAACGTCTGCGTTGTTATTACTGCCGGCCACTAAATCACTCAAAGATAACACAGTTATATAAAAATGGGAATAAGATACTTCCCCCCCCCCAAACAAAAAGCTAAATATAACATCTTAAAAGGGCAGAAACTTTTGGGCAGCTCTGGACTTCAGGATTTAAAACTCCTTTTTCCTCGGACTTCATCTGTGCATTTAATTCCCACCACGGGAATTATTTTTGGCTGAAACCTCGGCTGATTGCAGCTCCGTTCAAAACAACCCCCCCTCTTTTTTTTTTTTTTTTTTTTAAGAAAAGAACTCTAAACTTAGCACTGGAAAGATAATCTAAGAATCAATCAATGCCCTTCACGTGAATATGTCTTGATTGCCATGTCTAAACCTATCCCCATCAAAGACAGGGAGAACAGATCTGAGATTGCAGCACACATCAAAAGAGTTTATCTAGCCAGTATTATGTGACTGTAAATAGCTGCAGCAGGGATATGAGACGCACTCCGTACACACCGAGGGACTGGAAGTAGACGAAAAAAAAGAAGAACGGGAAGAAAACTGTCTTTAATGGCTCCTGCAGGAGCTCAGAACCAGGCAATGCAGTCTTAAAAAGACACAAAGAAAAAGAAAAGCCTGCCACAAATAGTTTTGCACACCGGCTTTGCTTTATTTTTCTTTTAAAAGATAAAGATGCCCAACAATAGAGTTTCTTGGAGTTTGGTGTCAATATAAGTTGGATTACTTTTCTCAACAGCAGACTTGAGCACGCAATCAAAAGCATCTTTTAGACAAACTTTTAACTCGAACAAACACCAATTTTTTTTGTGATTTAAAAATAAAAGGAAAACGTTTGTGAAATGTTCTAGTTTTGTGCATTCATTTTCTCATAAATGTAATTGAAGCGGTAGAGATCTGGTTTGGACGATGCCTCTTGTGAACAGCACAATCAAAAAGGTCAAACTGGTTCACAAACTCAAATAAACTTTTTCTGGAGTCATTAGCTGAATCGCTCACTGACTTTTCCCCCCACCAGCGAAGCATTGTGCACATTTTAATCAGCATGTTTAATACAGATATGGAATAATGTGCTTTATTTTGTGAAGTGAGGTGAAGCACTGTGGATGTACATCAGATCGCATTTCATGACCAGTTAATGCAGAGGAATCTAAAAGGTTTTTCATATTAATATTATAACTCTGAAGTGTTGGCATAATTTAGCTTTGGTCATATTTCATACATTCAATTCTCAATATGTTTCCTTCACAAATAAGTTCAGATTCCCAGGAAGAGACCCCGCCCCCCCCCCCCCCCCCCCTCACTCCATCCCTCAGAAGGCAGAATTCAGCTTGAGAACATCCAGGGGGAGTTTTTGTGGGCGCAACAGCAGCTTACTACAAAGGCTGTACTGCCCCCCAGTGGCCAGGATGTGACACTAACTGTGCTTCAGAGAGACTGAAAGACAATAAGGGTCTCTCAGAGGTTTTACCTAACCTGACTACTAAAAAGAAAATGCAAAGAATTAGTCCCCCAAAAACAGTTCATAAGCTTTGATGAGAGTTGTATAAAAGAAAAAATGTAAGAACATTTTGTGAAAAGCCTGTTTATTTCCACGTTTAAGGACATATTTGTAAGAAGCATACATTTGTGGGATGAGCAGCAGAGTATGTGAAGTGTGTGAGCAGGCTGGTGAGCACCATTAAGGCTGAACATGTTTTAATAACATCCTCCTGAGGCTCCTGTTTATTAATTGACTAAATAGTTAAACTGTCATTTTCTGTTACATCTTGGAAAACTTCCAGGTGGTCCATGTAAAAGAGATGTGTGCCTCTTGAGGATATTCATGGCTGCGAGCAAAAATCCAATAACCAAATTCTGGCAACAGTGGGATCCACCCATCCTGAATTGGGTGAAACACATTATTAATTTGATTCTCAAGATGGAAATTCTCACTTCAATCTGCAACTTCAAACAGATAAAGAACATTAATACTGGAAACATTAGGATTCTCAACAATTGTGTATATTAGATGTCAAGTCCTCTGTATTGTTTTCATTTTGCTAGATGGTACCCGATTTTATATTTCCTCTGGCCCATACCTGCCCTGTCTTTATATATATTGTGCAAACCATAAATTAATTAAAGTTTCTTTAGGACACACACTCTCGGTGCCCATACACTGTTTGTATCAAACTTTAAAATCCATTTAAAGTTTAACAACTGGGCACTAGCAGGTTGTTCATAAAAAATAGGTTTTAGTACATTTGTGGTGCAAATTAAAGTTTTCAGACCACAACACATATTGTAAGGTGGATATAAAGCAAGTTTATTTACCTTCTATACCACGTCACTCTTCCTTGGGTCACTGGAGGCTGAATATGGACAAAGAAGACAGGGTCCACCCTTAAATCAACTTCAAATACATGTTTTTTAATCCAGAGGAAACCAATACATTCACAGGGAAAACATGCAAACGCAGACTCAAACCAAGGACATTGTTGCGCTGAGGTGCAAGCCACAACTTTAAACAATGTATGAACTCAAAGTACTCACTTAAACAGATTATATTTCTGCATCCTGCATTCACACACAAACATAGGCGCCTCGCTCGAAAAGGCCCACAGACACTTTGAGTCACCGCTGTACTTATATGGGTGTTGACAATATCATTGTTTGATTCTTGGAGCGCAGACATATTCCCCACCTTGCAGCCTCTGTGGGACAAAACGGCTGACAATGTTTGAAAATGGCCTGACAATGTGATTACGTGCATGACAGTTTGCCAGTCGTCACTTCCAGGGAGAAGAGAGCGATGGGAGCGCAGGAGGAGGAGACACAGAGGGCCATCGAGTGGGAGAAAAATGTTGAAAATGCTCTGTGTGGAGCTCAGGAGTGAGAAGAGTTGGTGAGAGACGGAGGACGGCGTTGTGGCAATGCTTCACGTGGAAGAACGAAAGGTGGAGTGAATAAAGTATGAGGGGAGAAATGAAGGTCCCACTTCAGGCTCCTGCTCTTCTTTCAGCGAAGATCTAACCAAGCAAGAGCCGCGTGTGCAAGCTGCCCTTCTTTCTTCAGCACTTATCAGGGATAACGTGACCTATACGTGTGATGAAGAAGAAGATTTCATGACAGGAGGTCTCATATGAACGGGGAGATGATTTTACTTTGAGTTGCAAGGAAGAAAACCACAGATGGAACTCGTGCAAACCCATTGCAGAAAAAACCCCCGTTATTCATGTTTGGACCTTATTGAGAGGTGACAGATTTAACCACAGATCCAATTCGAAAATGTGCTACTTAGAAATGTGGTTAGCACTCCTAATGTTTGTCCTGCGATGCCCATCCAGGTTGTTTCCGGTCTTGAATCGTGTCCAGAGCAAGGACGGTAGCTCATACTGGATTAGTTAAAAATCTCAGATTATACCAACATGCACAGGTGACAAACTCAGTAGAAAATTAAATGAATAGTTTTAGTTCTGGGGGAAGTGGAAGAGCTCATATCCAGATCTTTGAATCCAAGTAAAGTCACTTTTTTTTTTATATATGGCACTTTAAAACAGCTGTGGCCGAGGCCAAAGTGCTTCACATAAAAGACAAAAATAAAAATAGAAGAGTAAAAACAGCAAAAAGGAAGTAAAACAAACAATAAGATTGAAACAATAAAACCAGGCACAGAGTCTCAAACATGGTTAAAAGCCAAGGAATAAAAAAAAAAAAAAGGGTCTTAAGATTAGTTTTAAAAGTGGACAGTGAGGGGGATGGTCTGACGGGCAGTTTGAATCCAACTGCTGATGTGTCCCTGAGCAAGGCTCCTAACCCCCAGATGCTCACGTTGCAACACGAGGAGCATTCGACATAAAATGGAAAGGAGAAACTGAAACACTCTCTCAACACAACTCACTATAGCTATAGACACATAAAAATAGGTAAATACAAAATATCCCTCAAGCAGCAAAGTTCTGCTTGATTATGCAAAAGCAGAAATACTTGTTTTTACAGTAAACAATCGATAAACACAAGAAATATCTACTCAATTACAAAGATGAGTAATTATGATTAAATACATCATTTCAACATATTTCATTCGGCCTTGATGTCTGAGACGACTTGCTTGCCTGCATGTCAATAATCAATAAACACACAGGAAAGTCAAATGAATGTATTTAATGCAATTATCTGTTCATAAACTTCCAATCAGTGTCTGGGATTAAAGAGATAAATACAATGCAGCTTTATTACAATATTGAGACCTCATTAATTCTTTATCTGCTAATATGTGTTTAAAGAAGAACCAAACACAGTGCAGTTTCCATTGCTATTCCACTGATAAATATAGAATGTTAAGATGCATACATGTAGTTTTACAAAAATGGAGCACGTACTAAAAAAAAAAACGTTGGTGCCTGAAGGAAAAGTGTTTCTCTTTTCCAAAGAAACAAATATCTTTTAGTTCCTTGGGTAAACTGCTGCTATCACTCCATTTCCTGCCCCAAGCAACCTCACTTAGTGCCTTTCCCTCCAGGGAGCCTTTTCTTGGCAAACAGGGCTGTTTATTTTACTAAAACGGGGCTGCACTTCTGCTGGTTTGTCTAATTAAAATGTTGCAAAAGCATCAAGGAGCAGGCATTTTATTTAACAGCTAATTGTGCTGACGCCAGGGATCTGGATATTTTATGCATACACTTTCCGGGATCTTGAGGAAATAAGGCGGTCGTGCACACGCACGCACACACACACACACACACACACACACACACACACACACACACACACACACACACACACACACACACACACACACACACACACACACACACACACACACACACACACACACACACACACACACACACACACACACACACACACACACACACACGGGAGATCAGTTTCTCGTTCATTGGTGGGATGAATTTTAAACAGTCAGGAGTATCGAGTTAATCAGTGAGAATTCAGTGGGGGGATATCAGGTTGCCTTTAACACGGGAGGATGCATGTATGATTAACGCGCCGCTCCCTGTTGGACTGAACAGAATAATTGTCTTGTTTACCAACAGGTGTTTTTAATCTAGACGCAGGAATTAAGAATCCTTGTTTGCGCGGGCACTCGGGGGGGGGGGGGGGGGGGGGGGTTGCCATGTTCAAGACGTAATAGCTTGTCGTTTCTCTTATCTGTCCTTCTAATTGAGCATTCGGAGTCAATGAGTTAAGAACGTGCGTGGCGTCTCCAAGTTAACTGGGAGCTTCATCATTACTCTTGTTACAGATGCCAGCACAAGGGAGAGATGCGTCTCGTCAGCTAAACACCAACATGTTCACCCCTCAGTTGTTGGCGCCAGTAAAATGAGTCAGTTAATGATTCATCCATGCAGAAAGCACTGCTTAACTGACATTCCCCTACCTGCCTCTAGTTGGAGCTACAGAGCTATCAGTTAGCAATCCCGTTTCCCGGAGATGTCTTTCTTGCTCAACTGGCACAGTTTGTGAGAATTTCAAATTAATTACATAAATTATTTGTCCCCCAAAAAAACTTAACTTTGAAGGTAAAGACTTGGAATATGTTAAGTGACAATACATGATGGTCCATTTATAATGGCTTCTGGGTGCCTTGTTTTTTTGACATGTCAATTAGTTTTAATCAAAAGGTTTGTTCCGTTGAAAAATAAATTAGTTGTATCTTGTTTTGTTCTGAGAAAAATTCCTATCAGAAATCACAGAAGAGTTAAAAATAACTATAAAATGTTGACATTATAAAGGCTGGGATCAGAACTGCTTTACCGACCCTCACAATCTCTGGATCTGTTTACACAACAGCTTGTGGTTATTGTCCATCTACTTGTGCATGTGCAGAAAAACCATTTACTACGTCCATACCCAGGAGCAGCGTTCCGGCCGTCTACAGAGATGTGTCGCCCGAGCGTTTCCAGAAAGTTGCATTTGCCCGTGTTTACATGGCGACGGAGTCGGACCATTTTAAAGCATTCCACCTTGGCATCCGTTTTCAAATAGTTGCGTTTTCAGTGACTCCAAGTACCATTGTCATGACATCAAATTTAACAGGAGATACTCCAAACAATTAAAACATGACTTACCTAAAAACAAAATCTAACTGGTGTTGATTCATCAACCCACAACCTCTACAATAAAAGAAAGCAGACTCCACCTATCAGGGTGTAAGAAAGCTTAAAGACAAATAGACACACTTTTGAATTGTTAAATAAATTACTGAATACAATTACAAGTAAATAAGTCATATTTGGGTTTTCGTGATGATAATAATATTATTTATTGCTTTATTGCCTGCATATTTCCATTCAAAAGTGGCATAATTTATAATATTAGAATGACAAAAGTAGAAGATTTATTACCAAAAAAAGTAAACATACTTGGAAAAATACTGAGTTAATCCTGAAGAAGTCAAATTATTTATTTATTTTAAAAAAGGTTCAGTGTAACAGGCACTTATCCAGAAACTGATTTTTAGAACTGAAAAAAAATTATTTCATGTGATAAAAATGCATTACCGGGTTGTTGCATTGAACAACATAGTGAGGTGTTATTGTGTCGAACCCTCTGCAGATTGCCATCAGCAGACGTGACGCTAGAGGGAAATAAATGTATCACTTTCACTATTTTCTGCTCCCCTTTTCTCCAGATTTGATGTCATTCTGCGACAAAGACGAACGAGGCGACTCGCCTTCTTCCAATGTCATCAATGAAAACTACACACAGGTTTTCTTTCTTCGCTCTAATGAGGTGTTAAAAGCCCGGTGGGTGATGGTGGTCTTTGGTTTGAGGGCAGTTTTTAGAGGGATAGTGTGAATTTGATGCCGTTATTCTCACGGCGAGGATGACGAGGGGCTGGGATTCCTCTGTGAAAGTAAGAGCCTACCTGGTATTACCTTTTCACACATCAGCCTGGAGATGACAGCCCGCTAAAGTAAAGGTATTTTAACATCCAATTTCAACAGTTTTGTGGCACAATTGTGTGAAGCTAGGTGAAAATGAAAATGCCAAGGGAGACAAAGGGGGAGTTTAACTTGAAAATGGATGAAGGATTTCTTCTTTTTTTTTTTTCTTCCAGCAACTGAAATAAAATAAAAACAATACCTTTAAATTGAGTGTGCATCTTCTTGTATCTTATCTAGACTTAAAAGTAACTTTTTCTCGGTTGTAGGGCTACACAATATTACGCAAATTTATCAATATTACAATATCAACGAGCACAATAGACCTACCACAAAGGTAACTGAGTGATAATTGGATTATCTAGTCTATAAGTAAAAATAAGCAAAGCACTGATGAAGAAGACATATATTTTTCTGTGACTACATGTAACTACACGTCAGTAATCCTCATCCAGCAACTACTTTTTCAGGACCAATTGTGAATTTGTTTTTACAACTCTGGACGTTGTGCTTTCAGCCCACAAGAAGCCTTCTTGGCTTTCTTCGTCAAGGAAGCAGTTTCTCTGCTTTCCTCCAGTCCCTCACAAGATTTTCATACATTCTTATATCTGCTGCAATATTTCTATCTATTTATTTAACATCCAACTCTGCTCTGTGGCTTTTTTTAGTTCCTACTTTTGATTTGCACTAGATGGGGTTTTTTTTATGTCGTACACAGATGGCATGTACAAGTATATTTTAATATACAAGTCACATGACCAAACAACAAAAAAACTGTGACTTCAAATCCTCAAAATATGGTAATGAGATGCATATACCCATGAGGGAGATGTGAATGTCTGAGGTCACAGTGTGTGGAGAGAGAGGGAGAGCTTAGTGAGAGTCGTGATGGAGGAAAAGACATAAATTAGGGTCGAGAGAAAGAGCAGTGTCATTTGAAAGAACAAATCTTAATGTAATTTTGTTTTAACACTCTGGGTTTGAGATGATGGTTTACGCCTTCAGCCATGATGGAACCAGCGACAGAGAAAATGTTGAAGATCCTACTGGTTGAACATCTCGGACCGTAAGATATTGAAAAATTATTTAGTGCACTTCAATCTCTGCCAATCTGTATGTTGTTCATGTTGATACAGTGACATTAAATTCATACTAACTGAATTCTTCCTAATTCCCATCTTGATTTTCCTCACCCTCAATGGTTGAGCTCTACTTAAATATCACTAATTAAAGTGCTTTTTCAGTGGTGCAGTTTCACTGCAATGCCATTACAACCAAACAAAAAGAGCCTCCATAGTTGAAACCTTGCTTGTAAGTGAAACATGAAATATGGTAATACATAAAACCCACATTTGTGTATCTTTATCAGTCACACACACTCTCTCTCTCCTGTCAGGCTCCTGAAGCGGTCAGAATCATTTACTTTGACAGCGATCATTTTTCAGACTGCCTTTTTGGCTCATCGTCGCTGACAGGCCGTGATTTGACTCGGGTTTGACAAATTTTCTCCCCGGTTCATTTCTGTATTAAATATGTTGACGCATTAACTCATTCCTTGTTGTCACGAGCTTATTCCCTCCGTCGCAGCAAAACACATTACTCAGGCAGTCAGAAAGTGCTGGGTTGACAAAATACTTTTTTACACCTCAAAGGCACAAGAAACTGACTTGAAAACACTCACAAGACAGTCGACTCTGAATATCTCCCAGCGCACCTTTAAAAAAAAAAGAAAACAATCTTTCATGGTGAAGTTACCATCCCAGTAACTGCGCAGCACTGGCCCGTCCGATGCATGCACAAAGGTAATCGTAATAATCCTGCACATCAGAGAGGTCCTTCTCGGGGCTGTAGAATCCCATCAACACGCCACCATGGGACAGGGGCGACTCAATCACCTTGCGGTGTTGAACACTCAAACACATTTCAAGAAGCAGAAACCTGGATGCCATCGCCACTGACTTCATCAGGCACACATCTGCCAGATAAAACACATTCCTCCTTAAGCAATAAACAAGAGCCAGTGGCGAGTGACCGACTCAAATATTATTCTTTCTTTTCCGTAACAGTGTGTAGGCTTGAGATTTCAAGTGTCAAAACTTATGGAACTATAAGTCTATGAGTTGTATATTAATGACAATGAATGGTGAAGGAAAACTTGCAAGGCCCATCGCGGTGACCACGGTGCACATTAGTGCTAGTTCAGCCGGTTCAGGGGTCGAATGTCACAGCACAATGGACAGCACTGGTTTGTTTTTTTTAGTTTGCATAGTGTGCTGTGTGATTGATTGATAGAGAAGCCGCATCACTGTTAGTTCTGGTAAATCATTTCAAGTTCAATTTTCCCTCCATTGAAGGGAAATGACAAGAAGTGAAGAGAAAGATAGAGGCCTCTGATGTTCAGAAGCTAAAGACAACCCTATAGAATCAGAATAGAATTTTTACATGATTCAATTCAATTATGTTTTATTTGTATAGCACCAAATACAACACCGTCTTTTCTAGGTGCTTTCTACAGCGAGAAGCCCAACTGATCCGCATGAAGAAGCATAGTGACTGTGGTGGGGTATGATGGTAGAGTGGTCATATTATTCACCCACGGGAAAAACTATAAAGCAGCGCATGACTCATTCACACGTATCGCATTTATTTAAGCATAATAACTGATCACATGTATAATGAATGTGTTCCATGGAAAATCAGCACACCGCACCATGTACTGAGATCGTGTACAAATTGATCATTATGAAGCAAAAGTGTGAGAGGCCAACCTATGAATCGTAACCAATCCTTTCAGTTCTTGGGCTTATTACCATTGTGTTTAATCTTAATGTGGAGAAGCGTCAGCTTCCAGAGTCGGCATTGAACTCTGTGCTGCAGCTGTATGAACAGCACTGAGCTCGCAAAACGTGAAGACAATAAAGCTTTTGCTGATCGGTAGGGAAGAGGAGATTAACCAGGAAGAAACATGACTTGACCTTAGTTCATGATGCGCTGTTGCCTCAGTGATGATTTCATCGCGTAACTGTGTGTATGTATGTGTACGTGTGTCTTTTCTATCGCTCTGTTAGCCTTGAAATGGACTCGGGGCCTTTCCTGCCTATGACCCGTTGGCTGTCATAGACTCCAGCTGCCGACTCACATCAGCCAAGTGCAGAGAAGAGATATGACAGGATTTTTTTTGTTGTTGTTGCTGCAATTTTATACAGAAGGATAATACTCTTGATCTGTATAGTCTTGTGTATGAGAGTATCTTACCATACACAGGGAGCTGGTCTGCTCTGTTTACAGGGGTTCACCACAGCAAGTCTTTACAAATCAGACCATAGAATCAATTAGTTTTTATGCTGGATTCCCTTTCTGCAGCTATCGGGATTCAACTCGGAGATATGCATGAAGATCAATATCAATCAATCAATACCTCTTTTTTTACACGTGTGACTGGATTGACCACACTAACAATGGTAGAGTATGGAAATTAACTGGCTCTCTCTCACAAACTAGATCTTAACTAACATTTAAAACATTGCGACATGTCATACGACATGAGATCCCTGGTTTTCAACATAAAATATTACTCATCTGTCCTCATCTGTGTCTACCAGATCAGGGACTGGTAGACACATTCTATTTGAACGGCACTTAATAAACTGCCTCTATGAGGAATATTTGATCCATTGTCGCTCGTCGTCTTTACAGTGACCAGGTTTGAAATACAGAATTAACACAGATAAGTTATTTAAAGTCTCATCGTTTAGTTTCATCCAAAGAAAATGTTAATTAGGTGAATAAGAAAAGCTTGCCCTCCACTACTTTAATAATTGACTTTAATATATTTATATACCCATGCTCTTTACATGTCACAGTGAGGCTGAACTTCCTGCCCCGGTTTAAAAACCTCCCTTCCTCCAGTGAGCAAGGTCGGATCCCTTCCTATTTAGAAAAGGGTTAGCCAGGATTAAAGGGTGTTTCTGACGCTCTTATCTAGTGTTTGAGCACTTGATCACGGAGGCGTGCCTTAATCCGAACATCGATGCAGCTCCATCAACACGCTCTCCTGGAGCAACTCCTGAACAAAGGGGCTGTTGGGGCTTGTTTAGATTGGTGGGAGGAAGTGTGCACGCACACACACACACACACGGACACGCACTCAAGCACACAGATCCCTTTTTAAGGAACACTGTTTCTGCTGTTGCTGGCTTTGATAGCTGATGCCAAATGTCTAATCTCATAAACTTCTGCCTGTTCTCTGGTGACGGACTCAGATTTAATGTCTGTGAAGCATGTGTGTGTGTGTGTGTGTGTGTGTGTGTGTGTGTGTGTGTGTGTGTGTGTGTGTGTGTGTGTGTGTGTGTGTGTGTGTGTGTGTGTGTGTGTGTGTGTGTGTGTGTTGGGTTGTTTGGAAATCTAAGTGGGAGATTAAATCAGGTTGGTTGATCATCGGTGGATTTGTTTACAGCTGGCTTTAGACAGAGATGATAAGCTGTTTATATCAGATCTGTCATGAATAATTGTAAATGTTTGGATCTTCTGATGTCAGTAACATGAGATTCCACATGTGAAGGGGCTCTGCAGCAGTGAAGATAAGCAATCAGTAGTTGTATATCATTGTAAATTGATATTTTAGGACATTTAAACTGGGCATTGTGCCGCCCATTGGCCGTTCCTGACCAGCTCACAAGAGGTCAACCGGTAAATAATAAATTCAATTTAAAAAATCTCTATATCAGCAGTGCCCAATATATTAATCATGATTTGTGAGTGTTGTCAAATGAAAATCAGTGAACAAGACACAAGCAATTCAACATTTGCATTGCAATTTTGAAGGTGCTTTGGTTTTCCAGAATCGTGATTGTTGATGGACTTTTCTGCAGGTACAACAACAATCAACCTTTCTGCAATGCTACTAAAAATGACTTGTATGTGTATTTTGATTTGTACGTGTGTAATATCTTTACTACCTCTACAGCCCTTTTAATGTCTTTACCCTCCACTCTACCTCAGACAGGCCAGTCAGTGGCATGGAGTATAATGAGTGTGTTTTACTACTGAAATTTGTCGGTAAAAGGGTTTGGTTTACCCTCAGACTAGACTTGCAGGCTCACCTTTGTCAGTCCAAGTCCTCTCATCTTTTAATATATTTGTAAGTACTGAGATGGACTACTTAGTGTGTGTAAGAAGACATAAAAAAGGCGACAAAGCACATCAGTGTACCCGTCCACATATAGGTAAACAAAAGCTCAAGTCACAGGTTCGTCTCCATCACACCAGACGCCATTTGAGAGGTCAGCCTGAGGTGTAGGTGAAGACGGAGGCATTTATTCAGTAAATACTTGATACAAGCACATCAAACTCATTACACATGCACAGATTGACACATGAACAAATCTTGCTGCAGACACTAGAGCTGCACGATGTCTTGGTAATGTGATTATCTTGAGTATTGACATTATGGTATGACAATACCATGCAATAAAAACAAACACTTGACTAGTTAAGGTCTGCATTTAGATGGAGTTTTTTTGTTTTTTTTCCAAATGAAAGTGCTCTCTCTCGCCTAATGTATATCAGCTATGACTGTGCTATGTTGTGGGTGTTGTGTGTCTGCAGTTCTCATCAGCACTGGAACAATTTGATTTTTTCTCTTTGAGTATTAGGGGCAGAAAAGTTTTTTTGTGAATTAATCACACTTTTCTTTCATTTACAAAATGTAGTCGTTTAAAACTTCCCAAGAATGGAACGTGATTATCGCTTTTCATCTACATGCATGTTGATATCATGATGACAATGAATTTGCAATACATTGCCCAGCCTTAAAAAAAACACCTAAATATCAATACAAAACGTCACAAGAAGCTCCAAATGAACATGCAATTTGCTCCTCTATGAAAAAATCCCAAATATCTTCACGAATTGATGAAAGGCTAAAATTTGAATCACCATAATTTGACAAAACTTGTACATAAATTAATGAACTCTACTCTTATCAAATCCAAGTAACATACTGCAGCTATATAATTATAGATACATATATAAATTTTCTTTATTAATTGTGGGTTTTTTTAATCATCAAACCTAATTATATACTGTTCTGTATTCTCTCATTTACCCCTGTATATAAGACGTTTCCCTCCAGCCTCATCTGATTTGTCATCTTTTTGATTTCATTTATTCCACAAAGAAATCTATAACCATGTTTAGAAAAGTGCTTTTTTAATTAAGTTTATTATTAGCATTCATATTGTATGTATGCTCATAACAAAAGTAGAGGCTGGGCAGGCTCCATGTGGTGAAACAAAACAAACAAAAAAAGAAAAACAGAATGACCCTGTGCTTCCCCTGTGGGCCTGCTGGCTTTGACAGGACTGTATATCATACTGCTGGATGAGTCGTAATTGTAAGTGACTGCTCTGTGTTTCTCAGAAGTGACTGACTGTGTGTGTGTGTGTGTGTGTGTGTGTGTGTGTGTGTGTGTGTGTGTGTGTGTGTGTGTGTGTGTGTGTGTGTGTGTGTGTGTGTGTGTGTGTGTGTGTGTGTGTGTGTGTGTCGAACGAGGGGGGGGGGGGGGGTCCGCCGGTGTTTTTGTACAAATAAAAAAGAGAAGTGCAGCGCTAGCTGAGGATTCTTTAGGAAATTGCTGTCGCACACGCACAGAGGCTGGAGCCGGTCTGGAGTCTGGCTCCCGGAGCCATTTACTGCTGCCTGCTGGAGCCACGGACGCCACGCTGTGTGTGAGAGTCAATATGTGTATTTTGATAGTATTGTAAGCTTTTTGGGAATCCGGCTTGGCATCGTTTGGGGGGGATGAACCTGGGCTATTTTTTTTTTGTATATATATTTCTGCGACATCCAAACAAAAGGTACTTTTGCACAAAAGTACCATTAAAAACAGACAACTTGAAGCATTCACTAAAGTTATTCACAACTTATTTTTGTCTTGTTTGTTCTGACATTTTCAAATCATTTCAAAAGTAACATCGGTTTCTTCCAACTTTTATTACACAAAGGTAGAAAAATCCACCTCACAGTGATATATTTGTCTTTAGTTTTTAGATTTATGGAGCGTCTGTGTGTATTCTTGCTATATTAGTGTATATATTTGTTTACACGCCACTAAAAAAGACCCAGAGTCATGACGGTGCGGCTATAAATCGGCAATTTCAACAGCAAGCTGTAGTCGCCACAGAAATCTGACAGACTAAACACTCATGACCCCATGTGTTGACCTCACACACACACACACACACACACACACACACACACACACACACACACACACACACACACACACACACACACACACACACACACACACACACACACACACACACACACACACACACACACACACACACACACACACACACACACACACACACACACACACACACACACACTTTTTCTCTGCACTTTATTCTTTATTTATATATAATTCTCTTAACTTCTTTGAATTCTATGTATTCTCTGTATATACACAGAATACAGAATTCAAACTGCAAGTAAAAATGGTCAAAATATTTTTTTTTAAATCCATATCTGATTCATGGTGCCTTCACGAGTAACTTAAATGCTACATTTCAAACTTCCTCCAACTACCAAAAAGACATCATTGACTCATAAGAGCTGCAGTTGTTGGGGATTCACTCACACATGCTATTGTTCAACTAACATCCTTATAACTGTGTGTTTTTCTTTCTTTAAATGCAAAGCTTTCAGAACAAACTGTTCACTTGCCTGATATTTTAGTCTCACTAACACGTGCCATGATAAAGAGATAAATCACTCACTTTCCAATGAGCCTCGCTGACACAAAACGACCAGTTTCTGCAGACAACAATGATGTTTTCGAGGTGAGCAGGATCTTAAAAATCATTTTTGCATCTGCACAGATAAATTATCTCTAAACCCACTATAAAGTTTTGGGAGTAAAGTAAAAAAAATGCTTCAATAGCAGCTGATTTCCAAAGAGAGAAACTTGATTTCCAAATGGTGTCAAAATCTGTCTATTTTTCTCAATTAAGATATAGTAATTTACTACATGTTTCCATCTATCTAAAGCAGAGATGTCAAACATATGACCTGAGGGCCAAAACGTCCCTGCTCAAGAGTGGAATCAGGCCTACAGGATGACACTGCCAAAGTTAAAAGATATGAATGACTAGTGCTATTTCTTTTTTTTTTCTTTTTTTTTTTTACATAAAAGCAATCGCTATTCATGATTTGTCCACTAGTGGCCGTACAGCGGTTAGTGCAGTCACAACACTGAGAAAAAGCAGTTCCTGGGCATTCATGTGTGGAGTTTGCATGTTCTTCCCATGCAAGCACAGGTTTTCTCCGGGTAACACGGTTTCACCACACAGTGTATATGAAATGTATTGTGGAGGCTCTGTTTACATAGCAAACACTGGACTGTTTTTGCAGACAATGTCACATTCCGTTGACAACATAAGTAGGATAGAATTTGAGATTAAAGGTGATTTAAATGACTTTGAACAGACAGGTTGATCTGAGTCTTTCATAAACTGCCCCAAAGTACTGTGATTTTCACACACAACCCTCTCTAGAATTTACAGCGAAAGGTCTGGAAAAAGAGAGAATAGCCAGTGAGGAACAGTTGTCAGGCACAAAATGCTTTGTTGATGTTGTCAGAACAGAAAACCTGGATAGAGAGGATAGAAATGCAACAATAACTTCAATAACCTGTCATTACAAAACAATGCGTCAGTTAATAACAGGTGACAGATTGTAAGAATGGAAGAAAATTGTTCTTTTTTCCACATTCAGATGATTGGGGAGAATTTCATTAAAATATGGTGTAATGGTGTGAGGGAGATTTTGTGATCGTGTTTTGGGTCTCTTACCATCAGTGGAGCATCATTTGAACTCCACAGTCTACCTGAGTACTGTTGCTGACCGTGTCCATCGCTTTATTGCCACACATCTCCTAATGGATGATTCCAGCAAGTTAACACACAATGTCACAAAGCTCAAATCATCTCAATCATGGCGATAATTCAATAGAATTAAAAGGCCTCCACAATCACCAGATTTTTAACCAAGAAAGCACATTTAGTTGTCGTCAAGGACGAGCTTCACAACATGGACCTGCAGTGAATGAAGACAGTTCTGACGGTAAAAGGGGCTCCAACCTGCCACTAACAAGGTATAACTAATTATTTCCAACTATAATAACGGATGGAGCTTCATCCGTTCATCTTCTGATCTGTGTGAATTAGATTTAGAGTTTTTAAAGGACAAAAACCGGAATGTGAGCGTTTGTCTCCCCCTGCTGGAACAGGCGGCTTTGTAGCAGTTCCACTTCAAAACAACACAGCGGTTTGACCAGACTGCTAACCTCCAGCCCAATGACTCCCATTTGCCCCCAAAACCCCAGAAAAACTGTGAGGCTGACCTCTGACCTGATACCACACACTGGGGCGACCTCATTTATCACCTGGATACGGAGTGTTGTGATAAGGGGGGGTGGAGGGAGAAAGAGGGGCGCACGTGTGTCTGGGGGGGGGGGGGGGGGGGGTCATTAGTGTGCAGGGCAGTGCCCAGAGTTGGTCTTTCAAGAGGAGGGGTGGGGGGGGTGGCTTTGCGGGAGGGGAGTGCGTTGGGGAAAAGGTTTTGAAGGTAAAGAAGGCTTTTATGTACGTGTACAAGAGTTACAGACAGAGCGACGCTGTCTGGTTTGATTCTGATTGGCCTGGGGCGCCGGGGATGCAGAGAGGTCACCAAGTCACGGCTGATGAATGTTTTGTGATACTCTGGGTTTTGGGAGGGGTGGGGGGGTCCTCTAGGGGAGAGGGGCTGTGTGGTGTGGTTTGAATTAGAGACAAATTGACTCAGGTCAACAAAAACTTGAATTTAGTGGAGTGACTGATTCCTCCTGAAATGTGCAGATTTATCAACTCAGTGCAGTTTTAATTGCTCATTAAGAATGCACTCGGTTTTAATACCTTACTATTGGCGCTGTTATTATATAAACTATCAGAACAAGATAAAGATGGTACAGAAGAGAGAGTGTACTTCCTCAGGAAGCTGAAGCAAGCTCACCTCCCTCATCTGCAGATTGATTCGTACTGATCAGCAATGGTGAGCTGCCTGACCTCCTGCTCTGGGCTTTTCCAGCTGCACTGTGGAGAACAGGAAGGACCTGCAGCGAGTGGCGAGGGCAGCAGGACATGTCGTAAACCACGCAAAAGACCACAGCTAATAATTGAACAGTGCCTTGACATTGAAAGCTTTAAACAGTATGTTCTCAGAGCAAGACTGTCATCAGCAGGTTGAACAGAGATACAGCGACACTGGAAGAGTCACAGAAGGACTTAGAACTGGACGTCCTTTGGCTACATCCCAATGAATGCCACTCAACTTCAGGCACATTTAAGGAAGGTGAGGGGCACCAAGTGTCACGTCAGGCCATTGGAAACCTTTAACATCAGGATGGTCTATGTGCCAGACAACCTCGAATAGAAATAATGGCGGCCAAAGATGTTTGAGATGTCAAGGAGAGTGCTCTGCGGCAGCCACGGTTGCCACTGGACACGTCTGTGACGGCGGCGGTGATAAAGTGGGCAGGTGTGTCTAATCAAGACAGAACTGCTCTACACTTTGTTGAATGTCACAGTGACAAGAGTTTTTGTTGTTGTTGTTGCTTTTTAAATCTTCATGAAAGACAATACTCCGGATTTGGCAGTCACATCCTTAGTGAGCGGCTGCTGGAGACTGGTGTACCTCAAATGGAGTGGCCTGTACTTTCGTTGGAGCCGGATACCATAGGAAACCTCTGGGATCAACTCTTAATCCTGTACCCAGAACCTCAATGACATCATGGCAGCCCTTCAAGAGAAGTTGGATGCCCTGCCTCAACACACCGTAACTTAACTTGTGAACAGCATGAGATGTTGTCAAGCCGTCACTGATGCTCAAGGCCAGAAGACAAGTTATTGAGACGTTGACATGTGTTGTTGTGTTGCGTACCCAGCACTGCTGTTGGCTTTGGTTTCAATACACTGTTTGACTGGATGAAATCACCATTGCATGCTTTGACTTAAATGTCCTACTTTAATGAAATAATATCAGTGTCGCAAGAACTTTTCACATTTTTCATTAATTTTACCAGAAAGATAAAAGCCTAACTTGTTGTAAGTAGTGTATGTGCACTGCACTATTTTTATATATTCTCTGACAACAAAACACAATTGTTTAAAAAAGTGTTGAATTTGAGTTACAATAAATCAATTCCTTCTGCAAATTGTCTGTTAATCAAGCAGATGGTGTGCAGAGTCAGAAACGCTAATACCTCTGGCACAGTTTAACAGTTTTGTGCAAAAATAAAATAAAAATTAGAGGGGGGGTCCTCAGTTACTTTACCAACAAGCAGGAAATGTTATAAGTTTAAGGCTGTGAATTACAAATGATGGTGGATTTTACACACGAAAAAGCAAATGAGCGATCAAAATGTTTCGCCTCAGTTTACAAAATGAGATTAAATAGCTAGATGATCAATAAAAATAAAAAAAATCATACCCTGTGATGTGTGCAGGAATCCAAAAGACCAAAAAGTGGAGTAGTTGGTTCATCAAGGTTTCAGCCAGCTCCTTCCATTTGTGCATTTAAGTTTCTTCTTTGTTGGATCAGCTGACCTGCAAAATCAAAGATGCATAATGCAAAGGCATGCATTGAAAATGGCTGAACACCAGTGGAGGCTGGTGATAAATGTCTTAGGTTGAGCTCTTCATTATTATTCAATTTCAGCCAGTGTCAACTTCATTTAAATGCAGTGCGTTTATAAACCACATCACAACAATCAATCTTTAGATCGAGAGTGGTCTCAATTATGAAACTTTAAACATGTAGTGAATAGAGAGCACTTATTCAGATGACTTTTTTATTAATATACTTGTAAACAAATACAAGCAGATGCTTGATTAGTCCCTTTTAGAAAAATAACGTGTTTTGGGGCTGGTTTACTTCAAATGACAGTTCAGTAGTTACATTTTGGGAAAACAAAAGGCACATCAGGTATATTTTCAAACAACACAACAATCCATCTTTCAAAGCATTTTAGAAATCTTTGATAGAAACCTAAGAAGAAGAAAAAAAAGCAAAATAAACAGTGTGCTTGTTAAGCTTTTCAGTTTGTTTACTAATAAATATGAGCACATCTAAACATTTATCAGCAAAAACAAACCTGGACACGTTTGCAAAATTCTTTTCCCCTTCAAACTGGTAAATTAGAAGAGAAGTGAAAGAATTAATCATCGGAGACTCACTGCTTGTTGTCTTCGTCTCAACATATCATAGGAACACGTGAGAACAAACTGCCAAGCAGTTGTGGCATGGGCGATTTCCCCAAGTCTCAAGATCAAGCGATGCTGATTGGTTTAATTTTATGTCAATCACTGGGGTATTAATCAATAATTGGTGAGATCATTACTAATCCCCGCCTCCTCGGGGCGGCTTCCTGCAGCGCCTCAGGCAGCTCACACACACGAGAGACAAATCAAGAAATCCTCTCTTTTATTGGAAATTATCTGTACAAAATGAAGCAAATACAGTTCAGGGCCCAATATCAGTTTGGTGGCATGGACATATTTTGACAGAATTACAGTATATGACATATTTTATAAAAAAAAAAGAAAAAGAAAATCCCTCTTTATCCCATGGAGGGCGTCGCTCGAGCGCCCTCTATTGGCCAGCCGCCACTGCTTGACTTGATTCCTTTGGGGAAACAATTTCTCTGCATTTAACTCATTAGATTCATATTCATCCTGGTCTACACATGAGAAGCAGATGACTACCAGAGTGCAGGTTTCTTGCTTAGGAATCCATGTTGGTAACCGGCCGGCAATAAGATTTGAACCTGCAAACCTACGAACACAAATATTTATTTATTACTGGATTATGTTTTACGCTATCTGTGCAGCAACCCTCTTTTCAAAACATTTCTTTCCCAAGAGAGAAATAAAGACAACTCTGAGTATCATAGTATGTATTTCTCTCTTGGGAAAGAAATACAGTTGTTGACAAATATAGCTGCTCTAATCCTGATACATCATTAAATAATCCATGGCAATGTGGTTCTCTGGTAGAGAGAAGCGCGTTTCTGGGGACCTTATGGGTAGATGGAATACTTTAGCCAAAACCTGTAAGGAGCGGAGATGACCACCTGAGGGCGCTGCACGACAACATGTTTGAACCCCAGCGTGTCAGTTCTAACGCCTGGGCATGAACCTGAAAACAATGCAGACAACTGTTTGGGGCAGGAACACAAATCTGGCAGCACTCAACGCAAACAAAAGTGGCTAATCATCTTACTTCCTCCGCACTTTAGCGGATCAATAGGTGATAAAAAAATAAATAAAAAAAAGCTCAATCTCCGGATTGGTTTACTTTTTTCACAAAGGCGTTCAGATACTGCACAGAGGTGTGATGGGTAACACCAAGGTCCTCCGGAGAATCAAAACGGATAACAACAGGAAATAAACTTCTTTTGAGGATATTTTGTCTCAAGTAGATGGAAATGGTGTGCATTTTATCCGTGATTCAAAGTATCACATAACAATTGCCAATTATATGCGACGAGAATGTAATTGCTGCATGCACAATTATAAATAATGCATCTAATGAGAGTTACCAACTCACACTATTGTGTTTAATTTCCTGAGGAGTGCATTTAATAACCACACAGAGACGTTTTATAGGGGAACAAAGGTGACATGCCTCGCTTTGAAAGCCAGGATCCGGGGAGGGGAATAGTGGAGGGGGGGGGGCTGCATTTATCAAGGAGGGCCCCACGGCGCTGCGCGCAGCAGCCACCGTGGGCCCTCAACCTAAATGTGGACCTACGTCACCGCTTCCGCCCTGCACTCCCCCTCCTCTCCTCTTCTCACCCTCCCTCCTCCTCTTCCTCCCCCCCTCCCCCGGCGTCGTTGGAGCTGCTCGGCCGCCTGCGATCCAACATGGAGTAGAGAGAGATGGGGCTCTAGCGGGGCCACCCCTCGGTAACAACAGCGACGACGCGCTTTTTACGCACAAACTGGAAGCGGAGTGGTCGGCGAAAACATGCGCCACAGGACTTAAAAACGGAACGCGTGCCTTTGTGGATCCGTGTGTGCGTTTGCGTGCGTGTGTTTGGGTAGGGAGAGAAGCGGTGGGGGGTGGGGGGGGGGGGGGGGTGAGAAGACAAGAGCTGGATACGGCTACTAAACAGTCTGTATGTGCTACTTAATCTGATGGGGGTCTTGAAGTTGTAGACAAACTGGGGGTTTGTTGTTCGCGTTCCGGAGGACACGGAGCGGCTGCGGGGGCAGGAGAGTGAAAATTAAAAGGGGAAAAAGAAGAAGAAGAAGACGGAGGCGCAGCCAGTCGAGGGCAAAGCCAAAGAGCCGACACTCGCACAAAGGCGCAGGGGGGATTTATGCGGAATTGGAGACCGAATCGGAGGAGCCGCGGTGGAAGAATGACGAGCGAAAAGTATGCAACCGCCGTGGTCCATTACCTGAGGTGAAACGAGAAGATGATAGAAGAAACACACCCGAACGAGTGAGTATACTGTCAAAAAAGATTTCTTTCTTGACGCTTCTCCCTCTGTGCCTACAAGTTGGGGATGATTGAGGCAAAACTTGGAAGAATGTGCAGCTTCCCTTTTGCTTTTTCTTTTCTTTTTTTTCATGTATGATTCGTGAACATTTGTTAGAATAATCCATCTACTTGATCGTGCTTGGCTATACTGCTTGTGGAGCAATGCATTGACAGTGTTGGTGGAGAGAAGAGGGCTTTTTTTAGGGCCCCCACCTCGGTGTGGACGAGTCTTTAGAGAAGGCAAAAAGAGAAAGAAGAGGGGGGTGGTGGAGGAGGAGGAGGGGAATACGCGTGGGTGGATCGGAAACATTTTCTGAAAGGATCTGAAGCGAGCGAGCGAGGCCCTGTTGCAGCGTAACTTAGAAACTCAAACACGCCCAGAAGTTCCACCTTTTCTAAACACGCAAACAGCGGGGGAGCGCACGCACCTTTTGTTTGTGGGAGAGAAAGAATAGACCCGACGGCGTTTATTTCACCTCGTTGTTTGGTCACATTTGTGTGAGTGTGTGCATGTGTGTTCGCGCGCGCCTGTGTGTGTGTGTGCGTTTGCTTCCAACCGAAGGGGGAAGTCTCACAGGATATGAGATATCCGATATGCCTCATCCGCCATCTCTTTCTCAATCGCCCTCATTTGCATAGCCTACCGCACTCCATTCATAAAAAAAAAAAAAAAAAAAAAAAAAACCGATTGTAAACGACGACTTGCCCCGAGAAAGATATTCCACGTCTGTTTCTCTGTGACTTGAGGATCTTTCCGCGTGTGTCTGCGCGCTGCGCTCCGGCGCTCGGAGCCGCCGATCGGGCTTTTGCAGCTAAATATCGAGCGGTGTGTGTCGGAAGGCCCGCAGACTGTTTATGTGGCTCCGTGCGGGCCTGAGTGCCGCGGAACAGCCGCGTTACTGACGTTGTACCGGATCTGTGAATAGAAAATACGACTTCCCGGTCGCTACACGCACGCTCGTGTGCCAAATCCGCACACGTACAGCCACGTATATTTGAAGCGCGAGCCCCGGAGGAGCAACTGCAGGAGCCGGGGCTCGGTGAGACCGGCCGCCTCGCGGTGGGGGTGGAAGGGCGAAGGGCACCGGAGGGGATGTTTGCTCTGCGGTGGCGTGACACCGGCTCATTCATAAAAGCCCTCTAACCTTCAGCGCGTCCCCCATTCATGCCCGCTTGGCGCACGCTGCTCCACCAGGCCGGCGCGTCCGTAAAAGGGCTTGGCAGAGACCCGGGGGGTGGGAGGGGGGGGGGGGGGGGGGGGGGGGGGGTAGTCGGTCTGTACTGCCTTTTCCCCTGGCTCAGGTGGGGACGACCTGTCTCAACACCAGCCACATTCATCCACGTCCCTGCTTCCGGTTGCCTGCTGTTGTACTCGAAGCACATATGAGATTCACCAGGCTCACATTTTGATGTTATTCACAATACTATGTCCACGATCTCATGTTGTTGTACCAATCATATTGTCGTTGTCCTCATTTCTATCATGAACCCCCCCCCCCCACACACACACACACACACACACACACAAAAACCTACATTTGTATGTTATGGAATAGTTCAAACTATCACAAATCATTTCTAGGACTTAGTGTATGTTTGTTCCCTATAAAGTAAATCATCAATGATGCTCTTATGAGCTCTGCAAATATTTAAAATACAGACTATTTGGTCAACTGGTAAACATTTCAGGCATTACTACTAATAATAATACAGGCAAGACATATTTTATTGTCATTTTGTGAGGATAATTGAAAACTCGTACAGCTTCTATTTGAATTGTGACACACCTGGACTTTATATCCATTCCATTTTCGTTTTTTTTCTTTTGTTACATAATCATTTTAAGAATTGTTAATGTCTAAATGTGGTTTCTTTGACATATCTATGTTTATATTTGTCTTATTTGTAAAGTTTCAAATGTAATCTGCATTGTTTATTCACTGATACACATCAATCAGGGCTACAAACCCTGCCGTCATTCAATGTCGGCATTGTTTCTTCACCACATTATTTTTACTTGTGATTCCAGCAACGCAACAACTACATTAAATGAGATATTTTTTTGTTATCGTATAAAAGAGCAGTAAGACCAAAGATATTCAGAGATTTCTAAATGTTTCAACTTACTCTGATGCCTGAGGTGTTTAAGGGTTTAAAATGTATAGATGATCTTCCACAAATTAACAATTAAATGTCCTAAAATCACCAAAAGCAGACTACACTACACTATCACACTAGAGATTCTTTTCTGAAAATGTTTACAGTTGATGTTTCTTGGGTTAATGAATTTCTTTTTTGCGGTAAAGTAGACTGATATCTGTAAACGTCATTGGTCCTGATTATTTCTTTCTATGTCATGTCTATTCAGGTAATCAAGTGTTGCTACACAGCTAATCATTTTCATCAGATAAATTTTTTTCAGGCTATAGAACTGTTTTTGATTTAATCAAACCATTGTGATGTAAATGCATAAAACTATGTGACTTAGCGTTCCTCTTTTTTTCTTCTAGCTGTAGTACTTTGTTTATTTTCTGTCATGCATTCATTTCAGCTATTTATTCCTCAGATGTGGGTCTACACAAACTATAACCCTGTATTCATATGACTTATTTGTTGAAAATATTTTAATTATCTTATTACAAGGGGGGGGGGAATAATCAGACTCCAGTTATGTGTCTGTGTGAGTGTTGTGGTTTTGTTAACGGAAATTAAGGCTGTTGTAAGATTAAAGTACAGTCGGCCAATAAAGGCACACCTTAAAATCTTTTGTGGCATGTTTGAAGGCACAGCAGCATTTTTCACAACCCTCACAGCCTCTTTTACGACTTCAGATGTTTGGGGGGGGTTTAAGCCTTTGCCGCTTCAGTTTGTGTGGTCACCTTTTTATGTCTCACCTGATCAGCGGAACAATAGGACTGGATGTGTCTGTTTAATATTGGCGAATGATTCATTTAGAGAGTGGGAATTGTGTTTGTGTGAGCCCCATTTACGGCCATGTGATCTGAGCTAAACTATAACCACAGCTATCATATCCTCATTTTGGAGGATGTGTCTCGTTGGCCTGTCCCTCCGAGGACATTTATTACCTTTTATAGATGTAGAAGCTCTCCCTCGCACAGAGATGCACAGCGTGAGCAGGGGATGTATCGATCCGCTGCGAGCTGCTGCAGGGTCAGCATGTGCAGAGTCAGTATTGGACAGGAGAGGCCCGGTGACATTCAAGCTAAGGTCAACGTAGAGTCGAAATATAATCCATCCCCGGACAAAAAGCACTCATCAATAGGCAAACCCAGCAGTGAGGCGTTCACAGGTCTGTGTGTTCCCTCAACGAGACTGTTCTGTTCCTCACACTACTTTCTTTTCTTTCTTTTTTTTCTATGTTGGCAGCATTTGATAGTGAGACTATAATAAACCTGACTGGTGTGAAATTGCAGGGCAGTGGAAAGGCTCCTTCACCAAAACAATGCTCTGAAGTAGCCAATTGTGTGGGGAAAAAAACAACCTAACAATTGCATACATTACTTTAAAGTAAGTACTTACTTTGATTAAACTTGCTGTCCTTCTTATATTGTGTTCTACACCATTTTTTAACAGTGCAACAAAAGCATGAATGCTTAAATGTGGTGCATTCCTCTCCATGCTGTACGACTATGTGGGTCGCTTGAGCCCTCAATCGATCCCTTGCATTGCATTCTGGGTAATAAAGGCTGCTTCATCAGTTGATTCATGTCACATTTCTATCATTCAGTTGACAGACAAATAATGGACATCCATTTAGCTGGTTTTGCATGTTTGTGCACGTTGGTTGCATTCAGGAAGTTGTGCACAGTTTTGTGTACACATAGTGCCGGTCACAGCACATTTTTCTTAAAACGGCAACCAAAAGAACAGTTTAGAACTGAAAACAACCTTTCAACCTTTAAGACTTAAAATAAATTAGATTCAAAGGTCAATAACAGACAGAAACATCCGATAAAATGGAAAACATTGCATACACTGTTTAATAACCTGTTTAATAACGCTTAGTTTCACTGATTTGGAAATTATATCCTAAAAAGAAAATACCCCACAAAGTTTTAATGTGTAGTTTGACTAAAACGGACACAGTTACGTTTCCTCAGCAGTTAAATAGGAGGTATGGTAATGCTGCAACATGCAAAACACTGAAACTTTGTTATTGTTAAAAATATATATATATAAAATGGCAAAACAGGGTAACGTTGACTGACTAGAGATTGTATTTAGTTATTAACTGTTAGTTATTAATTAAACTGAGATTAGTTGAGGGCAGACTTGTGTGACTCGCATTTGTGCAAAAATGTGACTTCACTGACAATTTATCACTGCAGCTTTGACAATACAGCATTTAGGGGACATTGCATTAAGACAATCTTTTATTTTTGCAGCAACTTGTTCCAGTGCATGCTGATCAGCTCAGGGACATCAGATAATGAACTTTTCAGCTTGAGAGATGGAGAAATCGGCTGGAATGTGCAGAGGGAGTGAGGCGAGCACAGCCTGCAGGAGAGACGCACAAACTGAACAGCACAGTGTAGTAAATGGAGTCTCAAAGCTTTAAAATGTCTATCAGCTTGACA
>NC_137662.1:8944101-9094101 GCF_963422515.1 Blennius ocellaris
ATGTCTATCAGCTTGACAAAAATAAATGGCACATGAGTGCACGGCGACTTGACTCAGTCTGAATTAAGCCTTATCAAATCTCAGAAGGCGAGTCTGTGTTTTCTATATGGACCAAAATACTGGGACCTAAATCCACAAGAAGCCATATCCAACACATTTTTTTTTTTTTTTTTTTATACACAGTTGTTGGATTTGCAGCATTGAAAATGATATGTCTGTTGTAATATGTATATAAAATGCAGAAACGGTCCCTTCAGAGAATTGTGTCTTTGTATTCAGATTGAATAACACGCTAAGTAAAACTTTGCAAAATTCGTAAAATTTCGTCTTGATAAATATGATTCAGAAGGACGAGAAGTCATCATAAAAGACGACGTATGCCAGTGATTCTCATAGTGAGCTTTGTGGCATTCAAACTAATTTATTTTGCAATGGAGGTGTTGTGTGCGCCTGCAGTTTCCCACAAAAAGTGCTTAAAACGTCGTTTTTAATAAAACTGAGACCACTGTTTTCACAACAAAAAGTCTGGAATGAAGAATATTGACAGTATGTCCACAAATGAACTCACTTTGCAGACCTTTGTCATTTTCTCACTCTGTACTACACACACACGTACGCACGCACACACACACACACACACACACACACACACACACACACACACACACACACACACACACACACACACACACACACACACACACACACACACACACACACACACACACACACACACACACACACACACACGCACCCATCATGTGGAACAGATCCTTTTTCACAGTGTTTCCTGTGTTTTACAGAGAAGCTCATCACTGGTTGCTATCCGGAGCCTTTATATAATGGCCTGGGCTGTTTATATCGAGAGACCAAACAATGGAGCCGGATTGTTTGCCTGTTTTTTTTACTAATCTCTGCTCATCAGCTGACTGGATGACCAAGATTATAATAGCTTGGGTTTTCATTCACTTCACTGTGTGCTTCCCTCTTGTCACACCATGCATTCAACGATCCACCAGGCATCATACAAAAAAAAACAAAAAACTCCCAGCTCCTCTGTGAATACACTCGGTGAACTTCCATTCCTTTGGTAACCCAGTCAGTTTTATGCTTTGAAAAAAAAAAATAAAGCTGCACCTTTTTGCATGTGTGCAAGTGTACTGTATGTACTGATGCAGATTGATAGTGGCGTGCCGTCTGTTTTGTTGTTGTGGCTGATTTGCCTTTGTAGGCCGTCCAAGAAGATAGGAAATAATGAGAAACTATCTGTTCTTCTTCTGAGGTCAGGTTTTCTCCATGTAGGACAGCTAAAGGAAGGAGGATCATTTTGTAAAGTCTGATGACTCATCCGGGGAACACCATTTTAAACAGCATTGTTGTGCAGGCTTAAGGAGGTTATTTGGTGTATCTTTGGAGTCGGCTTCAGGACGTTCCCGTGCTGCATTACATGTCGTCACTCCCGTGAAGCCTCGGATCACGAACAAGTTCAGAAGCATTAAAAAGAAATGTTGCTCCACTTTTGGATTAAAATTTAAAAGCAGAGATTCACAGTCATTTTTCTTCATACTCGCGTGGATCCTTTTCATTTGTAGACAAAAGAAAATCCTGCAAACATGTATTAAGCCAAGACTTCATCTCTTATAAAATCTCAATTTGAATTATTGCTGCCCATCATGTGCAGCAGTAAATATTGCATATCAACATACTTATGAAGGGGAATCCCTAGCAAAACAAAAGTGCTCATTATTTTCAGTTGCGCTGGAGCCCTGGAGCTCTACAACAGGAAGCCCAGTTACAAGATAAACCGTCTGACAGTTTATGCAAATGAGGTCCACCTAATCAAACACACCTAAGTTGACAGCATGGCGGATATTGGCTGTAGATGCACGGCGCATTAGAAAAGCCACCCTTCATTGCTTACGGTTGACCCGAAGCGGGAAATCTAACAATGCATTCGCGGCTGCGGGGCATTACAGCCGGGGCTTGGTTGCGTTCTCAGTTACTTCTAAGAGGTTTAAAGACAATCAGCTTAGTTTCTGTGAAGTTCGTAATTAGACGGAGGACTTGCAGAGTCGATTCAGGGTTGTTGGAGTACAGTGACACCGTGCCATGCTTGAGCTGCCATTTTCAGGGATTTCTTTCTTCATACACAGCAGGAGGATGATACGCCTCTAAAATATCATATCTCCGAGCAGCCTTGCAAAACGATGAATTGACAGTTAATCAAATTCTCAAATGTTGCTTGTAGAGCACCTTACATACAGGCCAGCACAGTTTAAAGTGTTTCATCAATGACCGATAAAATGTATGCCAGAACTTCGATTTTCTACAAAGATTTACCCGACATCAGAGACAGTTTTAGTCTGAGAAACGACCATCATACAAACACAAAATGATAATGCTGTAGTTTGCATGCCAGGCCACTAGTTGGTGCTGTGTTTGTGTAGTACCACCATGCATGGAAAGCACGTGAACATTCAAGCCCCTTCAGTATCTGGTGTAACCGAATGATGGTCTTGTAGATGTAAACGTTGTTCAAACGTTATTCCAATCAGAGAGCAGCACTGCCACTATAGAATCAACTGTTATTGTCAAGCTGTGTGCAGGAAAAACGATTGACTGTGCTCAGTGTATTTAGTTTAGTGCACAGTACTGCCTGTTTCTGAAGTTTTATTTTTCCTGTTTTACACTGAGACAGAGATGGGCACTTCTGAAAAACATTGCACTCTGCAAGGTAACCAAAATGCAACAGAATATTGCGATTTTCACTTGGAACACATTTTGCAAACTGGGTTGTATGGTCGAAGGGCTTCGAGCTGAACCCAGCTGACTCTGGGTGAAGGCAGGGTAAACCAAACCTGGTTAAAATCCTTTCAAAGGCCTTCATACAGTTTCTTTTGGAATTTACCACAAGTCTTCCCTTTGTAGCAACAGTCTCTCAAAGTATTTATGAAAACTAGTCTGGATATAGATGTTTCACATGATGTTTCAAGAGCAATGACTTGAAATCAAAAGTTTGTATTTGTATTCATTTCATTTTAAAAAATTGTGTATTTTAGTACAGGTTTAATATATTTGTTTTGATATTTTGAACAGCAGTTACTCCTTTTTTACACGTGTCATGTAAAAACCTTACAAGATGCGCCAAAAAAAGAATTGCAATCGTCATCCCCATTTTTTGAAAACTAGTTGAACCATGTCATCCTCTCTATTTATAATAGACTTTGCACCGTCGGAAATAGATCAACAAAGTTAAATATTATCATTGTATTTCAGGCAGCTTTGGAAATCTCAGATTTGGAGGTTGGATTCCCCTTTGTGTGGAGCACTATGAGCCCGCTAAATCAGAAAATTGCAAATTACAAAATATGAACAGATATATTTATATATAATACTCAGTCTCTCTTTGGTTTTATGTTTTATTTTTTGTTTGATTTATAAAGACTGAGCACATTGGCTTTCGAACAAAGCGATCGATAACCACGAATAGTTCCCGACCCGCGTCATGATTGGTCAGCCAGATATGGGATGTTATCCTGCACATACTAGTGACCTCCCTCCCTCACATCAACTGACACACTCGCACTCATTCACACCAGCAGCCGCGCGCTGCCCGGACATGTGAGCGCTCCATATAACTGCAGCTGATTGACAGAAAGCCGATCAAACCTCCCCTCAGGACCCCCTGAGCCGTCAATAGCTGTGAATGAACTCTCTTCAACCTTCCTCCCCCGTCTATCTCTCCCTCTTTCTACCTCCCTCCGTCTCCCGGTCGACGAAAGCCAGAGAACAATAAAAAGAACAGACGCAGCATTGTGCGATAAATCCCTTTACTGTATGAGTTATACATGCGTATTATTGACAGTGTGGCTTACAGAGATGGGCTCCTTTAATCATTGGGGGTCCCTCTAAACTTTAGAGAAATCTTTAGTGTAAAGATTTAATTCTCACTACACAGGGTTCAAACTGTGACCAATCACTTCTATTAACCCTTTTGATTTAATGAGAGGAGCAAGGCCAGGCCATTTTATTTGGGTAAAACATTTCAGTAATGAGGAAATGTAAAGTGCAACAACATTGAATAGCAACAAACCTCAATTTAGAACAACACAGTTGTAAAAAGAAAAAAAACAACATACATCTGAAGTCAACTTGAGTGTGAGTTTGTGTGTTTTTCTGTATGTGTATATCTACAAATGGATAAAACAATATGAAATGGAGGTATGGAAGTACTCGGCGTTGGAGCCATCCTGCAGGTTTCAGGGACTTTGTTCCAAATATTTGGTGCTTGAAAACTAAACTCGGCTTCTGCATGTTTGGTTCTGCCTTTAAAAACAGAAAACAGGTTTGATCCAGATGACCAGAGGAGTCTGGATGGTTCATAAACAGAAGATTCAAATTTATACTGGGTCTGAACCACTCCGAGCGATGTCTACTCTACCAGTCAAAGTCTTTTGAAGTCATTCCTACTGATGTGGTTTATCTTTTTGGTGTTTGATGACTTGAGCAACAGTTTACTGAACATACACTTCTCTAAATCGTCTTAAGACCTCAGTTCTTTAGTTCTTGCTATATTCTTTCGGTTATAGTAACATCCCATTGCCTTTATATGGCTGATCAGGTCAGACTACGTGACTACAGCAAGATTTCTGCTTTTTAACCTCAAAGATTGAAGGTCAGCACTGACTCATAAACTTTCTTTGTGGAGCTGAAGCTGGTTCAGTAGACTCAGTGTTTGTACTGGACTGTGTCCTCCTGGTGAAAGACTGATGTAAATACATGTGTCATCTGCACAGTTGTTTTGCTGTTATCCATAATGTGAGTCAGTGAGAACATGTACTACTTAAAGAGTAGTGGGCCCAGGACAGAGCCTCGGGGAAGTGTACATTCCAGAGTTTACCCATTGTCACTGTTTGTTTGTTTTATTGAGAAATAATATAAACCAGTTTAATACTGTGCCAACTCTCCCAGTGTTCCTGTTGGGTTAACAATATGTGAAGATCAACTGTAGCATCAATCATCACCGTGATTAAAATTTTCATACAAAACTGTATATCTATAAGCTAAGTTAATAAAATAAACATGCCAGCATTCAGTAGATACTTTCCTAATTAAAATGCCTTTAGTGACGTGGTTATTACAACTGATATCTGGTTGAAATGTGGTTCTAATAACTTTCCTACTCTCACCACCTGGGAAAGTAATAAAACTATTCCTTTCTTAGAACTCACACGGGATTGAGCCATGATGACATGCCACCGTGGGAAGTTTTCAATGTCTCACCAGACTTTTGATACATCATATATTTGAACCCACACGCTTGATCAGTTCCTCTTCTTTGTTCCCCCCTCAGCAGCATGATGATCCAAAACAGAAAGACATACACACCGTATTTGGACGGAGCCCAGTGACTTGCATCCTCTGCAGTTGTAATGTTGTGCAATAACAACTATTTTCATTCCTGACCATCTCTATTTAGTCCTGGAGAAAATCTCATGAAAGGGAAATTTGCACAAGTCTTTTTACTCGGACAGAATTAACCAATAGATTGGTCAGGAAAACCTTAACATGCTTTTGAGTCTTCCAGCAGAATCTTCTTGTTTTCTTTTACTTTGTAATGAGCAAGAGGTTTCAAAGTGCCTCCGAACGCAAAACAAGGTTGAGCATCTTGAATAGCAACTCTCGACATTGTGTGTGAGTGAATTAGTGAATCTGGTAAAGAACATGGGAACTCTTGAAGCGGAAGTAAGGTCCATTTATACATGTTAACACAGTCTTAAAGTGACATTTCTGATGATGTGATGCAAGATTGTGTTTAGGTTTTAGATTTGATATTAGCTGTTGTATGTTGTTACTGTAGTTGGACTGTATGCCGAATAGGGTTTTTTTTGTTTTTAGGCAAAAAAGCAGAACATTTTCAAAACCATTCCAATTTCTTAAAAAAAACAAAAAACAAATTCAGGTTAGTGAAAGCAGTCAGAGTTACCACAATTACAGCAAACAAATCATAGATTCTCATAGTAAATCAGCTGTTTGAGCACTAAATGTGACATGAGTCCTGTCTTTGCTTTGCGTTCGGAGAGTCAAACTGCTGACAAACTGTCAGTGCATCAAAAACACAAACCAATAATGAAGTGGTTTTGATTGTGAAGTGCCTCTCAGTCACTTCCTGCTGTCTGCTGACAGAGCATATGCTGTGTGTGGAGGTGGTGGTGTGTGTGTGTGAGTGAGTGAGTGGGTGGATGTGTGTGGCTGTACAGAGGCGCGGCCAGTCATTCCTTATCAGAGGAAGTATAGCCGCCCTTATCACACATGGCTGGGCTGCCCTCACTGGCTCTTTTATCTGTCACACATGAGCTGGATTCCTGACCTGATAACCATTCGGACCCCCCCTCCCCTCCAGTTTTGTATTGCAATATTGCTTGACACACAGACCACATCAGGGATTCTCAGGGTCCGGCACACTAATATTTTGCTCTCAATGTATGTAGTTAAAACTCTTTTTATTAATCTTTGGAGAGTTGAGAGTAAATAGAGGTCAAAAATATGATCAATAATAAAAAACCCTGACATTTACCGATCATAATGTATTATACTCTGCACTTGTGTGCTCCACCGTACTCCTTGTGTACTTATGTAGAGGTGTCTATAATGTCATTGAATGAAGTGCATGAAGTAATTACTTTAGAGGTCACTGTTTCTCATTTGGTAGAGCACGTCATCTTCAGTTCAGAAGGTCAGTGGTTCAATTCTCCATCTCCAAGTGTCAAAGTGCCATTGGTCCCAGTGGACCAAGCTCCTTGCATGGCAGTCAATGTATTGATTGATGCGATGACGGGCGTAAAGCACTTTGAGATTCTGAAAATGCTAAATATTGTTAAGCCCATATACTGGTTAGGCAGAGCAATATAAAATCACCAGATTATTGTTTAATTCTACTCAGCAGGAGATGATTCACATGTTAACTGGTTTTCAAGCTGCTGGACAATTAAACGTGCTCACAGGACTTCAAAACTTACCAGAAAACTGAGGAATACAGCTTTGTGCCTCCATGCTGATTGTATCCCTGACCTGCATGACTACTGCAGTCTGACAATTCATATCGGTAAGATGAACTTCTCAGTAGGGTATTATAATAACAGTGCAAATCTGATGGACAAATAAACATTTGAATAACTGCACTCTTTCTGTTGTTGGACCCAATTTCAATAAAAAAGGCAAATTTGCGACAGAAGTAGCTTTCAGAAATATTGTAGTTGTTACTTTGGGGGGGGGGGGGTAATTTCCCCCTGATTTTTGTGCTTTTTTTGATTCTTGTTTTGTTGAAATATGCTTCTCATTGAAAACAATCCTCAATCGCCTATCGAGAGCTCCGTCTCATACTTGGGGTGTGAAGACACAGCGCATTAAAAACATGAGCAATCCCATTTGTGTCAGTCCTTGGTATGTCCATCACAAACATTGATATCACAATGATATATCATGCAGCCCTATTTCTCGGTGCAATCAAAAAGACACAATGACTTTCTCGATATAATGAAAGTTCATATAAAAAGAGGCATAAGTACCCACTCATTGAACATTTTTCAAGTACAGCCGGCCATATAACAGGTCTTTGCCTGCTAAATGCTGAATACCTGTTAGCAACCAGGTCGCCAAGACTCTTTCAGAACACATTCAACTCTTTAGTACTTTAATGCAACCACTTCAGCGGGTACCCGAGGTACTTCACTTACAATCATCATATACACCGGTTCTACACAATCCAGCGTCAACGGTTCCCATGCAAGGTGCTCTCACATAGTGAGAATCTCTTGGTGTTTGTAAAAATTCATGAAGGGCACTTTGACAAGTGGTCAGGGCGACTGAATCACAGAATTCTACTTTGGTATTGGGGAAAACAAATCTGCTTTATATACTGGATCACAATCACTTCATTTATGTTTGAATTTCCTCACTATTATAACATTAATTGCCTATCTCAGAATTTCTCATGGTTTTACAAATGCAAATGTATTCTTTTACTTCATGTATGTTTGTTTTGTAAGTCAACGTGCAATCACATCAGATTAGATCCTTTCTGTGTAATACCTATTAGTGCATTATTACAGAAATTGATTTGGGTGCAAAGGGGCCAAAACATATGTTACTGCAGATTTAACTAGTACGAGTGTAAAAAAATATTTATTCTTAAATTTAAAAAAAGTCTAGAAGTTGTATTATTGTGGAAGCGGAACAGCTCCAAACTGGTGTGTGTGTGTGTGTGTGTGTGTGTGTGTGTGTGTGTGTGTGTGTGTGTGTGTGTGTGTGTGTGTGTGTGTGTGTGTGTGTGTGTGTGTGTGTGTGTGTGTGTGTGTGTGTGTGTGTGTGTGTGTGTGTGTGTGTGTGTGTGTGTGTGTGTGTGTGTGTGTGTGTGTGTGTGTGTGTGTGTGTGTGTGGAGAAGGCAGCGGCTGCAGTACACACCGTCAAACTGTTGGTATGTTTGCTCACCAGGCTGTTGGGTTTGTTGCTGTGGGTAAGTGTCACGATACCTGCGGCACTGCAAGTCAAACAAAAAAAAAAACGATTGGCCCACGACTGCAGTATAACAACACTCCCAAGTTGCAGGAGGCAGGCACACCCTGCACCTTTGACCTGATATCAAATTGGAGACGGACGTGATACATAAATGACCTGCCTGTTGCTTACCGGGGTGTGTATGTGTGTGTGTGTGTGTGTGTGTGTGTGTGGGGGGGGGGGGGGGGGGGGGGGTTGAGCTTCAACCTCTATCTTCCTTCTCAACTGAGTCATCGCTCAGCTTTTGACGCAGCACTTCGACATCCTTATCCCACCCAGCAGAGACCTTCCAAAGTGTGTAGAGCCAAAGATTGTGTGCAGGATGTGATTATAAATAGTGCATCAACCACCTTTTTATTTTCTCAAACTGGGCGTCACGGTGCCTTTTCAAGCTCCAGTACCTCGTGCAACATTCGTGTGGACCAAATTAGATTTGCAGTTCCCAAATGTGTGTGTCTGTGTGTGTGTCTGTGTTTGTGCCAGAATGTGTGGTCACTCCCAAGTGTATTAAAGTAGCACGTTGCTGCTGGTTGTGGCCGTCTATGTATTCCGACCACCGATTACAGGGCCTGTCGGCAGACAGGGCTCTAAACACGGGTCACAAGACGGCCCAAAATGTGACAAGTTCATCTCAGAGAGCCGATAGCTGGTATCGTGTATCTTAAAGCACATGTGCTTATATAGCTCAGAATTTCGTGTTATTTCTGTATGTGGGTGGCCTGGATGTGCGGTTCCGTATGTGAATGTGTCATACATGTGTTTGAGTCATGTTCAACCGCTGTGGTGCTTTCATATGAAGGCAGTGGTGGGTTTTGGATTTTCAAAGGAAAAAAAAAAAAAAAAACTAAACTAAACATTGTAGAATTTTGAGAGCTGCTGGGAAGGCGGGACTCCCCATTACCTCAACATCCCATTGAAAACACAACCTCCATATAAATCAGGAACCTGGTACATTATCTTTTCATTATAGCTGTTGACATGAGCAGACCTTTTATTCATAGCACATCGTTGGTCAATTTTTATTACAAAATGGGGTTCATTTCTATTATTAGCTCTAAATTACCCGTATCTATAAACATATAAAATCCAAAATTTGCACTTCTGCACTTTTTCAATATAACTTACAAATATGTGACGCACTGGTGAAATGTCTGGATGATAGTACTGAGAATGATGAGGAGTATATAGACACAAAATTATCTGTTTCT
The DNA here is from genome assembly GCF_963422515.1 of Blennius ocellaris. Taxonomy (NCBI): domain Eukaryota; kingdom Metazoa; phylum Chordata; class Actinopteri; order Blenniiformes; family Blenniidae; genus Blennius; species Blennius ocellaris. The sequence goes on from NC_137662.1 coordinate 8,953,867, forward strand.
CAACTGTCTGCTGACTATTAAACTCTCTAGAACTCTTAAACAGTTATATTTAGAATCTAGAACTTACAGTTAGTTACACATACCAGATCTTGTCAGCAGTGCCAGTGTAAAAAGTGATAACCTGGTCAAAACGCTGATTTCCGTTTTTTTCAGTTGTTTCAAAGGGTTTCAGACAAAAAAAAAGTGCTGCTACTCAACTGTTTATGTTGAAATCTTTCCAACTTGTCAGAAACAGCAAACATGACTTAACAGTCCGGACCAGGAAGAAGGAATCAAAGTGGACATCCTTTCCTCCCCCCAAAAGAGCAGGCTGACATGAGGATGTCAAAATTGTGATGTTTTAGTGGATTCAAATGGTAACTGATCATTTCAAACTGCACTTTTCTCAGAATTGGTTACGTTTAGAGCATTTCTAATAACAAAAGAAAGCATCTGCATATTTGGCATTCTTTGTTGTCAATATTGCATTTTTAAATAACACCAACCTAGAAACAAATACACGCAACAGCCAGAAAGGCCATGAATTAGTATAGGCAGACTTCACTCTCCAGTCTGTTTATTAGATCCACCTTACCAGGAGCAGGTTGGAACCCCTTTAACATTAGTTTTTTAGAAAAAGAAGTTCTGGAAACCTCACAGATTTTGACATCACACTGCTTCTACAGATTTATCTGCTCCGCAATGCGCAAAGTGAATGTCCTGTTCCACCACAACCCAAAGATGCTCTATTGGATTTGGATCTGGTGACAGAGGAGGCCTTTAGATTACAGGAAACTGGTTGTCGTGTTCAAGGAACCACATTGAGATCATTTCCACTTTGCGCCAGTTATCTTATTGACCCAGTGGCATTAACATCAGAGCCGCACTGTGGGGGAGAATCTGTAAGAACGTGGCTGTAAAATCCAGCAAATCCAGCAAATTCACTGTATCTGGTACAGCAGCGTCATTAAAATGGGATGCTGAAGTGTGATCCTCTTGTAGTTTTGATCAAAATATTGAATTAAAACTTAAACTTAGAATCCTAATGGCTTCGCACTAAAATGAAGGGGAACATTGAGAATGTTGGTTAAAGTTGGGCTCTGTGTGGCTTCTGGACACTGGATGAGGTCAGACCCACAGGCCTCCATCTAGAATTGTCTACCAGCGGCGTTAACTACAGTAGCTGTGACATTTTAACATTTTCTCAGTCGTACGCCATGTCGACATAAAGTTACATTTATTCATTAATTCAAAACACATAGTTACAAGCTGCCTCCCGACCCTTTTATATTCATTGTAGATGTTTGAGCCTCTCCCATATAACTAGTTTGCTTGGCTGGAACGTCCACCATCGTGACTTAGAGGAAATAAAAATAGGCCATTGACAGCTCTATTTTCAATTCCTATTATTTACTTTGTTGCTTTTCAAGTTTCCCACGTGGTGAAGCAGAACCTGAATTACTTTTTCGTCGACGCCCGTCGCGGTTTGACACGACAAAAACGGCACAACCAATGCTTGCAGCCTGCCAGTGACAATACAGGATCTGTTGGCGTCTTTATTTAGTCCTGCGTGTTTGACGGCACTTCCAAAGCAGATGTCGCCTTGTGTGTCTTTTAATGCGCAAACACAACAGACCTTCCAATGTCTGAATGGAGAGGCCTCGTTTGATGGAGTGTGTGTTTGTGTGTTTGAGACACAGGCGCAATCCCTGTGGGTGAATCTGCGGTTGCCGTCACCCAGTCAGTCGGTCTGTCATTCAGTCAGTTTTATGAATGTGTGTGGGAGGGAGCCGGTGAACCAGTTTTACCACCTGTGTGTGTGTGTGTGTGTGTGTGTGTGTGTGTGTGTGTGTGTGTGTGTGTGTGTGTGTGTGTGTGTGTGTGTGTGTGTGTGTGTGTGTGTGTGTGTGTGTGTGTGTGTGTGTGTGTGTGTGTGTGTGTGTGTGTGTGTGTGTGTGTGTGTGTCCATGGAACTGTCTGTAAGCTAATTATATAACAACACCCCTCTCCTACACTCCCACTCGGCCTCCCTTTCTCTCCCCCTCCATCTATCTTTCTCTCTTCTTTCAATGTTTTTTTCTCCTCCATTCAGACACACACGCACACACACACATGCACACACACAAAGGTACATCCTGTTATTGTCAGATCATTCATGTGGATTGGGCCTGTGCTCATTGTGTCCCTGTGAGGGTGGTGGCTTTCATGCTAATGCTCCAGAATGTCTCGTATTCTGCCGTCGTCCTGCTGTGGATTGTCTCCTCTCTGCCTTTTTGCCATCCATTGTCTTGCACGGCCGTACAGACTAAACTGTAGCTGCACTATCTGTCACTGTGCAGGATTTGTGTCCAATAGAGGCTCCAGTCTGCTTTCCGCTCATCTGAATGGTGTGTTGTTACAATAAGACGACTCCTTGGCTCATTGTTGTTCGAGGCTGGAGACCCGAAGGTTGACATGGCTTTGGATACATGCAGACGTATGATCAATCTGCTTGGGCGTTTCAACATTTTGGAACGTTTGCCATTCATTAACGTAGTTAGACCCTGTCCACACAGAGACGGCCTTACGGTCTTTATCAGACCGACTACTACCAAGGCCAAAGCTGCTCATTTTTTAAATCATCGCCCAGATGGAATATATCTTAAACATTCATGTCATAATCCCGCCTCCCCCTTAACCTGCATGTGGTAACCATGACAACCAACAACACAAAAATGATGGATCATAGGGTTGCTTCCATTAGCGTTTTGGGGCTTTCACAAAATATTTTCAAATTTTATTTTTATTTGTTGTTTTTTATATCCAGTGTTGGCCAAAGAAGGATTTCTAGTTCATCGTTGTTCCACACAAATTGCAATTTTTTTTTGCTCATTTCTCTATAAATGCCATTGTAAAAACATTATACGTACAAGTTTTATGCGTATGCTTCATGTGTTCTTCTCTCTCATGGCATTACAGCAACACTACAGGTCTGGTGTGAATACTACAGCATTTTGGGTGATTTCATGTGTATGAAGAACTTTTGCGGAATGGAAAAAAAGACAAACACTGTTAAGACAGTTCAAACTGATGCGACTTTGACACCATACAATAGCTTCACAGCATCCTAAACGGGTTCATTAAGACAACATTGGAAAAGGTGGCGCACCCTCCAAGCAAGACGGATCCAAAACAGCAGACACAGTCTTCCATTTCATCAAACCACAATGCAGACAACATCTGTGTAGTTTTTTTTTTTATTATGACGAGAAGTTATCCAGTCAGATATGTTCAGCAGTGCAGAGCCCACCTTCCACCTTTCCGATCCTTTCATCAGTATTGCCATATGACCAGAAATGGTTTCAGAACCTGATATCGTTCTGTTTGTGTTCATAAAGTGAAAGAAAATGTCAGAATGTTGCCTCGTAGTTAAATTTTGACTTTTGCTTTTCCCCTTTTTTGACCTGGTTCTCTTGAAATGCTGTTTATTTAAAGTTCATTTGATTTTGAATGTACAGCGACACAGTGATTTTCATAACTCCTTGCACGTTTAATAATTCGCTATGGTGGTTAATCTATATATTTTGTTTTGAGACAAGTTTCGTTGCCAAATTAGAGCTTAAAGTACTCTAAAGTTGCTGTGTTAAGGAGGCGTAATGTGTTTCAGCTGTGTCCTTAAGGCTCTCTTGGAGATCCCCCAGCAGTGAGAATCAAAACTGCAAACTTCTGGCTACGAATGTTTTGCCCTGACGGCCAAACCATTGTGCATTATGAATAAATGGTTCATACATTTGGTTTTAATGGTGAAGAGATATGGCAATTCCTCAGAAATCATAAATTTGCTGTAGGTTGAGTTCTTTGTGGTCTTGTGTAGCGATCATCTCCCATCTCCTCTCATGGAGGAAGTTTCCAGTAAGAAACCACTGCCAAGCGGTGTGTGTGTGTGTGTGTGTGTGTGTGTGTGTGTGTGTGTGTGTGTGTGTGTGTGTGTGTGTGTGTGTGTGTGTGTGTGTGTGTGTGTGTGTGTGTGTGTGTGTGTGTGTGTGTGTGTGTGTGTGTGTGTGCGCGTTAATGCTGACTTGTCCTGGTGCAACACCTCCCACACGAGCACAGCAAGGACCAGGCGAAGTCGTGACTTGTGCCGCCCTCTAACAGTCTGCCTGAGTGTGAGTTCAGCTCTATAATAAACTGCTGTGGCATTAATGCACATTAAGACAAATTTTCAAGTTTGTCAGTTTTCACACGCAGAAGTCTACATGAAATGTTTGTTGGCTGCTCGAGGAAAACAGCGTGTCCCCGAATTATATTTTATATAGTTCAGGAATTTTATTTTGTCCTCCAGTCAAAATCATCACACACACCTCATAGATTAACTTTAAAAAAAAATATATATATAGGTCTATAAGCCACAAGTGGCTACTATTGTTTTTTTTTCTTAGTTTTGGGTTTTATTATGGAAGGAAGTGGTTCTTTCTCTGGTATTTTGTTGTCCAAAGGGTTGACGATTGAAACATCCTGTGCTTTCCTGTGCCGCTGCTCTCTTTGCTCATCCAAAGTATCACTGCACTGTTTATCGGTAATAAATGTTAGGTGACATGGGACAATAATACTGAGGGTTTTGTCAGGGATTGTCAGACTTGTTATTTTTCATTATTGGATATTAGTTGGCTGCTTGTGCTTGCCATGTGTAAAAAGTGTGATAAATTTTAATAGTCTGAAAACGGTAACCTAAAGATTGAAATTGCTTCAGTTTGCAGCGAGGGTCTTGTTTTGTTTTTTTTTACTTTACTTGAATATGTGTTATTTTGAGTAGTTATATCTTTTTCTCCTTGCATTTGAACACAGACATCCTTTTTCTTTTTCTCAAATAAAAGGGATTTTATGTTTTCATTATTTCAGTTTTTAACCTAATAACTCATTCAAACGTCACTAACTTAACTAACCTGAGTCAGTCAGTGGATTCATCCCATAATGCCATGGCTGTGCGTAACGTTCAAACACGACCCCACATTCAGCTTTACCTGGAAGCCAGTATTGAAGATGGATTTGTCTCCACTGTGGTGGTCAAATCCACCCGAGTACAAGAGCCACTTCCAGTCCGGTTTCATGTAAGATGGGCTGGATCAGTAAAATGACAACTTAACGACATGAACGACCACAATTCCAAATTCTATTTTGTTTTAGTGCAAAGAAGTGATCTGCCATTTACATGGTCGACATTCAAGTGACTCCTCCCATCAGATCGGTAGTACAATCTTATCTGTGTTTAATCGGATTACTGATGCTCCATGTTTTCAGTTTACGTTGACACATCTTCATCAAAGCCTGTGTACATGTATGAAACATGAACTTTTGAGATGCCGCGTTGATAATTCCTCTTTCTTCTTTTTGATCCAGTGACAGCTACATCGTGCGTGTGAAAGCGGTGGTGATGACGCGGGACGACTCGAGCGGTGGCTGGCTGGCCCAGGACGGGGGCGCTCTGACCAGGGTGGGAGTGTGTCGCTTCCTGCCGACAGAGCTGACGCCCATGTCGGGCTCTGGCAGCTCCCAGTTCCTCATCCGGGGTGAGCGGCTGCGTGACAAACAGGTAAAATGAACACTGAGGCTATAAGTGGTTCATTTCCAGACGGGAGCAGGTGGGGGGAATGACTTCCTGTGTGTGCTGTGTGTGTCGGACACACAGGTGATCCTGGACTGTCCGCTGAGGAAAGATCTGGTTTACACCATAGCGACACCCACGTTTCACCACTGGAAGGTGGAGGACAGGAGGTGCGGCCTGTCTTTCCAGAGTCCAGCTGATGCCAGAGCTTTCGACAGGGGGGTACGGAAAGCCATAGAGGACCTGGCTGAAGGTGATTATTCAAAAACGTGCTCAGATAAATCTGATGTAGATGTGAAACATGCCACTCACACTCCAGTGAAACTCACCGCGAGTATAAATATGAAAGCAGCTGCTACAAGGTACCTGCAAATTACCTCACACAGTCACAAGTTTGAGCTGACATTTCTCCGATGAGCTTCGTATTGTGCTACAAGAAAAAAAATAAATAAATCTTGGATTTGTCCAGAAAATGTTTTACATTAAGTAATACTATTTTAATAACCATACAACAATCCCTCACCAGCCACAATATGTTGGTATTATCGCCAGACTGTGTTGGCAACGGAGACAACCGAGAAGGAAACACATGAGATTATGTACTAAGATGAAATTATAGAACATATAAATAAATCATAGGAAACAACTAATGAGTAAAATGGACCAAAAAGAATAAGGAAAAAATATAAAATACATAACTGATCTAACATCACGGATGAAAATGAACAACAGTAGATGGATGAATGCAGCTGAAAATGTAACACAATTAAATCGTATAGCAATAAATCTGATGACTTTTCCATCCATGTAAAAAAAATGTGCTTCTTAGTATTGTGTTGTCGTCCAGGATAAGACTGATAAGGTTCTGAAATGCTTCATGTTTTAATAAAAAATATAATATATGTTCCAACATGGTGAAGTTAAATACCTGCTGGAGACATTTTGTCCTATAATTTGATTACAGCAACTTGTTATACACAGTGATGTATATGCTGCATAAAATCTCCTCAAAAAAATCTAATGTGTTCAATATCAAACTGCAACATTTACGCAGAAAAGAAATTTCACTCAACAAGCTGCACAAAGAAGCGACTAAAGAAAACTAAAGACTAATGCTTCAATTGTTCAAAGTTATTCATTAACACTTTGATTACTTTAATTTACGGGGAAATGGAACTGCACCTTTTTATTAAACATTAATAAAAGTCAGAGTACAACTTATGGAAAAATCTCTTTTTGATCCTTTGATGGTCGTGAAATGTTCGGCGCATGTCTCTCAATTACCTAAAAGGTTATTTCGAGGTTACCGTAGCCAATGAATTTAACATTATCCGCCGGGCTTTGATCGTAGCCACAAAATGTTAGCGAGCTTAGTAACAAGAGCCCAGATTATAGAAGAAGAGCAGCTGTTAATGGGCGTGACTGTTTAGTAGTTGGCTTCGGAGCTGCTCGGTCGGCTGAGGAAGCGGCGTAAGACGTTGTGACAAAAGCAGTGTAAAGCTGTGCGACTCTCATCGTCACCGGCTTAAATAGTCCCCTCTGAACACTTGTTTAGGCAACACTCATCAGATCTAGAGGATCGGACTCTTTACACAGAGAGCTGGTCCGGCGCCTCGTCTACCGGCGGTACTCAGAAACCCGTAAATATATAAACACAGGACAAATTCATGAATGAGATCCTCAGTAGTAGCTGTGTGCAACGAGGTTGAAAGCACTACACAGGTCTAACCTGTTAGTCCTGGCGATGACATGAATGAAGGGAAAGCATGTAGACAAATATGCATTTCTTGACATTTTGATAAGGGTTGACAGGGTTCAACTCGAACAACTACTTTCCGGATGTCTTTTCTGGTGTTTATTTTACTACTCGTGTCACAGTCTTGGCAGGAAAACTTGAAATATACAGTATTTTATCTTTTAGTTTAATGGTATATTCTGAATGACACAAAACAACAGGTTCAGGGTTATTTAAAACAGAATTTAGAGGAGTGTATTCCCCAACAAACCCACATCAACTACAAAACAACAAAAACATGAAAGCCATAATCTGATATACGATTCGAAAGTCAAATGGCAAAGTAGATTGCAGCTCACATGGTCAGATCTGTTGCTCATCCCACAAATGCATGTTCCAGAACCCGGTACAACATGACATTGAAATAAGTATGATTTCCAATCGTATCAGATTCATTGCAAAGAAGCATTATTAAAACAAACAAAAAAATACAAAACATACATGTCCTTTTTGTGCTTAGCTTGGACTGTAAATCCCAAATGTAAAAACAGAAAATGTAACACTTTATGTTTGAGATCATCTCAAAAACTATTATTTGTTTGTGCATCTCAGATGTGTATACAGGCTGAAGATGATGTTACTTTTCTCCTCTGTAGGATCCACCACCTCCTCGACAGCACTCCAGAACGAAGGCGAGCTGGGAGACGATGACGTCTTTACCGTAAGCCTCTTCCTCCTGACTATTGGTTCATTATATCAAACGGCTGCGAACCCTCTTGAGAGGTCAGCCTGCATTTACCTGCATACTGCATTAAGCAGTATATTTTCCTGTGGATCAATTAACATTTATAATCTTTTTCTCCCTGAAGACAGTGTTGAAGTTATACTGATACCACAACATGGTATCGGATCCAATCCTTGCACAATAACACAATTTCAATTGTACCATTTATCTAATAGAAAATAAGTAGAAATGTTCATCAACCTGACTTTAATTATTAAGTACTCATACCAGTTTTTGGCGTTTGCCAGTTGGACCTTGTCTGGATATGGTTTCATGCATCCTTCAATGAAATCAACGTAACTGTGTAATTTCGCCATGCTGATGAACTCTGAGTTGTCCATGTTGTGAGCGCAGATGAGTTTAACCTTCCTGTGCTAAAAATCACTCTTTTGTAAAAGTGAGTATTGCGATATACAACTCTCGGCCATGTAGGCTGGAGACGATTCACAAATATCTAGACATCTTAAATACATGTACATGCAGTCGTGTAGAAAAGCTGATTTAAATAGAGGATCTTCATTAAAATGTTCTCATTTCAATAATACATTATAGAGTGAATCTATGAGTTTGCACCAAATCGAGGACAAAATTTGGTCTGTGTGCTCAGCACTGCCCCCTACAGTGAGCCACGGGGACTGTCTGTCTCGTGTTTTAAAGATTACTTAGTAAGGTTATGAGATGGCAGAAGCACCTTTCATCAGTCCTCTCAGAATCCGGTGTGAGGTGCACACTACTGTCCTGCTGTATACTTTGAAATTCCTGCAACAGCAGATCAAGTAATTCCTGCAGTGATAACTTTTCCAGAGTTGTAAAATCCTGCCTGTGAGAGTTACAAACTGTTGTGCAGCTTTTTGGCAACTGATGAAGCCTTAAACACACTGAACCTGGACTTCGTGGATCGAATTTCATGTCTTTCCAGTACTTTAAACAACACGCCTCCTTCCAGTGCCGCCGCCAGCGTTGTTTTAGACCTGCTTTTGTCTCGGTGGCTTCTTGGAAATGGACTCGACTGTCGTCAAACTCTCGCATACGATTTATTCCTGATTGAAATGTGAAGGCTGAAAGTGCAATCTGAAGGGTGCTGCTATTCTTCATCCAAGATTTCACTTAGTAGTCCTTCCCTGTCATGTATACCTGCCCCACTGCATGAAATGTGTGCGTTTGTGTGTGTCGGGGCCTCTCTACCTTAAGTTAGCATGGAGAGCCACCACCACCTCCCTGCGCCGCTGTAATCCGACACCAGGACCGGCAGGCAGGGTCACAAGGTCACTTCCTGTGTCCCACCAACTCCCCTCTCTCCTGGTGACCCCCTCCGCCTCCCGTCCCCCCGCCCCGCTTGAAAAAGAGAGCAGCCACCAAACTAGCAGCAAGCAGCTGTTTCCCAGCTTAGCGCAGAGCCGGTGATTTACGAGAGGAAGTGCCTCGTGGTTCATCTTTGACTCGAGCTGTCTGTAAGGGCCAAGACTAATAGGTACTCTGCTGGGAGTGTACAGCCACCACAGAGACGCACACAAACACATGGGGAGGGGAGGGGAGGGGGGGAGGGGAGGGCCGGGCCAGGGGGGCTGTTAGAGGGTGGAGCAACCGCGGAAACGAAGCAGCGGGTTTTCAGGAACATGGACGCGTTCAGGGCAGCACGTCTTGACGCTTTTACTTGCCAAAGTACATTATTTGAAAAAGGATGGCGCAGACTTCACTGGTGGCCTTCACTCATGCACCAAACTTTCACTTTGCACTGTTGGTCACATTCACACACTCTTTTACGCACAACAGTCCACAGACAGAGCTTTAGTTAGTGGGACTCAATGATGTTGAGTTCAGTGCTCTCTGCAGCAAATGCAATAACTTCCAAGAGCATCCGTCCCCTTTATGCTGAAGAAAACTGCTATTGTATTTAGGAACAGATTTCTAAACAAATCCCTGATTGTACAATTTCATTTTTAACTCTTCAAACGTGAGCGCAATAGTGTATATGGTGAGTTTAGGTGTGTGTATGTCGACTTCAAGTTGCAGCGTTAAGTTATGGATTGATTGACTGATTGATCAATGTATAAAAATAACTAAAAATGTGAGTCAGCAACAGCCTGGAAAAGTGTTGGAAAATATTTTAATGATCCCACAGCAGCAGCAGAAAAATTCAATTGTCTTGGAATAATGTTTATGACATTAAATTTTTTTGAGATTAATTTCAGATTTTATTCAGAGTTGGACGAAATGCTACAGTTTCCGTGGGAAACCTGACCTATATTGCATTGTAATCTGTGGATCTGTGGATCTGTGCGTGCCACATGGAAGTTTAAAGAGGTCACCAAATAGAACTTATTTCAGCCCAAATGCTTCACGCAGCAAAGTCTGAGCTCAAAAGGGCCAAACCAATAAAAACATAGTATGATTATGTTTTTTCTCTGAGTTCATCTACAAAATATATGGATGCCTCCTCAAAATATTTGCATTAGAAGTAGTTTTTTTCTCTGGAAAAGTAAGTACTCTCTTAAATTTCCACTATTGTGCTATTTCGTTTGTAATAAGGCAACTTGGTAAGATTTCCCTGCTGCAGTTTGGTTCTGGGTCTCAGCTTTGTGCTCTGGCATCTACACTGAAACTGTGTGACCCCTAGTGTTTAAATTTTGAACAGCAGGCACTATGAAACGAGAACAAAAAAAGCCCTTTTTGTAATTTATCCACTCAAAAGTCATCCTGCAGGCCAACCCACTTCGCGCCCTGTTCTTCAGTATTCTGACAGCTTTCTAGAAAAGTTTAACAGCATCGAGTTTGAATTCTGACTGATGGTTTCAGCTCCGCTTGTGTCCCTCTCAGCTCGCGTTAATGACCTTTCCTAAAGTTAGCGGCGGTGGCGGCAGGGCTTGCGAGGCAGGCAGTCGTGGACAGGGGGAAATGCTGCTGCAGATTTACAGCCGTTCGGGGGACAGGGGCGGATAGCTGGGAGGACTGCGGAGGAGGAGGGTGGGGGTGACAAGGATGGACATACTTCCCTAAATTATTCCTCGTTCGCCAAACCTAAACTTAACCCAACCCTTCCTCTGTCGCTCCCTTCAGCACATCTCCTCGCCGTCTCTATTTTGGCTCGCTCACAACAGGGGGGAGTGAAAGCTATTGAAGCAATTCTTGGCTCATCCCAAGTGAGCGAGACGGGCCTGTTGAAGGATGAATCCTCCCGAGCTTTGAGTCGGGACATGTTTTGTGTCAGAAAATAACTCGAAATGCCCTCTGTCCAGCCTTGGACCAGAATATATAGACAGAGGATGTCCACAAGTATAAACTCTTTCCCCCTCAGCTCCTCCTTTGTCTCCGTGTCCGCTTGTGCAGTTTGGTCTTGCACCAGAAAAGTCTGGTCTGTGTTTTGAATTAGATGCAGCCATGGAGGCCAGATTCGGACCGGTTTTAAACTGTATCAGCCCCCCAGTAATGGCTTCTCCAGGGGGGCAGGGGGCGGGGCCTGGAGCGGAGGCAGCATGTTATGTTATTTTTGGCCGGCTGCTCTGAGGGCTTTGTAAGAAAGCTGGGGGAAATTCTCGGCATGGCGGCATCCATGTGGGGAGCAGGATATAATAGGGATAGCTTCAGCAGACAGACAGACAGACACACACCAGATCTGGGTCATATAACTGGCAGATCATTTGTAGCATTAGTTTTAGGCTTGTTTTTTTTGTTTTCTTTTGTAATTTTGGAGGTAAAGCCTCAACAGTTTGACGATCACTTGGCATGCTACCAGCCAAGCTTTCAAAATGTTGGGCAGGCTTCTCCTGGTGGGTCCCGGAGAGCGGCAGGAAAAGCCTGCAGCTCAGGGCGATGCCTTTCCCCACCACTATTTCTTGTCTTTTAGTTTTTGAGTGTAAAATCATGAATGGCTTGTTTTGCTCATGGACGTTTCAACAGGTCTGATGTCTCACATTAATATTCAATTCATCCTTTGTGATGAATGTTCTCCTTCCAGAAGAAACTGCTCGCATTTAAAAAACATCGTATATATTCTGTGTTTGTTATATTACAGCTGCACAAAAACAATGAATCCCACCAGGAATCTTGGTCCAGCTTTGCTTTGGTAAACTAGTTGTTGGTCCTGAATGCAATATCAAAATGCATAGAATCAATATCATAAATTACCTCCTTGTACTTTTTACACATTTTACCATCTTTTACACATTTCAAAAGCCACAAATCGACTGTGACTGCCCCCTCCTGCAGCACAGTCTTCCTGCTGCCATTGGCCATCTTTATATTGCATTACAGCTTCAACTCTCACTGAAACAGTTGATTGAAAATAATAATGCGGCACAAATTGGTACATTTAAAAATGGTCACGCTGCATTATTGAATACCAAGACTTTCTGTTTCCACTGCGGAAACCTGCCGGGAATGAGATCTGAAATGCTTTGCTTTGCTAAAAATGTCTTATATTCTTTAGTCTGATGTCAAACAGAATAATCTTGATAGATTTTTTATATATATATATATATATATATATATATATATATATATATATATATATATATATATATATATATATATATATATATATATATATATATATATATATTGTTGCAAAATAAATGGTAGAAAAATGTGTGTGTCTCATGCAACTTTTATTTGTTTTTTTCTTTTAATTCTTCGTGACATTTTCTTGACAGATACCACTAATGTTCAAGTGTAACTTGCAGTCTGAAAAATATGGTAATTTTTCTGGGATAGGAAAAAAATGATACGGTTTGCACCTTATTAGGTGTGTTGTAAATATGTGTACTTTTGCCAATTGATACCACTATAAGAAACATGTCTTTTAAAGCTGTTATATATTGGCCGATCGGAGCATAATTTACTGTTTGTCTCTGTGACCGCTGCTTGATGCTCTGGACCAGATGTTCTAACTAAAAGTTTACCTCACGTACGTCCATCCCAACGCAGATCAAGTGGCTTGCGAAACAGAGCTTCCTGTTTTTCCCAATCAGCGCCGCGCCGAGGCTTCCTGTTTTTGTTTGTCCAATCACAGCATCCTTCTGGCCCTGTTTGCTTGGCCTGTCCAATCGGAGCACAACGTTTCAGCCTGCATCCTGTGTTTGTTTGTCCCCTCAGAACACCACAGACAGCTCATCCAACTCCTCCCAGAAGCTGGAGAGCTCGCTGCAGCCACTCGAGTCCTCGCCCCTTCCGCACAGACACAAGTGCATGCTGGGACATCGCCGCGACGTCCACGACACCTACCGCCTCTCAGACCACTACTACCTAGACCAGGTGAGACGCGTGGTCGCACGGCAGTGATGCCAAGCAAGGGACCGGGGAAAGTGTCGCTGTCATTTCTTACTGATTTGCAAGTTTGACTTTCATTCTGTGTTTTTTTCAGCCGCTGTCTCGGATTCCCCGCCATGTCACCTTCGAGGACGAGGAAATCGTCCGCATCAACCCTCGGGAGCGCAGCTGGGAGCGCGCCACTGAACGCCATCACGGACGTCTGTCAGATCGGTCATGGCTCACCGGATACGAGGACTATCGCCACGCCACCGTGCGTGACAAATTCATCCAAATGGACGACGCAGAGTCGTACGTCCACTTCGCCAAGACAGAGTCACAGAAGCACGATTACACCTACCCTCTGGCACCGGCGCTGTCGCCCTCAGACTCTGACCCCGCCCTCGGACCCTTGACCAATAAGGGCCACGGCGGCTCATACCGCCACGGCTTCTCCTCGGTGGTCTCCACCCAGCCGCGCTCTTTTCTCCCGAGCTCCTCCCCGTCGACCAACGGTGGCAAGGGGCGGAAAGATGACGGAATGGAGCGTGCTCAGTGTGAGCACTGCGGCGAGGCCTTCTACATCTCGGACAACCGGAGAGGCCGGTGCCAGGACGCTCCGGACCCCGTGCGGGCGTGCATCCGACGGGTCAGCTGCATGTGGCTGGCAGACACCATGCTCTACCACTGCATGTCCGACCCAGAGGGGGACTACTCGGACCCCTGCTCCTGTGACGGGGGCAGCGAGGGCAGCGGTGGAGGCCGCTTCGGCACGCGCTGGTTAGCTCTGCTCGGCTTGTCGTTGGTGGCGCCCTGCCTGTGCCTCTACCCGCCCCTCCACGCCTGCCACCGGATGGGGCTGCAGTGCGGCTGCTGCGGCGGCAGACACAAGGCCTTGAGCTGAGCAGGAGACGCTCAGAAGCCTCTCGGTGGAGGAAAAACACACACAAAAAAACTAAATCCAACGCAAGCACAGGGAAAGGGAAGGATGGGGGGGAAACACACAGGACGGACAAGTGGCCGTGGCTGCTCACTTTTCTTGCCTTGGTTTCTCTGGGTTTCTCTACAAATTCCAGACACTGAAATAAGCCAAAAAGAAAAAAGAAAAAAACAACTGTTGGTGCATTTTCTGAACGGCCTGGGAAGATAAGCTCCCCCTTACGGCAGACAGTTCTCTCGGCTCTCCATGTGGCCATTTCATGCTCTGTTTCTAGTGAGAGAGCACTCTTTTTTCAGGGGGCCTTTTATATAGCTGACCTATATGTCATGTATCACATATGCAGGTACTTTATATTGTTATATTTGTACACTGACTCAGCGTCAAAGAACTTGAATTTTCTTCTTTTTGCTCTCTCTCTCTCTCTCTCTCTCTCTCTCTCTCTCTCTCTCTCTCTCTCTCTCTCTCTCTCTCTCTCTCTCTCTCTCTCTCTCTCTCTCTCTCTCTCTCTCTCTCTCTCTCTCTCTCTCTCTCTCTCTCTCTCTCTCTCTCTCTCTCTCTCTCTCTCTCTCTCTCTCTCTCTCTCTCTCTCTCTCTCTCTCTCTTCTTTGATGTATGCGAGGCCATTTTGTTTATATTCCAATATCAGGCCCGCTCAACTCCAGCTACACAAGTCAGACACTACACCTCTTTGCGCATGTGAGTGAGTTTGTGTACGTGTGAATGGTGTGTCTGCGGTGTCCAAACCTGGTCCTTGGGGGTCCCTTTCCTTCGTGTTTCATGTGTCTTCCTGCTTGGATTTGAACAATTATGTCATCGCCAAACTCCTCAAAATCCTAGTGAGGAGCCTCTCGGTGTGTGTCGGCAGAGAACTACCTGAAACGTGCAGGCCGCGGGCCCCCCGGGACCAGGACTAGACACCCCTGGTGTATGAGCGCCGAGGCCTTCTGTTGTCTGTACTGCAGCTTGTAGTGAAGCTCGTGTATATAGTCGCCATAGCTCTCCACCATCAGCATCTTCTTTGTTCACTGAAACAAGCGTGGTACTCATCTTAATCTTCTAATATCCCAAAGATTCATGTTATTATCCTATTTATTTTCTCACCGAATTGATCTACCAGCAAAAAAAACCTAAACAAAAAAACAACTAAACAAAAGGTGCTGGGTTGTAATTCACTCGGAAGGAGACGGTGCCTCAGCTCGGACTGTGATACGCTCGCGTCCGTCTCCCTGCTCCTTTCACGTTATTTCAAACAGTGCCTGAAATGTGATCGCTTAAACCAGGAGCCCACCGAGTCATGATTCCACTTAACGCACTCTTAAAGCGGTGTGAGATTTTTAAGGCCCTTGATTCCCTCGGTTCTTCGCAGAACCTCAGCGAGAACTGAAAGATCAATCGGATACCGTTTAAAAATCGGTGCCCGTATGCCTTAAAAACGTTGGGAGTCTCACTCCGGACTCACGCCGCCCGTCTCGGTGAAGATGTCTAACGTGAGCACGGTTATCGCTCCAAGCAATCAGCCTCAAACACACTCTTTTAAACTTGGTTTTGAACTATTTTTGTAATGAATAAAGAACACCTAAAATGCTTGTTAAGTGCGTAAACTATAAACTCTAGTTTGCCTGCGACGTACAATCACCCTCCCTGTTAACACATCCCTTTCCACTGGAGCCCACTGGTCACATATGGGAGAAGTAAACAGCCCGATGAATCATCAAGGATTTATATTGGTTGAGAACTGTGTCTATTCATCCAACTTTTTCTATATGCTGTGCAACCTGCACCCTGGACAATCAACCCCCATATACAACTTCAGATACTTGATAGTCACATAATAACCAAACTGAACCACAAGCAGCAAAGCTAACCACTGTGTCATGTCTTAAAGATTTAAAATGCCAACAAAAAACACCAATTTTAGGATACTTTTATGAGTAAACATTTTTTGATTTTAGATATTTAAATCCTGCAAGACCTGATCCAACATTTTTAATCATTTAGTTTCATCAATTCTACTTCAGTTAACCATCAGATGGACATGAATGATTGCAGACATGGTCAAATGTTAAATAAGTCCAAGGAAAGACAACATTATCATTGGTTAAAAAAAATTGAATCGTCTGTGTTGGTTAGTGTTAGGAGAGCCTAGTTTGCATTGGCTAGAAAATTGATTGCATACAAAAAGAAACTTCAAAAGATGCTAACTTAATGCCAACTGCTTTCCAGAATGTCAAGATTATTCCTTCTCAGCCAAAATGTTTGTAGAAATGGAAGATTAGCATGAGGGACCTGCAGCTCTGACCACATGTGACTGGTGTGTGCTGTTCCTTCTCAGTCCTGCAGCATTTTTTTCCTCTCCCTGCCCGATTTGGTTCATCATCATGCACACTGTAGGAATAAAGTCAGATGCTTAATAAGGGTCTCGGTGGGATTGCTGATGTACAAATTCAGGTTATGAATGGAGGCGTTGAGCTCTCCTACGGGCCTATGTGAGCGGAGCAAACACAGACACCAAAACACTGAACCGACAACCTGCTCAGAAGCTTTTCCTGCTTCGTCCAAGTGTGGGTGGTGTCGGCACCATCAGGGATGTGACTGAGGACACAATAAGCTTTTTGAAAATAAAAGAAGAAGAAAGAAAAAAAAAAGAGAGGGGGGGGGCTGGACATCAGTTTGATCCCACTGGAAAAGATCAGGAGTCTGAAAAACAGCTGAAATCTCGGAAACAAACATCCATCCCCAATTGTTTTGCGAAGGAAATGTCACTTACTGTAGTGCAACTACAGGGCGACCGAGGATGTCCTTTTTCCTTCCCTGGTTCTATCCGTTTCATGCATCCTGTCCTGTGTACCAGTTTGTTCGTCCTTGGTTTGTGTGCGTGTGAGTGTGTGTCACATCCCGTCCACCCACCGTCTCCTGCTCCTTGATCCAAAGCTACTGGGATCAGCCGAATACGCCATCACATGCAGACTCCTTTCCAGTAGAATCTCATGTGATGAATCAAGGACGGGACCAATCAGATTGGAAAGAGTGTGCGCGTGCATGCACACGGTCACGTGCGCGTGTGTGTGTGTGTGTGTGTCTCCGCATTATGTCTCGTCTGGTGTTTGAGTGAGTTCTCAAAAGTCAGAGCCATTTACAAGTGCCTGAACGCATCCTCTTTATCTCCATGTGTATTTAAATTGAAAAAAAGTAAAGAAACAACTCCCTGTATTATTGAATTAGAACCATTTTTTTACGCTTAGTATTTTTACCTCTGTAAAAACAAAGAGCAGAAATTATATTATATATATCAAGTGTATGTTGTACATTTTTATTTCTATTTTGTTTTTTAAAATAACTGTTTCTAACATGTACGACTTTGTAGATACTGAAGGATGGCCAGGTCTGTGAGAAAACTAAAGTGAAATGTGTGTCTTACCTTCCGCCTCCAATAAAACGAGAGAAAACAGTGAAACCACATGCGAGTCTGACGCTTAATTTTAGCTTTCGAGTACGGAGCCCCTAAAGAGGAGGCCTGTGTGGCCCCCTGTGTGTCCTACACCACACGAGTTTCATTCTACTGCAAACCTCCGCGGACCTGCCAAGGACTCTTCACTCTTCTAACGTTCTCCAAACTGGCTCATTACCGAGTTCATGACTGAAGGCTACAATCCAGAGTTCAAGTTGACGGTGACATTTATCGAGCAGAATCTTATTGCATGCTATGTTTACAGACAGACGAGAAACACCACTGGTTATAAAAACCCCTCCCACAGACGCAGTGTAGCATTTTAAGGTGATGCTCTTCGGAGTCACGACAAAAAAAAAAGCATCATATGAATATATGGAGGTTTTGAGAAAATGTGAGTTGATGCATTAAAGAAGGTCTCACTGCTGTCTAAACCCACAGCAGCTTGACTAGAAAACTGTCCAGATGTTAAGCCCCTAACTGAAATTCATCATGTTTATTGAAACAATTCATGAAGTTAATAAGTTCACTTCTCTAAAACCATTTCAGAGGGCTTTCCAGCATAATGAGGTTCTATGCATTGTGTTTTTTGGTGACATTTTAAAACTTTAATGTAGTCACTGAAAAGGAAGCGCTGAGAAAAAGAGCTCGGCCTGCACACCCGTTTCTCTTCAAGATGTCTGCCTCCCTCCTCAGGAGGAACATGTGATAGCCATCGAGGACGCCGGGCTGTTTCACTCAGGATGTCTCAGCAAAAGCATGTGGGCGATAATGATGGAGCGCGAGAGAGGGGGGAAGCAGAGGAGGGAGGGAGAAGGGAGAGAAAGAAAGAAGTGTCCCTGAGGGCATTTGGGGGCCTGCTAAGCAGCTCAACGGCTGCAAACAGCATCGCGGTCCACATGTGCAAACATTTAAGATATCTGCTGGTGTAATGGGGTCAGCGTGGCCCCTCTCTGGGAGCACCGAGCACCGGCGCTCAGTTCCAACTGCAGTTTACTGGAATGGGTGGCCCTGGTCTCATGTCCAAAGATAGGCAGGATTTAGGCTTTTTTTTTTCTTTTTTTTTTCCCCTCCTGGTCTTATATACAACTAATTTTACCCTACTTCACTTCTGGAGAACTTTAATCTGCCGTGATACTTCAACGGGTCTGAATGGCTTCACTGGCTCACGGTAAACAGGGACGCTGCAGAAGTTTGCAGAAAATGTTTCAGGGTACATTTAAAAAACAAAATTGAGTTCAGTTTGTGCATGTAAAGACAAACCTTGTTGCCCACCCAGTGGAAAAGGCTTCCGCGAGAAAGACCATGTGCATAAAAGAATAAGCAGTCATATATTTTGTCCTTATTGTCATATTTTTTTGTTTTAGTGAGGTTAAAGTTGACAAAGGGTGAAGTTATGAAGCAACAAAAACAAGTATTGACGGGAAATAATTATCGAAATAAAAGGCTGAAAATATAAGTGTTATCTTAAAACGCGAATCATCTTACAAAGTGATTCATCTGCATTAATCAAAAAGTGCACTTTTAATGTGACGAGCTCAACTGCAGCTGTTCCTGGGATCTGCTGCAGCCACTCTCCAAGTTTGGAGGTTATCGCCAAAAGTTGTCCTACTACTATGAGAACCACATTAGCTTGAACCCTCCATATCTGTTCCAGCTGTTTCTTCAACCCCTGGTGCTCCTCAACCTTTCCGTCTTCTTTCTTTCAGCTGGTACTGCCACATCTACCACTGTTGCCCTCTTCGGTTCACTGACTTCACTCTCTGGAGGCATTTGGTTGTGGTTGTCTTCCTTACAGCCTCGTGGTTTCTACTAACCTGTGGGATCAAGGTACTCTGGATATCCCCTTTATTGGTCTGGCAGATCGGTCCATTCAATTCTGGCCATCCTTCCTCTCTTTCCTTGCTCATGTTTGCAGCCATATGCCCGTCGATCTTAGCTGCTATGGTGCTTCTCAGGAGCTTCCATGTTGTACAGAGACAGGTTATCGGTTGGTAGTTAGATGGGACGGTTCCCTTCTGATGCTTCTCGAGGTCTTTCACCACATTCAGATGGTAGAGTCACATTAATTACCTTCATCAATGGTTCAGGCTGCTGCTGCTGCTGCTATAATGGTGTGGGACAGATTTTCTTGGCAGACAACCTTTAGACTCCGCAGCATAACCTGAGTATTGTTGCTGACCGAGTCCAACCCTGTACGACCACCATCTTCTGATGGCTACTTCCAGCAGGATAACGCACCACGTCAGAAAACTCAAATTCACTGGACTCAAAAGGCCCCCACAGTTACCAGCAAATGTATCCACGTCAATATGACCAAAAATAATCTGAGGAACACATTAATTTATTTCACGTCGGCAGCAGTCAGAGTTCAAAGCTGCCCAAAAAGTACAGTCCATTTGTCCAGATCCACAGATGATGAATTGTGTGTGGTGAGGGGGAGAAAACTTCAAACAGCTCTTCAGAGGTAACAGTTCAGGGTCAGGAGGGAAGTGGCAAGAGTCGAGGGGATTAAAATGGAACAAGGCCGGAAGAGTCTGGGAGAGATCTTTATTTCAGGCACGGAAAGCGAGCCTCTTCCTTTGGTGGCGCCAGTCCTCGGCCACTGTTCCATTTCCTCTTCCTCCTTCTGGTCTGTGTACAGAGATCTTCCTCCTCCGCGGAGCATCAGTCACCTTCGTGCCTCCATCCTCTCCCCGGTGTCGGACCTCCCATCCGATCCGACTGCTGCTGCAGCAACAAGAAACTTTTTCATGACTGTTGCCTTCAGATTTTTTTTTCCAGGCATAGATATTTTTTTTTATTACATCTCCAACCGGATTGCTCCAGTTTTAGATTTCAATTGTTTTAGAAAGTATAGATTATTAACAAACATCTGAACTGTTGGTCAAGCACATTTTAATCCCAGGCAATGTTCAGATTAAAGTTGCATACAGCTTTCAACCTGCATCATGACCACTTACAGTATTTATAAACATACATATTTTAGCGAGCTAAAGACCAAAATATAAATATAAATCTATACAAACAGTAATTTATATGTTTGGTCTAAATTACTAAGTTAAATATAAATATAAAATGTACATTTAGGACCCACTCATCCGATTTAACAAGATAAATCACTGCCCAAGCCATTTTTACTTAATTTTTTAAGACTAAGAAGATGGCATTATGTGGCTTTTAATGTAAACGAACCAAGAAATATCACTGAATTTATGCCATTTGACTCATTTCTAAAATCTGTATGAAAGAAATGGGCGGGCTCAACAAATGACTATTTTTTACTCCATTTCTGTTTAGATGCATTTGTGTGAAACATTCTTGGCTCTGATAAATACTTTCCTTGATGGACTTTGCTCAAGGTAGAATTTGAAACATTTTGTCAATGTTGACCTTTGAAAACATGCTAATTTTGAATGAACAAGATTTGTCCCTTATTAATAAATACTTAATCAATAAGACAACTGTTGTAATAAGAATCATATGCAGGGTTCCTAAAAGATCAAGTGTGTTCAAGCAGGTTAAACCTTGTGCTGCAATCTTCTGGACGGGTATTCCTCTTTTTAAAACAAATGAGTCCACTTAAGAGAACTCAACTTCTTCTTCCCCATATGTGAACACCAAAGGTTCCCACACAACAGTACAGAAATAAAAAATTGACACAGGCGTCTTTATAAATCACTTTTCTTTATTTAAATCAGCGTTATGCTGTGAACAACACAGGAAAATAAAAACCGTGACAAAAAGAAAAGACATTAAAACATGAGATCCAGTTAACATTAACTGCACTTGGCACTGGATAGACGTTCATGGAAAGAGGAGAAAAAAAAAATATACACATTTATCATACTCCAAAAAAAAAAAATAGAAAAGAAAGAAGGAAGTGCCTCCAGTAATTGTTAAGTCGCCTGTTGGGAGTGAAAGCCTGGAGGACTTAAATATGTTCTCAACAGCATTTCAACTTCAATAAGATACCGTTTTATTTTTCCTACTTTAGCGATTGAAATACATCTCATGGTCACCCCTCCGCTGCCTCCATGCCTCCCCCCCCACCCCCCAAAGTACCATCACACACCCGATGTCAAGCTCAGGGGCTTCAGTTTGTGTATTTGTCCCTTTTGTAAATCAACCATCAATTCTTCATAAAAAACATGGAGGAACTCCTGTTACCACAATACACTCCATTTACAATGGTAGTAGTGCACAGCAACAAAAGGAGAAAAAAAAAATTAAGTTATATTCAACAAAAGAAAACAAAAAGTAAATCCCTCTCCCAGAAAAGAAAAGTCATGATATCATTTATAAAAACCGACATAAAAATGTGATCAGTTCTCGCTCACCTGGAACAGATGCTGAAAGCGGCCCGTGGCGGTTTTGTGGTGAACCCTGATTGTGACATGACAGAATGTCTGCATCACTTCATCCCCTCTGGAGGTTTAACACAGGGGAAAAACTTAACTTTCTGTGTGTCTGGTGGGTTTATTGCCCCCTGACTACCCCAAAAAATGTTTTTTACTTCAAAAAGGGACACCTCCCGTCTGGGTTTTTTTTAAACCTTCTCCACCAGCACGCCACAGAAATCCAACATACACCAGCAGTGCAACAGTAACCCTTCAATTAGCTTTCAGATCGACGGGGGCTTTAATTCAAGAGGGGAAAATCGGCTAAGATGGAATTGTTATTCGGGGTTAGCGAGGAAAAGTGTGAGTCAATCCTGAACCAGGAGAGAGACAGAAGGAGGCAGAGAGGTGAAAGAGAGGAAGAGGAGGAGAAGGGTGGGTCAGAGGAGGAGGAGGAGGAAGAGGAGGAGGAGAGCAGTGAGGTGACGACTCCCACCACCCATAATTCAAAAGAATTGAGCTGAAACAGAGAAGAAGAGGGATAAATAGATATATACTCTGCGATGTGGGCGACGGGGAAATATGCGTGTGTGTGTGTGTGTGTGTGTGTGTGTGTGTGTGTTTGTGTGTATTTAACGTGTGTGTGTGTGCGTCTTCTGTCCGTCCAGTGCTTTATCTGACGGTGACTCCGAGTTTTTCCAGCACGCGGACTCCTTTCTCCTGGTACTCCTCCCGGGTCAGCCAGAAGTTGTCCTTGTCCTTCATGATGTCGGCCAGCACGGCTCCGCCCAGAAACACCATGTGCTTTCGCCTGGGAGGATCTTCGATCCGGATCTTAAATTTCTGCAAAGCACAGAGGCAGAACGAGTTTAGTAAATCGGTGGTAACCAATGGAAGTTCGGCCCGGGCTCCAGCCGGGAACATTCTTGATGGGACAGACTTAGAGACGATACGAAACGGGCTCATTTAGTGGCAGTTTTTTTTTTTTATTTTTTTATTTTTTTTATTAATGGTAACACCATCTAACAACCGCTTCTGTAGCACGCTGCGTCGTACCGTAGTATCTATCAGCACCAATGAGGCAATCAAGAAAGAAAAGCATGCGTTTTGAACCTCGGAATAAATATTAGTGGAACTTTCTTACAAAAGACGCAAATATTATTGTGACATTTTATTTTGGATGACTGTGAATATTAAATATGAACAGCAGTACAGTGCTGAGATTGTAGTCACTTTAATGGCAATAAGCTTAATACTACATTGATGGAAACATGGAGAAATCTGGCTTTTCACAAGGATCCAACACTAAAAAATTGTTTTTAAAAATAAACCAAAATAAAGTTTTTAGGTAAAATCATCAATCATCAGCTTGAAAGCACCGAGAAACGCCAACGTGAGGAATCTGATGGACATCCATCCTTCATCTAAAAATATACTAGACATTTTTGCTTTAGGAGACATTTAGCTTTTTTTCCAATGTTTTCCAATCTAACGGTGCTCGGACTGCTCCTGTATCGGTGGCATGCTCAGTATGTCTAAACACTCGGATTTTCACCAAATAGGGCGAAGGACGCAGCTTGTGTTTGTTGTATGTGGGACTCCTAACAGAGTAACAAACCAACAGCTCACGGTTCAAGTGACACGTGGGCCGTATACGAGAGGCAGTGGAATATTGAGCCTTTTTCTCTCTATGGAAATAAGCCTGACAAATCTTCAGTTGTCTGATGTTCAGCTGGAAGGAGGAACGAGCTGGATGTGATTCCAACTTTCTTGTAAAGAGAAGGGTCGGCTTGTCGCCGGACGAATAAAATATTTTATGCTTCTTTGATTGGCAGTCAAAAGAAGTTATACTCGTAAAAGGGATTCTGAGATTGACACTTTAAAAAATAATAAAAAAAATCACCTGTATTTTTCAGGCCCTCACCCACGTGTCGAGCCCTGCACGTTTTGCATGTCTCCCTGCTTCAACACAGCTGATTCTAATGAGCAGCTCGTGATCTGGCTTTGTGCTGAACCATCAGGACATTCAGTGGAGGGAGACATGGAAAACGTGCAGAGCTCTGACCCTCGAGGATCTGCGATTGACCTCTGGATAGGGTTTTCCTATTCTCACCAAACCCAGCGTTTGGAGCTACAAATGCCATCATCACAGTTCATTCACTGTAAGTTGGCCCCTCGCACCACCTGGTGGCCATGCCTGTGAACTGCACCTTAAACCGCCACCATCAGCTCTCATCCTTGCAGATGTGCGGTGAAACAGATGTGGCTCGAATAGAAGCTCCAAACAATTCAACGCGTTTCATTTATTTTCCTGAACTGTCCCGAGTTATACAATTTAGTCACTGAAGTAGTTCAAATAAAGTCTGCCTTGTAGCTTTACTTTCTCACATGTGGGGAAAGAAAACCAGGCCAAACTAAAAGGTGCAGTAAAGCCAGACGCTGGCGAATGTGACTGTACGAGGGAGTTGGGTCGCCTCTTAATAACAACAGCAGCCTATTTTCGATCGCACCGGGCCACAAAAAAGCAAACAAGCTTGAATTAATGGCCCGGTCATCGTGCAGACCACATCTGAGCGGTTTCAACTCGGTGGTGCTGGGTTCTTACCGAAAGCTTGTCCACGTCACCCTTGAGCACACGCTCCAGGTACAGCTGCTTCAGTTCCCTCTCCAGGCGGGACGGCAGGCCCGGGTACATGGTGGATCCTCCCGACAACACGATGTGTTTGTAGAACTCAGGCCTGAGAGGGGAAGACGGCAACAAGTCACGACACGACACAACCCAAGTGTGTTCGACTTTACTTTTGCAACATTTTCAGTCTTCAAATGAAAGTTCAACTCAAAGAATATGACCAACATTAATTGGGGTCCGAGGAGGAGGCAGAGCAAATTTATCTACGAGGCAACTGAAAGTGTTTTAAAGAATGCTGGAAATGCAAAAATAAATCAAATTAAACGCCGTCGGAACCACAGAAGTACATTATAACCTCGACTCTTACAGGCCAAAGTGGACAGAGAGGAAACAGCAGTTACTCTGAAAATGGTCTTCTTTTGCACTTTGTATGGTCAATAGCAAGACCAGCACATTGGAGGGTTAGGGTTACTGAATTGGGTGAAGACTGTCAGTTCTGTTCCAGAGACATATATGGGCCACCTGGTTGGATGAAGAACCACTTCACCTTTAATGTGTTCATTTCTGTTGAGGGAGGAGGTCTATCCACACAACACTCAGCAATATTTCGGGTAAAGCAGAGCAATCAAACTATCATGACTTTTAGAAATCCTTCACAAGCAGGATGGTTCTCAATGATCACAATCATTACTCATGTTTTTGTGGCCGTTACCCATTTCTTCTCTTTAATGCCGAACAAGCAGGGTGAAGGGTATCACACCCCCAACACAGATCAGGCAAAACGCAATTTGCCAGTTTACAATAGAACAATTATAAAACATCCACACAAAGTA
Source organism: Blennius ocellaris (assembly GCF_963422515.1). Taxonomy (NCBI): domain Eukaryota; kingdom Metazoa; phylum Chordata; class Actinopteri; order Blenniiformes; family Blenniidae; genus Blennius; species Blennius ocellaris. The sequence continues at coordinate 8,979,380 of NC_137662.1, forward strand.
AACAAATCAGCTATTGGCTTCTTAATTATTCATAAGCTTCAAACAGGATGGCATTTACAAGGATGACTGTGTCTTTTAATATCTTCTGTAACAGGCAGCAACCAACAAGGAAACAGTAGCTCAGAAATGCTTCATTGCCGCTCCTGCATGGTTTCATACTGCTTCTGTGCAAAGTTTATACAGCGAGCCCGAGATGACCCCTTTCAATAAAGAAGCAACACACACTTTTGAAGTGTTGGGGAACTTCAAGTGAGCATTTGTGCTGTAACTTGTTACAAGTTGTGTACTGGTCCATCTATTCATGTTCGTTGATAAACCGGTGCACTGTAGTCGGCCTCACCTCGTGTCGATGTCAGCTGCTTGGATGGTGTTGAAGAGCAGCTCGGCCACTCCGACGCCCTCCACGTTGATGAGGTGGGGCTGGAAGAGAGCCTCCGGGGCCTCAAACCGCTCTCCTCCCACCTTGATCACACGCCCGTCTGGCAGCTGGAGACGCACGAGATGAAAAGAAGGGAGAGCGAGAAAAGAAAATATGTTTGAGACTGCTCCAGGGTGTGTGTTTTGACTCAAAAAAATAAATGCTGAATTGACTTCTTTAAGAAGAATTTTCTCTATACCGATGATACGATTCAACAAGTCGGATCCCAGAAAGTGTGGGCTCCAAACTGAGTGCAGTGAATGTGTGCGACTATAAAAAGGCTTCATTGAGCTGTGGGCAGTGGGAGGAAGTGGAGCCCAGCCACCGCCGCAGAAGTGGCTGCACAGGAAATGATGTAACGCACAGTTCAGGGCCCTTCGGCCACCGTTACATTGCCCTCCTTGTTCCAGCGCACGAAACGATACTCAGACACACATGTTCACTCACCTCTGCACACGCACACACCTACTCACCCACACTAACCCAAACACACACAGTCACAGTGCGCTCGGAGACACAACACGTGCTCGGTAAGGCGCGCAGTAACACAGACTTCAGGACCAACGTTTAGATTTTGCGGTTCCCTCTGCAGGGAAAAGGACCTCGGAAAGAAAAGCAAGCCTGATGGAGGAGCACCGAACGATTGAGTCCGGCTGGAAAACTGCTCGTCAGCAGCCGGCATGTGGCAGTCCACTGCACGCCGAGAAACGGATGAACTGTTTATCCAACAAGGAATTATTTAGGACGATCACAGAATCTTTAGAATGAGATCATTGAATTGTGACAGCTTTCCCGTGAGAACTTCATTAAGACTATAAGGTGTGAAATACTGCATCATTCTGTTCAGTTTCACTTTTTCACCGGTTTTATAATTAGACTATTTGAATGTCGTGTTTTTTTTGTTTAATTTCTGACTGTATACAGTTAAAACCCTACAAACCTTCAAAAATATGCAATTCAAGTATTTCAAAGAACACACAAATGGTTTAACCTCCCAGTAATTTGAATTAATTCAAAATAATGCTACTTTTGAAAAGTGAATCTGAAAATTTATGCACATTGATCATTGTGGTTTAATCTTAGATATTGAGTGAAGAAGAGAAGTGTCAAGTTAAATAAAATGAAAGCCCTCAAAAACCAGATATGTTTCTATTTGCCATTTATATCTTCTATACAACATGCAACTTGTTTAGATTGAGTTATTTTTCATGCTTGTCAATTGTAATTATTGTACCCACGGCCTCAGTCCGTTTTTATGACCTTTCCACGGAGCCTGTGTTTTAAGTTTCTTTTTACGGCTTTATCATAGGTTCTTTTCTCACTTGGTTCTTTTTCTTCTTCGTTAGAAACTTTCTTGCTCATTGGGACATCTCCTGACTTCTTATATTTTCCACCCCGACCCCAGAATAAACACGTCCATTTTCACTGCTTTACTCCGAGTTATCACACAGAATGTCCACATGAGGGCAGCAGCTGGTTTTCATGCTGGTTTGCCTGAACACCTGAAGTGATGACAAACAGGTTACATAATGAGTTCAGCAGCGGTTGAACAGCCAGCCCTGTGAGATAACTCACACCCTGACCTGCAGCCATTCGGAGTGACTGCACACTTTGATCCCACACGTACAAGCACTGTGCAAACATGTTAGGCTGGTGTAGCATAATGCTACTAATCCAGCATTTAATCCCAGCAAGGAACGGGTCAGATGGAGAACACTCCTCTCCATGTATCTTCACTGTTTTAGAAGAATAAGAAGTCATGGAAGTGGATGTGTTCCCCCTGTTACACAGGACTGCGTTTCCTCACTTGACCAAGGCGTTACCGTCAATTCACCGGCACGCATGCACACATGTTGGTGTTTACCGTGTATGATTCCACCAGCACGGTGGTCTCCAGCGCCAGCTTCTGTTCCTGCTCGATGTTGTAGCCTACATAACACAGCTTCTCCTTCATCATGCGCACCGTCTCAAAGTCTGCAGAGTGGTTGAAGGCGTAGCCCCTCAGCAGCAACAACTGCGCCAAAACAGAGATAGAAGAATATTCAAGATCCCCTTTCTTTGACGAATGGCGTGGTGTTAGTCATGAGTTCAAACTGGGCCGTTCTGCGGGGGACTTTGAAAAGCATTTAATCGATTGTGTTCTTCAATAGGCGATTCCTGCATTCCAACGTTTTGGATACCTTGATGAGGTAGCGGGTGATGTCCCTTCCTGCGATGTCGAGGCGCCTTGTCAGATGAGGCAGACTGAAGCCTTCGTACACTGGACAAATGTGTGTGACGCCGTCACCCGAGTCCACCACCACACCGGTGAGAAGGCCTGCAACACAAACGCACAACAGTTGGCCTACGTTTCCATCGAGTCTGGCGCAGCCGCGAGGCTTATTTGAGAGCGTTCTGACTGTTGTTGATGCTGGTCAGAAACACCAAAACTGTAAAAGCAAGCAAAGTAATGGAACGCTTAACTCCTGAAACCCCGCTGAATTAATTAACATCTTTTCTTGAAAAGATTCATCCAATTAATACCAAAGCAGTCCAGACATGTTATTTATGACATCAAAATAGTCTCAAAACAATTCCGAGCAAAGTTTTGGAAGTTGAATGGCAGTTTTGAAGCTTTTATTGTGGGCACGATGTTTAAACAGAGACATCAGTGAAAAGAGAGTCCACTCACCTTGGGCATACAGTGTCAGCACAGCCTGAATAGCAATGTAGACTCCTGCAAACTGGTAAGTCTCAAACATCACCTGCAACAAGGAAAGAAAGAATAATTACTTGTTCATTTAAACACTCACACACCACTTTTTCAGATCTAGTTCCAAAAGGAAAAGTCTTGTTTTACGATTAGACGGTATTCCTTGCTATGATGCAAGCTTGACACGCCCAAGAAACCATGGCCATAGTGATCTAAACAGAGTGGGACGACTTCCACAAGTGGAATTTTCTCCTGCAATAACGCTCCTGTACCTCGATGATCTTCTCTCGGTTCTTGGTGGGGTTCATGGGGGGCTCCGTCAGCAGGATCTTGCAGTTGCGGGAGTCGATGTTGAGCTTCTCCGTGCCGAAGGTGTAGTCCCACAGGTGCTTCATGTCGTCCCAGTTCCTGACGATGCCATTCTCCATGGGGTAGTTGACCTCCAGCATGGAGCGCAGCTCGCTGGCTTCGTCTCCCACCATTAGGTCCTGGAGGACAAGTGGCAAGCACAAACACAGATTAGCACTTTAAAGGCACCACAGAGCAGCCCTTCATTTAGTGAAGCCCAGTTTGAGCCTTTGCACTGTCACTCAGGATGAGCACCAAGTATCACTGCAGCTTGCCTGCTGGTCGACTAAAAATCGGAAAAACTCATCACCTCTTGGATTCGCATTACCCGAGCCATGTGCCTGACCACAACAGGTGCATTCATGAAGCTTGTCGACGTAAAACTCGGGTTACCCAGCATGCACAAGGCGTCATTTCTCCATGCGTGTACCCCCTGGAAATACTTCCCTTTGGATACAGTGAAACACTTGTGCTATCCTCATGCAATGCGGCCTGGCTGCCGGGTTAGCGGTCGGTGTTAGCCACACAGTCAAGCATCTCGCGTCCCGCTTAAAGACATCAAAAAGCCTACTGAAGGCAGCCATTTTATGGGTTCATCCTGTGAGCTTTGGCATTAACAAAGTACCAGTCACAGGCATCGCTTCCATGTGGTCTTTATAGGAACAAAAAAAAAAAAAAAAGAGCAAAAAGAAAAAGTGAAAAACAGATGTGTTTCTGACTCTCAGCTGGCTGCCATGCATCCTCGCCTACTCACACTTCCTCTCCACTTAAAGTAGGTGAAATCTCTGCAGATCGCCGAGGACATGTATATTAACTGGACAATCCATTAAGAAAATATTTTTGCTGCTTCATACACAGTAAATAAATCAGTGACAAGAAAAAAGCATCATTAGAGGTGATGTGTTCCAGGTGCAGCTGAGATTTTAAGATGTGAAATCAGCGGGATGATCGAGGGAAATGTGATGCACAACGAGATCAGAGGCTCCGAACATGGAACCGGTCCAAAATCTCTTTTAGCACTCCATCGATAACAGCTGGCCTATGATTCATCGCATCTATTTCTGCTATCACACTCAGCCTGAGGGAAGGAGTGCATTAACACAACGTGCTGCGCATCTATCGCAAACTCCCTGCAACTCATCTGGCCAACGACACTCCAATACAAAGCCAAAAACCATCAAAGCAGTTCGGATGGAGAAGAATGTAATTAGAGTGAGTAAAAAAAAAAAAAAAGAACAAAAAAGAACAAAAAGATGAAGGAAAACAAAGGAGGGAAAGAAAGAAAGAAAGAAAGAAAGAAAGAAAGAAAGAAAGATCAAGACAAGACGGAAAGCTGAATTTTCATTGGAGATCAAAACATGGCACAACTCTGCAGCAGGCAAGAACAGGAGGCACACACCAACCTGAACTTACCATCTTCTGGGCATTCTACTTCACCGAGGGGGAACAAAACATGGAGGGACAGGAAGGCAGATATAACAAAAAGAGGATGAATAAACAAAAGAATTGGAAAGGGACGGGGGAAGAGGCAGAGACACAATCCATGCTAATAACCATGAGAAAACGTCTCTGAATCCAAGCATCCAATGTTTTCACACACTGTAGGAGTCTAATCAGCTTCTTCCTGATGGGAACGGACTGGAGATAACTCAACATCTTTACAACAGGTTCACAGTTATGGAGGCTGTTCACTTTTATTTCAGCGGATTTACATGAAGACTTGCTATAGTTGTGTGTGTGTGTGTTCCAATCAGAAACTTACTCAACTTAAAGTGACCATTTGACGTTGTTTTATCAGGCTTCAAGCTACAGGGTCGATTATCGTTTTGTGTTTGGCACCCTTGAAGCCGAGACTTTCATATCAAGCAATTAAAAAGAAAAGACATTTCAATAACAACCAAGGAGGGCCCGTACTTACCTTAATCTCAATGTTTCCCACTTTGGCTGTTGAGCGAATGATGGGCCTGCCAACAAGCGCAGGGAAGATGTGCTCAGGGAAGTTGGAGCCTGCATAGCCGCACTTGACAAACTACAAGAGAAAACCACAGCCGACAAGAAGTTATTCAATCTGAGTGAAATGAACCATCTGATCAGGCAAATAAGAAAAAAAAAAAAAAGCATCACTAACATCCTGCTGAAAATAGGGTTCATGCACAGAACTGTGCTAAAGTTTTTTTTCTGGTGTGTTTGGGGAAGTGGGCCAATAGCTGCATATGTTTATTTTAATATCTTCACGCAAATTGCAAAGTGAACTAGCAGGAGATCAACGAGTATTCAGTGTGATGACCATTTGAACTCAATCCTTTCATATCACACCCCAGCCACCCCACAGCAGAGTGAAAAGCTAGTCTGTGAAATAAACAACACAGTAACTTTACCATGGCATGCCTCGATTTGTCATTCACACTTGTCTGAATAATTAGCTCGTGAATCGGCCGCAAAACAAAATTCATATCAGTCCTAATGATAACATTCCAAAACAAACGTTTGAACTATTCAAAATGTTCCCATTTGTTTCGGTACAAACAAACACAAATGCACAACAAACATTTATATTCCAGTATTTTAAAGAAAAACACACTTCAATTAGACAAAAATGTCAAATTGAAATGAATCGCAGCAACCAATAGCTCGGTTTCACTGTTGTGTTGCAAAAGTGAAGTGAGATGACCGTGTGAATTATATTAATCAGAAGGCAATATTGTCTTCCTGTGGCAGCACCAATCGTTTTATACCGCAAATGTAAAGTCACGATTTGCAGCGAATACGTGGAGATCTGCAGGATCGGGCTGCTAATATGCATCACAGTGTTGGATGGTCACAAAGCTACAGCTCAAAAGTAATTGAATTTCAAAAGAAATTCTGCCTGGATGACGCCGGCACCGATTTCATTTCCCCCCAGAGATCATATGGAGATTAAAAAAAAACAAAACCTGAATCAAGAGTTGCTAAAAATGCATGCTTTCACTTTGAGATTTAAATGTCACAGCAAAGTGCTTGAACCTCAGCTTGGTGTGCAATCTTCTTTTACACTGCACTTTTTCTGCATACTCATTTAACATCTTGAACTCTTTCCACATAAAACTGCTGACAGCTGCATTTGTATGTTGACATGAGCACTGATCACACTGAGGTGCAGGCTTACATGCACCAATAATTTAGAATCTGAATCAGTCAATGGCTCAATCCCATAATGCTCAGCAGTGTGATGTTGGCCATTTGTGACCTGCACAAACTGTTGGACAGGGCCAATCTGATCAATAATATTTACATGTATATTTTTAATCAGACTGGAAATTATTTGCATTTCTTTTGGCTCAGTTAACTGCAGCTGAATCAACTCCTGGTTGACCCAGTTCATGCTTGTTGATGAATTGCAAAAAAGACACTTGACACTAGAAATGAACCAAATGGGAGAGCATGTTTGCAAAAACAAAAAGTGAAGTCAACATGTCAGCTTTTGAGTGATCGACGACATGAGGCCGCCTGCAGAGCGGTGGCAAATGCAGCTGAGGTTCACTCGTCTCACTTCCTCTTGACTTCATAGTTCAACCACGACACAAGGCGGGCTTCTTTCTTCCCTCCAGCTTCACCCAAAGTTCTTGAAAGAGTCAGAGCTCAAAAAAAGCCTTATTAGTCAGTAACATGCTGAGCCAACATCCTCTTTGACTGCTGACACAGTTTAGATAAGGAAGTGCCTCAGCTCTGAAAGAGGTGCTGTTTACCTGTGTTTGCAGAAAGGATATTAAAGCCAGGATTTGCTTATTTTAGCAACCGATTACAGTTGACCACCACAGTTTCATACATATAGGGCTGATACACCACATATCTGACTGATAGTTGGCTCCTATGTTGGCAAGGGCTGCTTTGTTACCACAGGCAGATCACTGAATAGGCATACCAGGCACAAGGCCAGGGGCCTCGGAGTCACAGGACCCCTGATCTTGTTCTTTCTACTTCAGTTTGGTCCAACTCTGGCTTGAGTCATTGTCTCACGGAAATCACATCATTGTCCAGGGTGAGTTTCTGCAGAATTCAGATTGCTCTGCCATATTTGCTTCACAGATGTATTTAACTGAAAAAGTAACAGTGATTTAAACAGAATGTGGTGAAACGGTTCATCTGTGAAAGAGAAAGGCACCAGGGGGGGGAAAAGAACATTTGTTTTGTTTTTTACACATTTGGAAAATGGCACACTTGATCAATTCTTAACCATCAATCAATGTTTAAATTTACTTGTAAAATATTGCAATTCAAAAACGGGGAGCCCCCCCAAAAAACTGCCAGAAATGAATGAATGAAAACACGTTTCAACTGTAGAGAGTCTAGCAATCTAAGTTTTCAGAGAAATTAATCTAATTGACCATCAACTGATTCATGCTCCATCTATGCAGTAAGTCGAGTAACACACTGCATATTTTAGTTGTGGAGAAAACTGGATGTTTTAGGCTGCATGCCTGATTTCAGGAAAAACAGGTCAGTGCATTTAACCCTTTTCTGGGATTTATAAGAGGATGAAGTGAAAATCACCCAAACGAGACAAACAATTGCGAGATTCACAAGGTGACTCATAGTTAGATAGGCATGCAATAAGACAAAATGGAACACTATGCTGTCTTTTCATCCTTGTCGTTGTTCTGAGTCTTGATCCTGTTTTATTTTACTCAATCTGTCCGTATTAGGAACATTTGTGATTACATAGCTTCAACTTCCTGATTGCTTAAGAACCCGTCAAAAGCCCTAAATTCATCTTTAAGCAGAGCATGTAAAGACATGAATGCCCAACTAAAAGCTACATCTGAAGAGGCTCGATCATGTCATTTAAACCTGACTAGTTACCAAGTTGAAGCGAGTTGCAGACAAGGAAAAAAATAGGTTGTTCCTCAATTCACCTGGCACGGCCTAGTTACCGTTACACATAACTAACGATGAAGGTTCCAGACGAGGAGAGAAATCGAGCTGCAGGCCTCCAACAGGAAACCCAGAGTGCAGCGAAAAGAGTGAATGTGCAAATTCCGTGTGGTTTTCCTGGAGAAAAGGGCGAAATGCTTGCCTGCAGCTGGCAGACAGTCGGAACCAGACAGCCAGCTGTTCAACGCCAGCTAGCAGGCTAAGCTCGCTAGCAGCCGAGGGCTCAGCCTCCGTTAAACAAAAGCTTTCCCCCCCGTGTTTCAATGATGGGGTTTGAGTAACCGAGTGGGGAGTAAATTCAGCTTTTATCCGGGCTTTCGCATCCACTCTGCGAGCCTTTTTCCAAGTCTGAGTCTGGATGAATGAAAAAAAAAAAAAAAAACCCAGCCGGCTAACGAGGCTAGCTAGCTAGCTACACACCCAGTTAGCTTGGAGGCTGACAGCCTCACTTCCTGATCGCGAGAACTGCTCGACATTAACGGCTCCGTTTCACTGCGGGACGCGGCCCCGCCGCGCGCCGGGCACACACGGTGAACTCACCCCGGTCCCGTTGTCGCAGACCACCACTTTCCTTCCCTGGCTGTCCATTATGTTGAAGCCGAGCCGCCGTTGAACCTCCCTCAACTTTCTTCAGTAAGCAGGAAGGAAGACAGCGCGAGCCGGCCGCGAGGAGGAGGAGCAGGAGGAAGGGAAGGGTGCTCATCCGGGGTGGAACACACAACACTACCTCCAAAATACACAACAATCTGTGCTCAATGGCTCAAAACTGCGCGTCAAATTACCCTTCTTCAGTCAACACTCCATGTGAAATACAATATTATACACTCGCCCTCCACCTTTTATTCAATTTATATCATGAAATACCAAATGTTAATCTCACGTTCTTCAATGGTGTTAAATTAATGACAGGAAATAATCTCTATTTTATTCCAATATATAAAAAAAAAACAACCTTATAGCATCCAACAGGACCCAAAACATAATTTAAAGTATCTTATGTTCCTCGTATTAAATGCATGGCACCTCATTTTACATCTACCTTCTTCAATCTCAACATGTGTGCCACAAAACACATTTTATTACTTTCACAGACTCCAACTTATTCAAATTTACCATATAAACAATGGATTTTGCATTTATTCAGTCCATTTATTACATAAAATTCACGATTTTACATTTACTGTCTTTGATATCTTTATATTTGTGCTACAACGCTCCTTATTTGTCACTCCGACACACTAAAATGTTCAAAAACATCACATAAAAACGTTTTATTTTCACTGACTAATATTTAAATGTGCTACATCAACTAGTCAATTTACATCTGCTTCACACAAAGTACCTTATCTCTCTCTCCTTAAATGCATGACAGCTTATTTTACCTCTATGTTCTTCAATATTTCTAGATTTCTGCCACAAAACACATAATTTTACTTTCACAGGGTCCATCTGATTCAAATTCACCATGTAAACAATTTATTTTATATGTATTCACTCCCATGACTTCCAAATCATTGAATAAAATGGTGGATGTTACATTTACTTTCTTCAGTATGTTAAGATTCGAGTCACAAAACACATTTTTATTCAATCTTGAACACCAACATGTTAAAAAAAATCACATAAAAGCCCCTTTATTTAACTTTCACTGTCTCCAAGAGATTCAAACACCTAATTTTATATTAATTTTTTATTCTGATTCTAATTCCCCCAACATGTAAAGATTTATCAAATAAGAATGATAAATACTATTTTGCCCCAAGAAAATAATTCAACCCCAGCAAGCAACCTGTTTCTTTATTCCAGTTAAATAGTGCAAATTGTTTTACTAGATACATATCCACTCAATTCAGATCTATCTACAACTGGCATGTGAAACTAGACATTCAAGGACAAAAGTTATTAATAAATGATTGATAGCGTACACATTGTACAGAAGGCAAGAACCTGAAAGAAAAATAAGTAACCATAATCAATGATGGAATATTTCGATGGTAGCAATTTTCATCCCAGTCAATACTTTAAACAGGTGAATAGTAAAACATCAAAATTAAAGCTGAAATGGATCAAACAGAAATTAAGAAGAAAACTAAAATCTGTAAAATACATATCTATATGTCACATCAATGAAACTACAGTATATGGAGTGCAACAAGCATTATAGTATTATAAATAAGCTAATGCGCATTCATCATAAATTGTCTTTGCAGTAGCTTTAAATTAAAGTGTGAGATGACTATCTAGGGATAATCTTCCTTTTTAACTGACAGTTTTCAGGCTACAGGCAGAAGATCTCCAGCAGGTGGGGTATTTCCACCCAAACACAAGTTTCTTCACAGTGATCTCAAGAGAACAGTCCAGGTTGTGTGTTTGATATCATCTTTATTCAGACAAAATAACACCTAAAGTAGCAATACATAAAAAGCTGGCCAACAAAAGAAACCTGGCTGTTATATGTCTTAGATGAATCCTCCAGGTCAAATAAACTGAAAACGACAAAAAGAATTATGTTTGATAGAATACATCCTTGTTGGAAAAATGCTTTCTGGCGACACTTGTTATTGTTGCGTGTCGTTTAAATGTGCAGACCACAAATCAGGGGACGGTCAAGCTTCGGGAACGAGGACACTGGGAAACATGAGGACCTTGGCCTGCATGAAGGACAGGTTGGGAAGTCCAGAGATCAGGCTGTAGGCGTCCGCGCTCAGATTTTCATCCTGCAGAGGCTTCCTGATGGAGAACACACACACACACACACACATGTTAATTTTCTAATAAGCAATGAGCAGTAACAACTGCGAAACTTTATTTGAAATATATATAACTATTGCAATATTTGCAGAAACCTGACTGTACGTTAACATGCAGTGACCTCTGACCTGACTGAAAAGCATGTCTTCTCTGCGGAGGACAGCAGGCGGTTCAGAGTATCCGGCACGTGGCTGCCGCCGCTTTCCAGCTTGCTCATGCTCAGCTCGTACAGCTCGGGGTCGACTCCTTCACACGAGAGCCACACGAGACACTTGAGAGACGAAGCTGCACAGACACCTACATGCTGCATCTGGAAGCAATGTGCAGATCCTCTGACCTGGAGGAGGACTGCAGCTTCTGCTGCTGCCGCCGCCGCTGCTGCTGGACCTGCTCGCCTCCTCCAGACCAAAGTAGTCCAGGTTGAGAGCAGAGCAGCCTGCGCCAGCGCGGAGAGACGGTGGACAGTGGAAAGAAGGGATCTCGTTCATGAAAGGAGAATTATCGCACCGTTGAGAATTATCGACATTGAAACCTGACCTGAACAGTCAGGGAATAGACCCTCAGTGAAATTAGGTTTGAGCAGCTTTATATTCACAATTAGATATTTGTCATTTCCTCCACCCAGACTTAAAACTGCAATTTCTATGAACACTTGATTTCAAATTTCAAATCCTACTTTTGTTGGGTCCCCTGGTGGGAACAGGTTGCTTCCAGCTCTGAGAATCAACAGTTAAGTGGAAGTATCCAGTCCTGAAACCACACCTAGAAACGTTAGAGCGCTACAATAGACCTGTTCCACATGTCGCGGCAGGAAAAATCACATGGTTTCTGCCAGAATCTTGTGAGGTGAAAATCCAGTGTGACGGCAGTCCAAGTCACCTCAGCAGCAGCAGGACACTCGGGACAACGTGTCTACCTTAGACCCGGACGATGGTGGGTGATTCTCATCATACGAGTTCACCGGGTCCGTCAGAGGGACGTGAGCCCTGTGGCATTGTGGGATTCCTCATAAGGTACTTGCAAAACAGCCATACCTTTTTTTTCTTCTTTTTTTTTAAGCTACACTCCATTTTTAACCATTTTATTTGTTGATCTACTGGGTATAAAAGAATTAGGGCTTTCAAATGGTTACATCATTGGAATTACTTTTGTGAATTGAATGCAATTAATTGCACTTTTCTTGAATTTGAAGGGCATGAAAATATAGCCTATTCAGCCTTGAGTTATACTTTCCAGATTATAATAAAAGCATTGCACAGATCACTTAATTCAGCCATGATTTTTAATCTTCCTCTGGGTCCAAATTCCAGATTCTTTTCTCTGCCACAGATTATAAACCACCAGGTTTTTAATAGGATCTGCAGGAGGTCATTGTTAACTTCCTTTTACTCTTTCTTGTTATTTAGAAAACTTCTCGCTTCATATTATTTTAGTTAATGTGCAGTGCCCGACATAATGTTTGTAAAAATACACACGAGGGCACATTTCATTCAGAACATGAATTATCTGCTCTAATTGTCATTATTATTAACATTATCGTGTGCTTTAGATTTTCATTCTACTCTTGTGGTGTGGGACAAACACTAAAAACATTTCACAGACAGTATACTGAGTATAATTGTTTGCAACAAATATAGGACTTGACCTGACTATGTGAGACATAACAATGTATAGTGGTATTCTGTGCTATTTTAAAAATGGAAATGCACGTTCTTTAAAAACACTGAAAGACACACATAGTCATGGCTTGATGACCAAAATACAGACACGCTTAAAAAGGGCTGAGAGAATGTGAAAAAGGTAGTCAGGTTAACTGTCAAATGTATTAACTCTATGAACTTACAGGTTTCAACATTTACTTTATAATGTTAAAAAAAATGTAAGTTCATTTTTAGCAGTCAGACCTTACAAGAATGTGTGTTAAAGTTATTGAGTTAGTATGATAAGATGTGTTCATATTTAATATAAAGATTTTGCATTATTTTATACTATCTGAATTTGCACATATTAATACAACACCACTATGGTTTGTTATTATTTAACATCTAAATTGACATTACCCTCCAACCAAGTCTTTATAGAAACGTTTCTTTACTTTTGTACTGTAAAAGTACAATGTCTTGTAATACTACTTTATACCACGAGGTGGGGACCAAGAGTGAAAACTGTGCAGCAGATTGTGACACAACAAAGAACAGAAAAAACGATTAAAGTTAATGTTTCTCACAGAAAAGTGATGAAACACTGAGGGACAGTAAATCACAGCTGCACAAAGGTGGAATTACTGACATCTTTAAAACACCACCTTTAAAAACTGAAACCTTGTATTATTACTTGTATTAATGCTGAATGTTTTTTTCTTCTTAAACATGATGTGAAACCATCAAGTGGACATAAGAATATCTGAAAGACATTTCATGCTTATTTTTTTAAGCCACAAGAATGAAGTTTCAAGAAAGTACTTGTTGCAAGTACTTACTTACAGAGTAATTCATCTTTGCATTCAAACACACAGAAAGTCTCACACGGAGTGAAAATCTGAAGAAAAGCAAAACCAAGCAGAAAGGATCCAACAATTTATTTCAGTATTTACAAGGATTTCCCCACAATTCTTTATTGCAGTGCATTGATTCTCAGGTTGAGCATTGCGTCTTGAAAAATTTAACCAAAAAAAGAAAGATTTCTGTCAGTAAACTATAGGTCAAAAATTCAGCACCTCTTAGAAAATGACTGCCAGCAAAAAAGGCACAACTCAATAAAAACAACAACTGTAGCCACGCTTACAGAAGATTTCTAGAAACAGGTTTGATTGGAAACAAATCCATGAAAATAAATATTTTCGGCTGCTCTTTCTCAACATTGGACTTTTGAGATTCAGCGCCTTTTCAGCATGCTGGGCACGTTCGCAGGAAATGTCAAACAGCATTAATCAAAAAGCGCAGCGACAGTCTTTAACTATAATGTTTTTCATGTTTAATACCATCATACTGAGAGACAATGAAAATACACATATAAGCAAATTGAATTTTAGCCCTAAAATAGATTTAATAACAAACACGATGACAAAAAGTGGAATCATAAAGTGATAGACTAATAACTTTTACAGATGGATTATTTGTATCATCGTGGTCTGATTTTATTCGTTCTGTCAAAACCGCAGCAATAATTTGATCTCTTACTGCACTCAGCACCACATAGAGAATATACTGCCCCCGCTGTTCATACCATGTCACTACAACACTGTCCTGTCCAAGGAAATACTAAAGAGCCGATCGCTCTCGAGATGTAGGGTATATCTCTTTACTGTTACGGTATTTAAAGCCAACAGGTATATGATGTTTGATAATGGCCAATAAATAGAGCCACAGTTCAAAAAAATTTTTTTTTGAAATATTAAGGTGCAGAAGAAGCGTCAAAGCTTTAAAAACCAGAAGCAGAGGCTGTTTAAAGTTGCCCACCTGCAGATTAATCTTCATGTTTCATTTGGAACCTGAATTCATTGGAAAAGTTGATGAAATGCTCCATTCAAAGAGATAATTTCTTAAGTTTCATGCCGTAAACCTAAAAATAAATTTGTCTTGTCATTGATCATGATTTCATTGATTAATAAAGCCCCATTTCCAATAAATACAAGTATTTACCTTCGTGTTTCCTTCTTTATCTTCAAATACATGCAGATTTACTTGTGTGGCAAAGTTTGTCTGTTAGTAATATTACAATTAAAGCAATATTTGTTATTTATTAGTGTCATCTGAGAGAACGTTTTAATACCTAATTCTAACGATAACAAAGACAAAACACCTCTGTTGTAACAGCGTCCTTGTCACTGCTCCATCTCATCATTTTTAATTAGTGAAGCCGGTTGTAAATAAATATGCATAATGTGAAACTTATTAACCAACCGGGATTGTATTAATGCTGATTTTGTGAACGCTGAAAATAGATGCTGCTGTGCCCACACACAATTTCATGAACTTAAATAAGCAAAACCTTCCTGAGCAAAGAGTAGCATTTCGTTTTGTTGTATTTTTTTTTTTACACTTTTTACAGCATTTGATTTAATCAGGCAAATGATGCAGATGTCAGGGTTGCCAGGTCTGCGGTTTTGCCATAGAATTGAGCTACAGCTTAAACAAAACACATTTTGTATGTGACGCACATGAATTATATCTATGGGTAAGATAAGATATTTGAAATGGAAGTTTGAACTCTTTGGGCCAGATTAACACGTACACACAGGAAAGCTTTAATCACACACAGTGACTTAGCACTGTCGCTGTTGTAACGGCGTCTCTCGTATCAAATAGTTGACAACAACAAGCTCATGTCGGCCATGAGAGGGCGGGGCCTAGTTGTGGGAGGAAATACACAAAAAGAGCTGGTTCTCAGTGGCCGTGAGGCTGGTTTTGTCTCTCAGACCTGGCAACCCTGCCAAAGACCTCCGCACAAAATGGAACAATGGAGGAAAACAAATTCAGTCTCTTTAAATGAGGAAAAAAAAAAATCTTTGTCTTTTGAAAATACATTTAACAAAAGTGACTTGATGAAGACTTCAAAACCCTTAAAGCAGCGTAAAATGGTGCGCATGATCAGGTGGGTTCTCCTCAAGATCCTCCACTTTCTAAATTATGAGTGGGACTGTTAAATACTGAGATAAATTCCCTCCAAGAGGCGACAGCAGGTTCAGATCAGACAAAAACAAAAGAGAGAAAATGGAGGCCGGCACAGTGTTTCCCCCGTCAAAGGTTTTAAAGTATTGTCACTGATTTATAAGGTTTTTGGTTTGGCTGCACATTCGTCTCATTTTAAGTCTCGGGTTTCTTGAAAAAAAAAAACCAAAAAAACCCCCAAACAAACATCTGAATGATGTTGTAGGACTGATCTTTAAATAAAAAGTTGCAGTGGACCACTACTGCTGAGTGAGCAGGGAGGGGAAACACGGCGTGAAATCAGAGAAGCAGAACATGCCCCGGAGGAAGTGAAAATCCCAGAGTGAACTCTGAAAAAGTTTTCAGCTCATTAGCAGAGGCCGTGTCGGCGGGGGGTGGGGTTGGGCTGGTAGTCTACTTCCGACCCCAAAAGTGAGGGGCTCTGCGAGGGGACGTACCGTCCTGAGAGCTGCTAAGGCCACGGCTGCTCCAGTCCAGCTGCCTGGAAGGAATCTCCTCCTACAAACAGAAGAAACGAACACTAAACCAAGTTTTGGCTTACGTCCCTATTTCAGTTCTTGAGTGTCTGAAAGTCGACGAAGACGTTAGTGGAGTCATACATCTGGTATCTTCAGTTAAATCTTTTTTTTTTTTAAACCTTGACTTTTCTAACAGGTTGTAGTCTATGACACATCAGCGTTTGAGAATATTCACGGCATACAAATCCCAATCCCCGACAGTGGTTCCAATGATCGGGCTGCCGCGTCCGTGTGAAGGCGGGAAAACGGAGCGACTTACCTGCGCTGGATGAGCTGAGAGGTCTCGGGGTCCTGGAGGTGCTCCTGTTGTGATCACTCTGCGTCCTGGAGAACAAACAGCTGGTGGAGGGTCTTTGGTGGGCTCAAGCAATCCCTGATGAACAATCAGATGGAAGGAAAATGTAATTAGAAAAAAAAAAAAAAAAGACGGAGCCCAGTATGTTGTCCAAACAGCCACTTTCACCACGGACGACTCACCAGGCCAGAGGCAAAAGCAGGCACAGTCACCGGTTGCTTCCTTGTCCCCATGAACACCTTTCAGAAGACAAACCCACGGTTAACAGAGTTGCCACGGGAGATGCTACTGGTTAAAGTGCCAGCACTCACGATGTTCCTCGTGTCCACGCCAAGGCAACTGAGCAAAGTGTTGTTAACGTGAGAGCCGCCCCACTGGAACCGGAGGCCGACTGCACTGTGGACGTCCTGGAGGGAGCGCAGCATCTCCTGCTGGACCCTGTGATGGAGGGAGGCCATCAATACACCACTGTTAATATACTGACTGAAAATAGAAGAAGACACGGCAAAATGATTCATGTTTTCAGAATAGAATAGAACAGAACAGAACAGAACAGAACAGAACAGAACAGAATAGAATAGAATAGAATATGCACAAGTAGTGAGGAAGTGTGTAATTGGTAGATTATTTGATCATCATAACAACGCTTCTCAGCAACAATTCTCACTCGTTTGGAAAGTCTGTACTTCCCTTTAAAAAAAATTGTAAGCAATTGGCAGAGAATAGATAGTTAGTTTCACAACTGCTTCCTATAAATGTGGCACTATTAAAAATAAATGAAAAAACAAACTGATTGCTAAGAAGCATTGTTACCATCTTGTCACCATGACTGCTCTTGTGGCCATAATATAGAACTCTTTATCTAAGACACTATAATAGTCATTCTTCTGTACGTGACATTACTTTGCCACATGTAGGCTCAAACCTCCAATCAAGACTTTATACTACAAACAAAATATCCAGACCGAGTGTTTATTATTTACACAATAAATCAGTATTTTGTTATTTGTCGGTTTTTGTGGCAACAGGTTTTGATTTAACACGGTAACACAAACTTTTTTATTTAAATTTATAGCCGAGTCGTGGAGAAATGACACCTTGGGTTGTTTTGAAGATGTGATAAACGTATTGAAATCACCCTCACCTCTGAGCACCACTGAGTTTTGGGCTTTCCTCCTCACTCTCAGGGGGGTGTTGGTTCTGGAGCAAAGCGCCGAGGGTGAGCAGCTCCTCCTCCTCCTCACCTTCCACCGCTGGGACCCCAACCTCCGGGAAACTGGACTGCAAGAGCTGCTGGACACGGGACGACAGAGACGCCTGGCCCAATGACAAAAAAAATGTTTTGATCAGAATGTTGCAAACAATTTCAGACTTTAATCGTTGTTTCATTGGCATTAATATACAAATTTCCTTAATAACATTGCTAATTTTATAGCATTAGTGTTTTCAGTGGGCCACAGAGGTGTTTTGGTTAGCACTCTAGTCTCATAGCGAGTTTTAAGGTTTGCATTTGCCCCAATGTTTATGTATGAGTAAACTCTAGTAAACAGTAGTTTCATCCAACACTCTAATCTAAGGTGAATTGTTAACTCTAAATTGTCGCTCAGACGGAGGAGTCGTCATTAAATGCCTCCTACCTGACTGTCCCTCCTGCTGCTTTGCTCTCTTTCCTCCTCCTCCTCACTGTCCACATCAGTCTGCAGACTGCTGACTGGCTCTCTGAGCTGAGTCCAAGTCTCCCCCTCCACCTCAGCGCTCTGGTCCTTGAACTCGGCCCACGACCCCGCCGCGTCCTCCTGCGTGGGCGCGGAGCAGAAATCGGCAAAGCTGTCGCTCAGCGGGAGGTTTCCCAGACTCAGCACGCCCGTGTCAGCCATCCGGATGTGCTCCGGGCCCCCGCGGCGCTCCCAACTTCCCTCAGTGGAGTCAGCGAACCTGTCGCCTGTGTTGGTTCCCGACTGCGGCTGGCTGGAGGTAGCACAAGTTTCCTGAGTCGCGTGTTGCTTGCAGTAATGAAACTCACTGGAAGGCATGAAGTCCTCCAGTTCCTCCACTTCGTCGTCGGTCCGGTCCCAGTCTGTGGAATCGTCTTGCGAAACCAGGGATGAAACGTTTGGCTCCAAGTCGGCAGTGGAAGCGCCCTCAAACGACAAATCGTCAGAGAACGACGGCAGGTCCTCTGAAGCAGCCTCGCTCATGAACGCTCGTGGAATCGCTGAACTGCCGTTTTCCCGATCTGCCCTCCGAGTTTCCCCGTCCCATTCCTTTGCATCGGAGGGAAAACCTAAAGCTTCTGCGGCTTCAAGAAGCCGAAAGTCGTCCTGAGACGAGAGCACAAGTGCGGCATCTCTACATTCACAGTGCTTTTCTTTAGTCTTATGTGCACAACGAGATCCAGGCTCCAGCTTCGTTACGACCTCACGTCCCAAATCGCGGGTCTGTTCTCCTGAACTGCCGTTTGTCCCTCCGTGCAACCTGCTGTCCCACTGCTCCGTGTGGCTCATGGGAGAGAAGCCACAGCACCAGGGGTGAGCCGTCTGGTCCGCGAACACTGTAAAATCTGCGAAACCCGTTTCCTCTTTGGGAGAGCAAGCGCCCGCATCAGCCCGGGGTCTCTCGGCGTGACCGTTTGTGAGACGCGGAGACGACTCTGCATCAGCGTCCTGCCTGCCCGCCGGACCTCTGCTGGACTCGAGCTTCACAGTGGATGTAGGTTGAGATTGCTCGACTGGGTGACCAAAGCTGCAGCTGGGTTGATGCGAGGCTGGCTTTATGTTCGGTGGAGGTGAACTGAAACTTGAAGGCAACTCTGAAGCGTGAAAGTTTCCAAACTCGTCGTCCTCCGACCTCGTCCCTCCGTCGCAGTCGTCGTCGCCATCCAGAGGAGGAGGAGGAGATGAGGTGCGCAGGTGCATGATGTCTGACTCCATGGGCTCTGCGAGCAAGGAGCCGAAGGCCTCAGGCTCCTGGGGGAGTCGAGAGAAAACAAGAAGACAATCAGAAACAGCAGCTGTTTGTAAAACAAGAATTATCCCTGTGTTTCAGCCCATGAAAGCATGTTGAAGCAAATATAGGATGCAGGTAAACAATAGTTCTGCTAATAATTGAGAAGGGAATTCGTTTTGGACTATTACTTTATTTTATTTTTTTTATAGTTTGGCCTCCTTTGCTCTTGAAAAACATCTAATTTTCCAACTACAAGCACCTGATTGAAGCATTTATACACTGAGTTTATGTGTGTAGTTGTAAGTAACACATTTTATCGTAGGACAGTAATTAATAACGCATATGGAATGGAATTTTCTACCTAAACAGATTGAAATGTGTGTGATTTTGGTTAGATTGACATAAATTTGCAAGAGATTTTATTGTATAATTGGCATTTAAATGTGTAGTATTATATCGACTTTGAAATCTTGAGGTACAAAAATATCCTCCAACATCCTCAGGCTTATAATGTTAAATCTACACACACTGTAGTAAAAACTCGACAAGCATCTAATTCTCAGGTGATGTCAGATGTTGCTTGTTAAGCTCACTCTGCTATGCCACATCACTGGGATTGGAAGATCACCAAGAGTCTAAATTCAAAGAAACAAAGATAAAATCACAATACAACCAATGTATCACTGCCACGATTCCCCAAAACAGTGATCATCCTGCCAAGTATATTCCTCTTATTTACAGTCAAAACATCACATCACTTGCTTTTCCAGCATGAAGGGGCAAAATAAATCAGTTGTTTACATGAATACATGAGACGTTTTAACACAGAGGTGTCACGCTGTGTAAATCCTTCATGAGCAGCACCACTTTCAATGTTTAGCATAATATTTATAACATGCCTTCTGTGATAAACATCAACAGATTATTTCTAGTTTGGAAGAAAGTTGCCGAATGTAGCGAGCGCCCTGATAAAGACTTGAGTTTTTTTTACGTATTACAAGCAAAATCTCCATAAGATTTCAAAGGATGTCCTTCTCATGAGGTTTGGTTGTTTATCATTTATTTCCACACTGTGGTAACTTGTATTTTAGTTTCAGTATCAAACAGGTACGTCCTGTTCACGAGCTTATCGTGTGTATACTTGAGACATGATTCGTGTTGGGATGGACTGTGTTAAAAGATACTCGTTTGACTAAACTGAACAAGTTTAGTTCGGCCAGCCTAATGGTGCGTATGAATAAAACCGGCTGCTGTTGTTATTGTTCTGGTTTGTTGCATTCATGAGAGATTAGTTAGGATGAGCTTGTTTTAATGCTCAATGCAAGTCTCCTTAGTGAACTCTACATACATAATCGGATTAGCCTCCTATTATAAGTTCAGGATGGGGATGATTGTGTCACTTTGCACACACAGTCAAAACTTTGAGAAGCAGCGATTTAGAGAAAAAACAAAACAGCTTGCACAACAACCCTGCAGGCTCTGGCCTCAGATTTATGGTACAAAATGAGGAACTTGCACACAAATCTTCCGCCTGGACAATCTGAAACGAATTGAGCTTTGTTACAGTGGGTACATGTTTTCATCTTGTGTCTTTAGACCTGGAAACAACTCCAGTTGTTACTCTCTTTCCGATCCTGAGATGGGAAAAAAAAAGTGTCCAGAGACTCTGGCTCCAGTAAACCGATACAGGAAACCTGAGCCGCAGCTTTGTGCGACTTAAACCCACCGGGATAACAACTTTACCTCCTGCGAAACGCTTTTAAAAAAAAACATGAAATACACAGAAAGTACGAGCTTGTTTGACAGCACGAAGATGTGAGTGTCACTCTGTTATTTCTAGTTTTGTGTTGATGGAGCCACGAACAACAACAACTGACCCCCTCCTGCCATTTTCTCCTGTCTCTTCACACAGGACTGACAGGCATCACACCGTGACATGAATGTGGAGTTATGTGCACACAAACACGGGTTTTATTAACCACGTACACCCGCTGCAGACGCGGTTATATTCGGTCAAATCTGACTGTTTAGCTGATGAGATTGAAATGAGGCGTAAACAAAAAGCTTTAATCGCATTAGCGACGCAGCAGCTTATTAGCTAACGACTGCTAGCCGCCGCGAACGGGCGTGTTTTCCCATACAAGCACCAAAACGGATGTTCTTAAATGTAGAACAATGTGACATTAATTTAAAAATATGTATATATTTACCAGCAGTCACTCACGCCTCTCGTCAGTCAGCGCTGCAGCCTTCTTCTCCATCATCTCCCCACATTCTCATCCATACACATGAGCCGGGATGTGGCAGTGAGAGGAGGTCTCACTCTGCTCCGGGTTCAGAAGCGGCGGGCGCCATTGAGAGACACTGAACGGGACAGAGACGCGTCTACAAAATAGACGATCTCTACTGTTTAGACTCTTCTTATCTATTAGGTTTTATATTTTTGACGAAGAACATTTGCTTTACAGAATAAACCTTCAAATAAAAATATAAATGGAAATATTTTACTTTTCATAACTATTAAAAATGTACTAAAGTACAAGTATTGAAAGGATTCGTTACTTTTAAACATGAGGCGTTTCAGTGCAATGTCAGGACGTTACGTGTGTCAATTTATTTAAAAAATATCAACCTTTGAAGCACATTTTCAGACAGCAAACACTTTAGCTTATGTAAAAAATACACAATGGTTTGTTCTGTAAACAGCCTTGGATTAGAGGAAGAATCAAACCGAAATAAGTCAACCTAATTGATATAAACATGCAGATTAAAGAGTTGTCAAATCATGGATGTACTCAAATTTGTGATTTTAAAATAGTGAAGTAGATTAGCTGACCAACTGAAGACCACCTAAATAAAGCAATGATAGTAAATGTAATTTTCTGATGGTTATGTTATTATTTGTGCGAATGCTGAAAGGCATCAATGTGTCGTGATTCAAGGGACATGAAAAGGATGGGATTTTCTGTGCTACTTGAAAGCCTTCATCAAGATAAATAAGCTTGCAACTGTTGAATCTATAACACTGATGATTTTGTATTGTTGCCAACTATATCAATGTAATTTGTCTTTATTACTTTTACACTCCATCCATTATGAACAATTTGTGTTTTCATATAATTATCAAAGTTAACCAGTGGTTAAGATTATGCAATATCCCTGGTTTGACTCCAGATCAGGATACAGGTGCTTTTTCAGTGTGTCTGAGGTATGGCCTCAAAAACAGCAACTGCACCCAGAGAATGGGTTATTTTTATGAAGAGCATCGTGTTAGTTTGGACCACACAATTAGTCAGTTCTCTCATCCCATAGTGACAACATCCACAGATTGGGATTGGGGGGGTCATTCTGTGCCAAGTTTGCATGTTCTCCCTGTACACGTGTGCTTGTTTTTCCCTTTATTCTAGTTTACTTTAACAATACAAAATGTGACTTTGTGCCCATTGGAGTAAATGTGAGTGTGTGATGAGACTATTTGTGGGCCTTTCTGTGTGGAGTTTGCATGTTCCCCCGTTTGTCATTGGGTTGCCTCCAGGTTCCTTTCACAGTCCAAAAACAGTAATGTGAGATTAATTAGTAACCCTAAATTGCTCCTAGGTGTGAATGCGAGTGTGTGATTGTCCGTCTCTGTGTTTGACCTGTGATGGACTGCTGACCTGTCCTTGCCCATATTTAGCTGGGATTGTCTTCAGTGCCCCGCAACCTACATAGGATAGGGTGGCATAGAAGATGGATGGATTTTCCCTTTAAATCAAAATATACCCAAAAGCAGGCTTGCTTGGAAAACTACCTCCCACCTGTCTCATCAACAGCATTCAATCATTCATTTCCTGATGGTCTTAATCCAGAAAACATAGTAGCCCAATTTAGTTAATGACCGTCACCAAATAAATATCTTACAACAGTTCAAAAAATAAAATCTTTCATTTATTTAGAGATAACAGGAAGACAACATGAAAAAAACAAAAAAAAAACAACTGAAACGGAGGGTTAGGGAATGGACTGATGAGTAGCACGCGATATCCTGGAGTCATGGACTGTCAAGTGAACTTGCAGGTCTGAAACCGTGTGAAATTTTTTGCCACAAACATGACACCGAAAGAGCTTCTCTCCTTTTGTGTGGCCGCACATTTTTAAATGATAGGCATGAGCCACCATTTTACCACAGGTTTTGCACAAATAAGGCTTTTCACCAGTGTGGGTCCTCAAGTGAACTTTAAGAGTGGAAGTTTGTGCGAAGGACTTTCCGCAAAAAGAGCACTTGTATGGCTTCACACCTGTGTGAATTCTTGAGTGTGAAACCATATGATCTTGACGTACAAACTCTCTGTCACACTGAGAGCATTTGAAGGCTTTCTTTCCCACATGAACCTTATCCACGTGCCTGACCAGATCACAGTACTTTAAGAACCTCTTTCTGCAAAAACGGCACGCTCTACTGTCCAGTTTGACTTTTTCACCACGTCTGGAACCACCACCGCTGCTACTCGCAACCCGCTTGCCACCATTGCTCAGTGTCATAGTTACAGCATTGAGAGTGGGAGACATCCGAAAGTCTGCTTGTGGAGTTGGTTCTGATTCAGAAAGTGTCACTTTTATATCCTCTGAAGGCCAAGACTGCAGGTTTGGGACGATACAGACATCAACCTGCTCCTCTTTTATGTGCTCAGGGCCACAGGCCTTTTGCTCCACATTAGGCTCCTTGGATTGCTGATGTGAGGCCACAACCTCAAATTGGGTATCTGGAAGACAGAGGGTAAAAGACAGCTGTTAAATAACAACACATTCATATCCAGCGCAGGAATGGACAATGTTGATCATGGTTAGGATCAACAATGCCATCCTCTCTACCAGTGGGCTAAAGGAGTACTAGATTAGAAGACCTGCAGCACAGGGAGAACCTGTAAACTTCACACTGGAAGCCCCACAGCATCATTCCTGTTTCTGGAAATGACCTGTCTTGCATACTGGGTCTCTCCCTATTGCAATACAACTAATGAAAATGAGGAAGTCTTTATCAAACTTTATCACAAGCTTGGTGATATCATAATTGTTATATTCAGAGGCATATAGATGCAGCAGATGTGCAATCTTTTGTTGAATTAACGTTATTATTCATTTTGCTTTTAAAGAAACTTTAGAATATTAAAAGTTTTTTTTAAACAAAAACTAACGCTAAACTTAATAAAAACCTACACTGTTTAAAAAATGCAAACTAATAAAAGCAACAAACAAATCTACTGATTGAATCTTACAATAAAATGTCAAACAAAATAAAAACTATAACTAAAGCAAAATTCAAAACAGTATTATTACTTCTTCTGAAAGTAACTGTGAATACTCTGAAAAGAGTACTTGTAATTTAGTACGATTTAGGCGCAGTTAAGGCATTTGTACAAATGATTTTCCAGTCAGTTTATCCAACATTGTTCTTGAAATCTCTGCTTTATTTATTCTCTCAGCAACTCCTAACATTCGCTTGAGGACTTGCGAGAGCGTTGCCAAGCCGTTGCCCGCCAACGCTCCCGGTTCACGTGACGGCGACAACAAACCTGCTCTGAATAACACGATGTGAGGCGTCAACACGGTCAGCTGCTCAAGCCGCTGCTTCAGCTGGACGATCTCCTTCTGGTACTCCGCCACGGCCTCCTCAAACAGCTCGCAGACCTCCTCCGCGGCGGCGCTCAGCCGCTCGGTGACCAGCTCCCTGAACTGCTGCGACTCCGACATGACGTGGTCAGAGAGATGGCGAGATAACGAGCAGAGAAACCCAACCGACACAAACCGAGCGGAGCGGCGGAGGTAGCGTTTCCGGCTCAACGTGAACACACGACGGGAGTCGCTCCTGCAGCGCCCCCTGCTGCGGTGGACGACCTAAGAAAAGTACCCTGTCGTATATTTTGAGAGCAGATTTCTTGATTCATAAGGAAGAAGATAAGAAATAAAAATCACCAGAGACACAGTAAAAAACATAAAACAACCACATAAAGTACAGAGACTTCAATATATTTAAAACAATAATGCGAAACATTTCTTTTGTATGACTATGTCTGAAGTTTGCATGTTCTTTCGCGACGTGTGGGTTTTCTCCACATAATTCTATCCATCCACCCATCCATCATACTCCAGGAAAATTTTAGGTCATCAATTAACATCACAGCATGTTATTGAACCGTGGCAGGAAACCAGGGTACGTGGAAAACAAAAAACCCTAACATACAAACTCCACACAGAAAAGGCAGATTTTTTTTTATCTGCTTTTTAAAATTCAAGCATATGCATAGGTAATTTTTTTGTTAGAAAATTTAACACATGAAGACATGAAAATATGGGCTCAGTACACAGAAACCTATACGGATTTCAATACTGCAGCCAAAAGGTCGAGTAAATCACATTTAGTTGACTGTTTTGGAAATAATAAGGCGTATTAGACTATAGTTCTCAAATTTGGAAATTTGTTTGAAGTATGAATAGTGAAATATTTGTGATATTGGTTTTAAGTTTTAAGCCACTTTGCAAAATAAATAATTGTACAAATGCATCCAATGGTGCATCTTCATGCTGCAGGGATTTGACTATTTTATCGCAATCATTCGAAATTCCGCAGCCAGCCTGACCAAACTGGAGATCAGAGTGAAAGTGTTTGTAATCTGAAACTTTTTCCACAGATGTTGCAAACCCCTGTGAGCCAAGGTAAACTCTGGAGAGACAGCCTGACTGGAAGCGTCACGGCCGTTATCCAGATCTTCCTTCCCTTCTTTATTTACACGGGCAGCCGTGGCGCAGACTGATGAAGAAGCCGGGCAGATGGCACCTCCTTCTGTTTCATTATAGAGTTGTTTCACGCCGTAGGAATGAGTGAACTCTCGTGTTGCTCTGAGCCATCCCTCTGACTCTTTCATGTGCCGAGGAAACGGATCTGAGATCTGTGGAGCCTCTGTGTTGGGACTCCACCCCTGCTGAGGAGGACGCTTTCATCTCTGGATAGAAAATGCTCATTCCCATTTTATGGAAGGTCATATCAAATGTGTTTTTTCCAGTACTGCTTGTTATGCTTTATCTGTTATTGATTGCTTTTGAAGTTGTAATATGATTAGGTTCGGAAGATACATATTTTAACTTATTATTACCATCAATTATTCAACAACCCACCTGCCTTGAAGTAAATTTTGACTTTTTTTTCTCCCCACTAATAGTGAGGTATTAAAAAAAATTGTATTAAGAATTATAACTTCTCTTATTCTTCCCCGAACTATAAAAGGTTACTGTGCACGATGCTTACTGAATAGATTCCTCTAGTACGAGTCTCATTCATCAGTATAAACTCCTGTTGAAACCACCTTTCTGAATCAGTCTGTCACCAGGGATGACTTCCCTCAGCTTGATCTTACACAGGCTCGTCTGCTCGGTGCAATCCTTTCCTGACGAGACACAGGAAGCACATCAAAGATCCAAGATGAGAAGTTTATTGGTTTTAAAAGTAGCTGTTATTACAAAAGCATAAAGGACAAAAATAAAAATAAACATACAAAGCCAGAACAGTGGCAGAGTGTCGTGTCTTGATCTAAAAACACAGGTTAAATTCAAGGAGATGCAACAATCAGAATCATCTCAGATCACTTCAGGAATGTGCCCTCACGTTGTAAATACAAGTCGTCTTTTTTTTTGTTTTTTTTCAGTGAAACGGCAGATCATAATCAGCCAACGTCATGTTTCAGATGAGACTTTGAAAGCTTTTTATATTCCGAAATACTGTGATGCCCCTGAAAACACTCTAAAAAGAGATGGTTTATCTTGTTCTACAGTTTAAAAAATATAAAACATTTAGGGAGGGTAACTTTAAACCAATACTGCTTGAGCCATGTGCCCAAAACCCACCATTATAAAAAAGACTCAACTTTTCAATACACCTTCATATAACCAGGAAAAATGAGCATGTCAGCACATACAGCATTTATGTCTTCACCACGCACAACCCTTCTGTAATAAATAGAAATGATAACATGATTGTACAACCACACGACACATAAGCCTATTATCTACTCAGAGGACACTTCATTGAAGGACACGATGGAGCCGCTCACGCAACGGCTGCTTGGTGGTTAGCACTTTTCAGAAAA
The DNA here is from genome assembly GCF_963422515.1 of Blennius ocellaris. Classification (NCBI taxonomy): domain Eukaryota; kingdom Metazoa; phylum Chordata; class Actinopteri; order Blenniiformes; family Blenniidae; genus Blennius; species Blennius ocellaris. The sequence goes on from NC_137662.1 coordinate 9,007,049, forward strand.
TTTGATTTCAAAATCAAGAGAGAACAACGTGAATTAGATAGCTAGTTAGTCCATATTCTGCTTTGGATTTTCAATCTTCAGGTCAGAAGTGTTAAAAAAAAAAAATTCCAATTTAGGTGAGCACTACAATTCAATTTCAATACATACTAGGCTCTAAAAAGGAAAATATGTCGGATAAATGGTTGAAAATCATCAAACCACGTACTCGATTGAAAGAAAAGCTGGCAAAAAAACCCCAAAAAACCCTCCCAGTATTACTTTAACGTGTTTTTTACAAAAACGCCAGGTACTCGCTTACATGCACAAAAAATGCTTTCTTCCGTTTTCAACTTGTGATCCGTCGTGTAAAAAACAAAGCCCTCGTCCTCAGGCCACGCTCATAAATATGTACATCCAAAGTCCAAAAGCTGGCGTACCCCAGGATCAAATAAACAGGTTCTCTTTAAATCTGGCTTTTAACTGAAGGTCGGAAGGATTCTTTATAACTGGGGCAAATAGGAACAGTAATTATACTCAGATTACAATCAGGAAAGAGAATGACATTCATTTTTTCAGCTGATTTTAAAGGGATGTAGAACAATTTAACACCAGGATTGTTCTACTTCAGAGAGACATGGGATCATCAGGATATCAGGAACTGCTGGATTTAACCTCATAATTCAACAGGAAACAAAACGTAAACGGTTTTCCACACACATACCGAAATAATAATTATTTTTTTGTGTCAAAATGTAACATTTAGCCACCAAAGGTGACCAACACTGTTTTAAAGTGCAACAGTACCACAAAGTGAGGCTGAAGGACCCTGCAGGCTCTGTTATTCACCTGCAGCACGTCGAGCTGCATGACGAACCCCCATGGGAAATCACAGCGCGCTCGCACACAGCTGGAAATCCCACTAAAGAGTCCCCAAAATACCTGCGCAGACACACATCAACATACAAACACAGACACACAAAGTGACTCCCGGTGTTGCAAGTTATGCACAACAGCAGAAAAACGCCCCCCCCCCTCATGTGGCGTGTGTATTGGAAGATTCCAGATATTAATTCAAGCAAAACATGTGTGCGTATGTTGTGATTGAGTTCCATGTGCTCGTTCCACTTGAGAAAAAAACCTTCCAAAAATGGTTTACCATTGGTGACTATATAAATATCAATCAACGCACACACCTTTTTGTAACATGTGGCTTCTGCAACTCCATACACATGCTAAACAAAAGAAAACAACAAACAAGGTTATTGTTCGTTTGTATTTTGCTGTGTTGAAAGATCACCATTCAAACATGAAGAAATTGAAGAACTTGACGGGTGTATAGAATAACAGTAGCTTTGCAAATTCTGTGACTGCGTTTTTTTTTTTTAATAAGAGACGCATTTATAATGAGCAGAATTTGGGTAAAATTCATGGCTTCTCCCTTCCCAGTGTCCAGAGTCTGATGGTTGTACACATATTCAGGTTGGTTTGAGTAAGTCACTCCTTCAGGAAGGTTGCCATCTTCAGAAGTGGTGCAGAACTGTGCGAAACACCGGGTCAAGCCCTTTAAAATCGAGAAAGTCCTGAATTCTTGTTGTCCCTCCCCCATGACTCCTCCTGCTGCTGTCGACTGCCCGACAGCCAAGGACCCAATAAACACAAACCACCATCCCACTTCAACACACGTCCACTGTACATCACTGAAACATACTGGAAAGTTGATTATATTCACGTTTTGTTTTTTGTTTTTTACATGAGACTGTTGCATTACAAACGGTGATCAGGTATTAGGAGGAACCAAAGTTAAAAAAAACAGCATCCAATAACAAAAACGTTCAACACATTTACGCAAGATTTGTAGACATTTGTACTATTTTAGTGTAACACTGGAATAACGGAGTGTAGCTCTGGCTCATGTCCTCATCTCCATACCATCTCATACCAAACAGCGCTGGCTTCCTGTTTGTGTCCAAGATAAACCAGGATGACCCCGACTGAGCAGCCACGAGGGGGAAAAAAACTCACTCCAGAGCAGAGGATGTTATTGCTATGTGAACAAAACTAATAAACACTGCATGTGTCTGTGTACAGACAGCAGTGCCTTGTGATGGATGCTGCACACAGGTAATGAGATGCTATACAAGGAGAAGATGTTGCATTAACAAGAGTCAATTACACAGAAGTCTGGTCTGCACGGCTGTCATGGCTTTCTCCGACTTCACAAGCAAAAGGTGATGGGAAAATGTACCCGAGTGGATCAAATGTCAAGCTTTTTGGGGGCTTTGTGCAGCTTTTTGAAAATGCTTCCAGTCATGTTTGAAAATGCATCAAAGATCGAATAATCATCTCAATCAGGGGTGTCAAACATACGGCCCACAGGCCAAAAACAAAAAGGGTAAATTTGACCTGCAGGAAGACTTGACCGTTCACCATGTACAAGTTACAAGGGAAACTGTAACTTGAACGTTTTGGAAAAAAGTTACTCTACCCATTTCTAATTTATTTATGCCGTCATCGCAAGAGAAGCTGAGACCTGAGAGATCAGTGGTGAAAGCGAGCAACCTTATGGCGAGAGACGTAGGACAATTTATAGTAAAAGCTGCGGAAATCATGCACCCCGAGAGGAGACGCACTGTGAACTGCAGACAGGAAGTCAAATGTATTTCTCAGTGCGATAATATTCCAGGAGAAAGTGCATGTGTGTTCTCCTCTGTTCATTAAGAGTTTGCTTTTAAACGAATAATTCAAGTTGTTCAGCTTTTGTACGAGAATGACATACATTGTATACGAGTCACTACTACCGGTACCTCTTTTTTCACCAAAATAAAAGGGGTTTTTATTCACTACGCTGGGCTGTATGAGGCTGCTGAAGTAATAGAAGTTTGACACCCCTTATCTAAACAGGACTAGCTTTAATCAGTCCTCCTTCCTTTTTTTTTACCCCTTGGAAAATCTTTTTTTTTTAATATTAATAGCTAATAAATAACATATATGATGTCATTTCATTTAAGTAATTAATGGGAACCATATTCAAATTCAATGCGATAGAACCTGCAAACATTAAAAAAAACAAAAAAAAAAACGTATTATTTTGAACTTATAGTCCAGAATGCCATGAAATCTATTAGTTAGTTGATAAGTTGATCTCTTGTGTGAGCAAATCTTTTGCACAGTGACGGGTGATGCTGGCGGAGATGTAAACAAAGACATAACACTGGTAATGTGTGTAACTTTGAGGACAGCTTCTCCTCACAGGGTGTGTCTACAAGTGTGCCTCGGTGGAGGAGAGGACAAATAGTGGAACGATTAAAGACAAAACCGTGCTACACAATACATGACAACGCTCACCAGACCTACTGCTGTCTGCAATAAACAAGGATGGAGCTGCTCTAGAATGTTTCGACAAGAGGTGGAATGATTTAAGAAACTTTATAAAAAAATAAACATGAAACATAAGAAGACTATAAGATTATAACAGCACCGGCCATACCGGCAAAAAAAACAACAACCTGTGACATTAAGAAATACCTCTGGGTATCACTATATGCTCTATGCTACTTTATATTAGAAACATGAACACTATACATTCAGAATGCCTCCAAGATCGGATCCTTCCTTCGAACTCACTGTCGAATGCAACTCTAAAGGTTTTAGAATTTTAGTTGTTTGTCTTTTTTTTTCTTCTCCCCAACTTGAACATTTGTGTTAGTGTGATTAGATTTGCACGAGGACAAAGTCACAGAGAGCAGAGTACAGTTTGTCATGATCAGTTACATGGAATTTCCCTCCTCTGGAGTAAACAGTCGTACTTTCTACCTACAGGCTGCAGTGATCGCTAAATGAGTGCCAACTACCAAACACGGAACGCTACAGCGTGTCATGATATAATCCTCAGTTTTGGGTATTTAGGTCGGTGAGGCTGCAGCGTGTTGCCATGACGACCCAGGAAACCCCAAGGGAGGGCAACGGGAGAAGAAACCGGGTGTGATGCTGCTTTGATCGTGATTAATTATATTTATTAAGATAAATCACTTCAGTTGGACTGCAGAAAGTCAAATCTGAATGTTTTGAAAAATACATATTTTTGCTTAAAGTTTGAGTAAAATTGAAGTACTTGATCAATAAAAGCTCAAACTGTTGGAAAAAACACTGCTCATGTTATGCTGCAAAGTATTCATATGCTTAAATAGCTATGTTAAGTATTGGTCGGCTTCAGTGTAAATTAAGGATCAAACCAGTAACTCCACCTCATATGCAGCTTATCTTCCTACTAGCCACTGAGTTCTGGAGAGTTTTCCTGAGTAACTGATATCTAGAGCGTTTGCGTTGCTTTATCTCATATTAGCAACAGTACTACAGTACACACCTGCCCGCATCTCAGAGGATCGAACATGAAGAATGAATGCACTATTAATAAGCGGTGAGATCCCTGACCTGACAAAAAGTGGGGCTACGAGGAAAATTATCTGGAAATGGAGCAAACACATTCATTCACAAATGTACTGTATCACATCCTGGATTAACAGAAAGAAATGAAGCAGAGTGAGTCTAACTCGCTGCCGGTGCCTTTCTCCACTGTTCCTATGCTGCTGCAGTGTTGCCTGATGACATAACAGGGGCGTCTGTGTGTGTGTGCGTGTGTGGTCATTTGAGATCAAGTCCTTTCTCCACACACACACACACACACACACACACACACACACACACACACACACACACACACACACACACACACACACACACACACACACACACACACACACACACACACACACACACACACACACACACACACACACACACACACACACACACACACACACACACACACACACACACACACACACACACACACACTCACAACTGGGCAAAGCAGAAGGAGGCGGAAGTTAACCCAGCTTGGTGATTTGTAGATCTCCTTGTATCCGTACTGTGTCGATCGAGGTCAACGATTTTACTTTGTGATAAGAGTCAAAGAGCTGGTGTCCGTCCACGAATATCCGGAAGCGCTGGTGCTCGCAGTGGATCTCAATCTGCAGGGAGGAGCACAGGACACGGAATAAGAAGGAATCCTCATTAACGTACATTGGGATTAATCAAAGTAAAAATGTTGCATTTAAAACCAGCAGAAAATAATTGCCCAGTGTCTCACTGTTCTGAAACGCTGAAGCCATTTCCCAACGTCGTCCCTGACCATGACACTACCGCTGTGTTTGGTCGTTATGGCTTTCACAACAAACTGTTTGTTCCTCCTCCATCGCCGAGCAAACTCAGAACATATTCTGAATATTTACATTTGTATTCTCCATGTCTTCCTTGTTTTTGGCGTTTCTGTGGTGGCGTTAGAGCCACACAGGCCTGGTATCAGTATCACTGTGTTTTTAGTAGTTTCATGCAGACAAACCCTTATTCATGGTCTAAAGGGCCCGTAGGTGTGATTGTGACGAGACGTCATTTTACTGTGTCCCTGATTTTTTTTCCCCTGTGATGGACCGGCGACCTGTCCAGGATAGATCCTGCCTTCAACGTTTGTTAGCTGCGTTTGGCTCCAGAGCCCTGCAATCCTGAATAAAATAAAGCAGTGCAGAAGATGGAGAAGACTTACTTTAATTATGTCTAATTCATAAAATAAAACCAACAACTAAATAACCTGTTTGCACTGCGTGACTTCTAATTGATGTAACCTTAGCTGAATGAAACAGTGCTGATGTTATTTTTATAAGACACACTGAGTCAGAAAATGAATGAGTTTGCCACTTTACTAGTTACTTTTTCTCTTTTGTATGAAATGAAATAGGGGTGTTGCTACTCCAAATCTATTCTTTCACTTTTCTAAGTTTAAATGTCGGAGAAATACTTTGGCTGCCATTCATTTAAATCACTATATAATATATTATCATAGTTGTTGGTAAAACACACAGTATTGTCCTTTTGTTTGTACTATTGTACCTTTAAACATAAAATGCACAACTTTTCAATTTTGCTAGTAACAATGTACAATGTCATTATTCGCAATAGAACATTTCACAATGAATTTTAACCATTGTCCAGCATGAATTTTTTTTTTTTTTGAAAGTGACAAGGTGCCACTACAGAGGGGTTAAAGTTGACCTTTCACTTATGAGACAAAAAACTTTTCTAATCTGTTAAAAACATAATTTTTTTAAAAAAGAAAGAAAAATACACAATATTTCACATTTTCCACTGTTACATTTATGACGGAGGGTCTCAAAAATCAAAAGTAAATTACATTTTTAAGTAGAAATCGGAACATTTTGCCCTCTGAGGGCCATGTTTGAAGTTGGAATCATAAACACAACCACATGTGGTGCCCTGCCTCTAACCAAATGGTACGAATACGCCCTGCGACTAATCCCTTAAAAGCAGATTTGCTTGTTTTATGAAGCTAATGATGAAGAACGTGCATGAGAATCAGCTCACATTCAGTCATATAAAGCACTCGTACTGAGATCACTATGTTTACAAGAGAAATTAGCAGTTTCATTAGCAGTTTTACAATTTTGAAATAATGTGAAGTCTTTCACAGCCACCAAACACAGCCAAACAAAAACACTAGGCTGCTATTTAAAGTTGTATTGTTATTTAATTTACTTAGACTGATTAAGTCTCCATTAACCCTTCATGCACTGTGAAAAGTTGGTTAGGAAAATAGCTATGGTTTGTCCTAAACGTTTCTAAATGACATCATCACATCGTTTGCATGTAATTGTAATGGACGCCAGAAGAAACAGGGTCAACGTCACGGGAAAAACTCATACGTGAGAAAACACTGGACATATATTTTGAAATACAAATAAACTTCTTGCTGTTGATTCCTGCTTTGTCCTGAGATTGAAATATGTCACAGAGAGGAACACACACAGCCAGAGGAGGCGAGTGTCTGAGACTGTGTGGGTTCAATGCAATGGTTTATTTTAGTGCGCCAGTGAAGGAACATTTACATGTTCACCCCACTCTCTGTCAGCCAGCAGCTCTGCACATGCTCTGGATGTGGAGGTGTGTGGTGCAGCTGCCACCGCTGCAGAGGACACAGTGACACCGACTGCATGTAAATGCCACCAAGATGGAAACACATTTTGATCTATGAACGATATGAAACAGTCCTCTAACATTAGTGTGAAACTCTTCAGACTCAGATGGATCCAGCAGGTCAAGTGTCTCTATCGTTGGGTTACTTCAAATCCGACAAGATGATATTGTGGGATGAAGCCAGAGAAGCTTGAGAAAAGTCCACACAGGCAGGGGGAGAACATGCAAACGCCACGTAGAGAGGCCAAAATCCAGAGGCGAACAAGAAGCTGAAAAGATCAAGTCATTTGGATATCCAGCCATCTTCCATCTATCCAGTTCAGGGGCACAGTGACACACAGAAATAATTTAGTTCCACCAAATAGCCTCAAACATGTTTTTGGACTTTGGTAGGAAACCGGAGAAAGCCCGTGCACGCAGAGATAGAAACTCTGCACGGCAAAGAGTAACCATTGCACTAGACCATTTTGATTTTCATGTTTTTGACTTGCGGCTTAAATTTGGTACAAAAATGAGTGTAGACATGCCGCCATACAAGTTGGAAGGGAAACGAGCTTGTAGGTGCGATCGCACAGCTCGAGGCAGCAGCGCAATGAGCCACCCTGCTCTCAGACCACAACACATCATGTGTTCGTCCACATGCCTCTGAATTCGTGGGAAAAATCCTGAACCATCATCTGCGCCGGCAGCCTTAATCTTCGGCCTTCAGCTTTGGACAGATTCAGGACTGTGCCTTCCTGCTCGGTCACGGTCTAACCACAAACAATGACACTTTATCAGAGAGCTGACACTCAATGACCTGCACAGTCCCTAAAAATAAGCCACCCACTATTTCTGCTGGATATTACGCAATCTTAAAAATAATTCTATATGGAATCAAATCTACCAAAAACCACAAAATGCTCCAAATTCACAAGCATTTCTTAAATTCGAAGCTTCAACAGAGTGACTTTTCCTTGTTGACCATTGCATAGTTCACTTTAGATAAAAAAACACATCCGTGTATATTTTTAGCAGAACACCATGTGTTTTCTTCATGGATGCCTTCATAATTACTAGAGCGGAATATAATGTTAAACAGCTAACAAGGCCTCTGGTCTGAGGAAAATTACTCATCATGCTCACAGCTCAGGAACAGCTGATGCTGCCCCTTCCTGCACTGAACAGACCACAATTTGTATTTACATTAGATACGATGGAGCACGGAAAGGATTTCCTGTTTGTCTTGTTTGTTTTTTATACTACAAATTTTTATACTTCCAATTTTTTTTTTTTTATGAAGAAATTGGTGCATTAGTCCAGCTGAAAGTGACCTATCAAAGTACATGTTGACATGTCTACATGTTGACACTAATACCAATTCACTCTGCATGAACAAACAGCAGCCAGACTGAACTGCGGCTCAGCACCACATCTTGACCTGGAAATTTCACAGAATATAAAAAGGTAAACAGGAGCAGTAAACAGAGGAAATCAAATTACTGTCAACTATGAACATGACAAAAACTGCTAATTTGCTCATCAGTTGTCGATATTGTGGTCTTTGACGACACAGCTGCAACAAGGAAGGTACATTGTCGTCAATAGTTGCGATGGAAACGATTTCAACAGGAAACAAACTACAGTTCTCTGCAAGAACAGAGATAATAGTCCAATTAAACACGTTTGACAAGCTACAAATTACAAACACACACTGTGTGTTTTTAAACTCTTACTCATCAACCACTTTATCAGCTTGTCAGTCAAAAGTACTAGAACACCGATTAGGCTGTTGTCTTATAAGGAGGCTGAAAAATCAAGCTCTGCGCTTATATACCATTATGGTAGCCCCTTTGGAGTTCCTCAGTACGACACACATTTCAAATACAGTGGAGCTGTTGGAAGAGTTGGAATGAAATTCAAACCAAGTCCAGATGGCTTAAACGTATGAATACAATATTTAGATAAAGCATCTGCAGCAAGGAAACTGCAATACAACCCAAAGAACTACATGGGAGAAAAGAGGAGGAAATTGTGAATACACTGTGCAATAATGAAATGTTTCAACATTCATCCCATTGCTCTCTCTTTACCAGACAGATCGGAGCTACCCCATAGTCTCCTACTGCACAAGGTCAGCTGCCAAGGCTTTACAGAGTTGGTACAAACAGCACATGAAAATCCCGCGGGCCTAAAAAAAAAAAAAATGCTGCATTCCAGGAGTCTGTAATAGTTTGGTAGCCATTATCTGAAATCAGTGTGACAGGCCATTTTTAGGCTGAGGTTCAGTCTGAGAAGCCAAATTAATTTGAGAGATAACCACCAGGGCTAAGAATACAAACCAATTAAAGCCAAAGGAAACTCATTCAGGTTTCACACATGAATACCTAAAGCGTGACCCTAAAACAGGAAGAATCCAGCCCGCTCTGTTGCACAAATGGCCAAGACCAGAAGAGGGGCGAAGACATTAGATGAATGCAAAATGGAGGCTTTACCCTAAAAGGCTGATCTGGGATGAAGGGGAAGTAGGCAGTGGACGCCTCCTCCTCTGTCCATTTCCCAGACACACGGGCATTACGCAGGAACTGGCGGTCACTGAAGCGAGCCGTGAGTTTCAGGGCCACGTCATACAGCGGCTCCTCCTTCCCCGAGTCACGGCCGCAGGCCAGGCTGACGTCAAAGCTGGGGGAAGAAGAAAAGATGGCAAATGACGTGCCAGACTTGACAGCATGGCACGGTGAAATAGCATGTCAGATGATAATTGCAGATTGCTAATCTGGGATAAGTCAAGTGCATAATTCTGCTGCTGCTGTGTCAGAACCAAGCAATTGTGTGGTAATTATGCGTAATCCCTGCCGCTTGTTTTGGTTTATCCTCACTCCCCTGCAGCTGTGCAATCTGCACACAGGCTTCTTTTTGTTTCAGCTTGGCCTTGTAGTAAAAGTCTTCGGCACAGTGAGATGCAACATGAAGAAAACAGCTGTGTGCTTTGAGCTCCTGTCAGCTGGGACACTCACACGAACTTTGGCATGAATACTCTGCCAGCAGCAGCAGCAGAACAAGATGAGGTCACCCGGAGGTTTCTTCCAAGTTTGACACAAGTTTCCATGTAGGGTAAATGACACACCCAGACAATTTTGTTCCACTATGGGGCTGCCACCCCCTCTTTCTCCCTCCCCCCCCCCCCCCCCCCCCCTTTTGCTGGCGAGGAAACGCCCTGTCTCTGCATACTTAAAGAGCCACCATTCTCTCAGGCTGCCCACGCATTACTCAGTGTCCTGGGGTGGCTGTACAAGTCTGACGAGCCCGAGCACAAACACTCCAAGTCTAGTTTTAAATAGGCAGAGATAAGACTTGGCTGCAGGTAGCGTGCGAGCATGCTTTGTGTGGCGTTATCTCACCTGTCTGGCTCCAGGTCGACAATGCCCATCACTATGATCTTCTTCCCTGGACGCATGCCGCCCCGGATGCGTCCGCTGAACGGCACCGTCTACGCAAAGCAGGTTGGAGTTATTTTACGCACAGGGTCTGAGCGAGAATCAAAAGAAGAAGGGAGCGCTCCGGAGACTTGTTTAACCTACCAGCAGGCGTGACAAATCCTCCTTGTCGGGTGAAATGAGTCCGGGGTTCCCCAGCGAGTCATTCAGAGGGTCATCCTCCACGTTCTTCAACACCAGTAACAAAAATAAAAATACAAACTGTTACAATCAGCTCGGATACAAAGTGGCTTGACACAGGTGAGACATGAGAATGTGGGCCTTTCGTTTAGTAAACACACACACACACACACACACACACACACACACACACACACACACACACACACACACACACACACACACACACACACACACACACACACACACACACACACACACACACACACACACACACACACACACACACACACACACACACACACACACACACACACACACACACACACACACACACAGCGTGGTCTCACTTGTAACAATGACGAGGTGGCAGCAGACCTGTCATGGTTTCATGGTGTCACTGAATCGGGGCCAAAAGAGCCCATTAAACTCCGCATCGACCACAGTTCGGAGGTAAACGCAGTCGTGCGGCGCACCGGCGGAGCTGAGCGGCCTAGGTGAGCGCGCACAGTGGATATATTGGATATCCTATTTGCTCCACGGCCGCAGATGAAAGAGGAGTCGCCCTGCGCGCAGAACGCGCGGCGCCGTTCGCGATCGCAATAATAAAAGCGCCGGATAATGCGCGTAACGATGCGCTGAGGCCGAATGTGCGCAAAGAAAAACACATCCAAACCCATGCCTTGTCCTCCCCACCCGTCGGCTTTAAATACTTACTATTCCGTCCTTTTCCGCTGCCTGCACCGCCATCTTGAGCAGAAGAGCATAGGATGCTGATTATCGGAGCAGAGGCAGCCCTGCCGGGTGGTGTGTGTGCGCGCGTGTGTGTGCGTGTGTGTCAGCGTCGTGGCACTGACTCAGGAGGATATTCCTGTTCCTGCTCCGATCCCTGGGTCTACTCCGCGCGTCTGGCACAGGCCTGGGGCGCAGCCACTGAGCAGGACATCCCTCCGCTCCTCTGCTCCAGTGTCGGTCCTGAAATGGGTGGATGTCTGCTGACGTATGCTTTATAATAATTACAGAGCAAAAGCTTAATCCCCGTCTGTTGGAGACGGCTAATCAGACAGATTCCCCCCTAGCCCTTCACCCAGTCACCCCACGCGCTCTTTTTGAGTTTTATGTTGAAGGATAAAAAAAAACAACAACAACAACCTGATTGGTAGAATAAATGATGGGTTTGGAGCCACAGGACTGTATTTGCGTGTCACATATTCGCTCTGAATGTGGCCTAGTTGGCTCACGTGAACCCACTCAATACTTTTGAATGATTAAACAATACTGTGGGGCTCAGAAGCGACAGCAGGCTAAAAATAGAAGAAAATAATCCAGTTTCTGTTGCCTTCAGAGGATAATAACTATATTAAAAAAACTGGATAAAGTGCTCAACACACACACACACACACACACACACACACACACACACACACACACACACACACACACACACACACACACACACACACACACACTGCGTGTCAATACCCCCCAACTTTTCCATTCGTTTGAATAATTTGGTTAAACGAGCCCACTCCGCCACCGTCTGGTCATTTCTAGACATTACAAGAACAAAAACAAAAAAACATTTTCACAAGTCATCAAATTGAATAACTTAACCCAAGAGATTGTCCTGTGTATGGATGGATGGATGGATGATAATTCTACTCATAAGAATAATCAATGTATTTTGCCCCCATCTTTTAAGGGGGTAAATCTTTTCCTGTCTGTGCACCTTATTATCACACGTCAATTAAAAACAAAAGAGAATGCATCATGCACATACACATTTCAATATTTTTTAATTATTTTAATCTCATTTTATTTAATCTGTCAGTGTTTATTTGCATGTTTTGTCTTGAAGTCTTCAAACACCCTTGAATAACCAGCTAACACCCTATAAAGGGTTAAATGAGATTGTCAATCGAATCAATGGTTGTTACCCCATTGACACTGTAAGCCCCCCCAAGCATTTTATATACATTCAGCTACCCTGCCTGCAAAGTCCAAATCATTGAGTTGAATGTTCTTTATTAACTGGCATCAATCAATCCATCCATCCATCCATCCATCCATCCATCCATCCATCCATCCATCCATCCATCCATCCATCCATTCATCCATCTAACTATTGGCCAATCCCCGCGAACTATAGACGGGGGCGGGAAACGTCCTGGACAAGCCACCAGTCTATCACAGGGAAAACACGGAGGAAAGTGTGAGCTGATTTTTACAATGATGAACGGAGCTGACATAAATACAACAAGATCTTGTGCAGCAGACACACAATACACATACCCAGAAGCTCTTTGTTAGATGAGATGACAGCAGAGTATCAGTTTTTCCCACCAGGTTGGTTACACTGCAGATCATATCCGCCACAACAAATTATAACGTGAATTAACGTCAGTCCAAATTTAAAGACTGTCTCAGTTTTCTATGGTTTCCTTAGCCCCCCCACCCCCCCCCCCCCCACACACACACACACATTCAGACTCACTACAGAGTAACACACAGCAAATGGATGTATGTATGTCAATATAGAGAACAACTAAAAGTATATTCAAAAAGTAGATAGTTCCGTTGCCTGCCACTCATTAAAGCTTATACGTTGCCTGCAGGTGTATCTGTGTTTATTGCTGTCTTTCTCTCTATGTCTAAGGAATTTACCTCTTGGATTAATAAAATATTTTCTATTTCTGTTTTCCTATCTTGTGATGAATTGGTGACCTGTCCAAAGTGTACCATGCTTTCGCCCTTGAGCGGGGCTTGTATCCCGCACCCCATGACCCAGACGAAGACAAAGCAGTATAAATGATTAATGTATTTGTTATGCCTGCATAATGGGCCCTTGTATCCCCTTACTGATTGCAGGATGTACTCACAGTCAGAAAGTGAGTGATGATGTAGTTGTCTAACCTTCAAACGGGATTCCAGGAAACAAAAAAAGGAAATTAAAATGTACATTTTATGAGCATTTTATTTGAAATAAAGACCAAAGTGTCCTGCATGCTTTTGCATATTTGGTCCCCCAAAGTGATGAGAAACGCCCCTGGCGGTGACGCTCAGATTTCGCAACAATATTCACAGGTGAATTTATTGGAAAATGTCCTCTTGTGTGATTTTTTTTTATTTTTTTAAGTCGGTCCTCTCTATGATTGTAGTCACTGTGGTCCCTCAGCCCATCTTCCCTCCCTCCCTGCCTCCCTCCTCTCTCGCACAGACTCAGCCGCCCAGCTGAGCGCTCCGCCCCTCCCTCCCCTCGCTCTCCCCCCCCCCCCCCCCCCTCCCTGCTGCCATGGCCGCGGAGGCTGCCGGCCACAGTGATGGGACGAGCGCTTCTGCAGACTGCACGGAGATGGAGGAGCGGGTAAGGTGTCAGGGTGGATCTGTTTACGGTGGACGTCGGGGATCGAGGTGGCGCGTCGATAACGCGCCGCTGCTTCTGCAGCGGCTGCAGCGGCTGCAGGATGCACGCATTTCCAGCCGGTTTTTGATTTTTTTTTTTTTTTTTGCATGAGGGCTCGTCGGGTGGGTGAGGCAGCATATGTGGATTCAGGGCAGGGATGACGGGTTTGTGAAGAGGCAGCGCACCGAACCGCACCGCATCGCACCTTGCAGTAGCGCACTGCTGCGCACCGCACCGCTCCAGCGCTCCATCCTCTGCGAAAAGGAGATGTGAAAGTGCGGCAGCTGGTCGGCTTTCGAGGCTCAGCTTATAAACAGTCCACCACTGGCCACTCTTTATTTAACAATTGGCGCACTGGGATTTTGTCTCACTGAACCCGGGCTGTTTGAGTTGCTCCTGTCGAGTCCGTTTGGCGGTGACGCAAGTGGGCAGCAAGTTGGCTGCAAGGCAAGGGTGGGAATTCATCGTGATCGACTGAGCAGAGCAAGGCATGAATGAAAAGAGAGGCTTTGTTGCGCTGCTCGAAGTCGTTCTGAATGGACGGTGTCCACCACGAAGGGCCAGATAGAAGCACCATGTGGCAGTTTCTCTAATTATAGGGCTGCTCATTCAACCAGGTGATTGGAAAAGTGGAAATAATGTCTACATGGATGGGAAATTGGCGTTCGGGTTACAGAACGTTTAAATCAGGAGTTGCCAGAGGTACAAATGAGATACAGCTGTGTTTGTTTACTATAACTGGTAAATTTAGTAACAGAAAACAAAGGCAAGTGTTGCAACTTGCAGTGCTGGTGAAAGTGTAGCTTTTCTTGGACAGAAAGTGGAAAAATCTGTCAGTAGGAAAAGAAAATCAAGCATTTCAAATATATGACGTTGCAATGAAGAGGTATTATATCCACAAGTGAGTACCTGATTGTGTTTAATTGGCATCAATGGGGAAAAATAGTAAACAAAGGGCATCTAAAAGTGTTTTCCATTTATAAAGCTGAGGCACAGAAAGACCTGTCCATCTAATTACTAGATGACAAAAAACGCAGACAATCGAAATGATGAGTTAATGGCCTTACAAGTGACCTGTTCTTATTTCTACTAACTCATTTCTTGACATTACAATAAACAAAGGTATGCAATCCAAAACGGTAGATTCCAGCAGTGCATGTTTGCAGAAAATGTGGCGCAGGTGGTTGGAACAGTTAAAAAATCTCTATAAAATGTAGAGAGTGAAAGTTCAAATTTGCTTGAGCCACTTGGGATTTATTGGTTGTATTTAATTGCTACAAATGCACAATTTTGTGGTTTCAAACATTTGGTACAAAATAAATCATGTTTAAGAAAGTGTGTGTGTGTGTGTGTGTGTGTGTGTGTGTGTGTGTGTGTGTGTGTGTGTGTGTGTGTGTGTGTGTGTGTGTGTGTGTGTGTGTGTGTGTGTGTGTGTGTGTGTGTGTCTGTGTGCGTGGTCACTCCTCCAATGAAAGCATGCATTCCCCGCCTGCCAAATGGTGAACCCAACCAGTTCTTCCACTTTCCTGAGGTGTTTGTCAGCTGATGTTGACATCCTTTTTAGTTGTTCTCTTTAGTCCTATTTGGCTCACTCGCCAGGTGCTGCTCATCCTTTCCACTTCCCCCTCTTTGTCTGCATCCTCTCACACAGGTGAGTTGTTCTGTGTTGCTGCTCTATCCTCTGATCAGCCTCCTCTTGGTGAAGATGAGGTTAGTTTATCTATCTGCGATAACGTCCGGGCGGCGTTATCGCAGATGTGTCTGATGGATAAGAGTGAGTGGGTTTTCTAATCAGGTAGTGTGAGTTCAAGGATGGGGAGATGTCTACAAATGTAGGCTAAAGTGCCAAAGGTGAGGCAAGCCCAACGCTCCAGATTACACAATGGAACCTTCCTAATCTCTGCTGGAAAATGACTGATTCTGGATTAAAGACTGGGGGTTTAGTTGGAAACCCGTGAAAGAAGGCTGTTATTGGAGATTACTGGGTGCAGGATTGTTTCGCGGTCCACATACTTTGTCTGGAGCACATTGGCAGCGCTGCAAAGAAACCACCAGGAATATCAGAATCTTTTCTCTTTGTTGTTGTTTTCATCGGGCAGGAGATTCTTGTTGGACTTCTCAGGTTAAAGGGCAAACTAGTTTATCTCCTTCTTGCATTCTTGAGCAAGAAAAATTCTCATCCTGGTCGTCTCCTTAAGTGTCTGTCTTGCTCGGAGGAGTAATTTGCATTGTCTTCCAGAAAACTGCTGCCACTCCTGCTGCGAGTGCGGCAGGAGATTAACTTCATACTACATTTTATTTAAGTCAGTAGTGCAAGCGGCAGCTTATTTCAATGTTGCATCATAGCTGGTGGCAACAATCCAGAAGTCAAAAATAGAAAAAATCTACAAAAATACTAATACCGGTACTTGGAAACAAAAAACAGCAGAAAGAGGAACATATACATGTGACTATTACTGTCGGAGGGCAGATAACCTGAACTCAACAACCATATCACTTTTCGTTGATGTGAATGAAACTAGAACTACTGAATGATGTTTAGGAGGATAATCACAAATGGAGTACAGCAGATTTTTCACGTCACCAAATGCAAACATAATAGGAATCCAGTTAATTCATGAAATGGAAGAATATACAGTCTACACATAAGGGCTGGCAGTGCATAATGTGTTCATCTATCATTATTGAGTACAGTTACTACTTTGAAAAGCAGTGGATTTATTTTTATTAATTACTACAATTATTAAATAACTAGCTTTAATAATATTGACATAGCAAATACTCTCTCTATATACATACATATTCTTTAATCTAGCTGTGGTTCAAGAGCTGTGCTTTATAACTGATTCGTCATTGTAATACTGCATGTTGGAGCCGTCCTGGCTGATTAACAACGTTTCTTCTCTCGTCCAGCTGAAGCACGGGAACATGAAGGCTGATTTGGAGGCGTCGCTGCCTGCTGGACAGGATGAATACGCCATCCGCTGCCGAGACGTGTGCCGGTCGTACGGCAAACTGAAAGTCCTCACGAACCTGAACCTCACCGTACCGCAGGGACACATGTGAGTGGAGCGACCCCGGCTCAAGTCTGCATGTTACTGCGCTCATGTATTTAAAGCCCAGGACGTCATGTCTGATCAGGTCTTCATGGAAATGGGTACAATCAAAGTGCGTGACAATTGCGTGAGTACATGAATGTTCTCCTACGCCAGAGTCCCTTCAGAATGAGTTCAGGGAGAAGAACGTGGCCTCGGTGGGAAACTATTCTCTGAGCTATTTGGATAATCGGCCTTTCCCACGGGCAACACGAGTCTTTTACTGAGAGTCCCTCAAAATAACAAATATGGGAAAAGGTCAAAATGCATTTTAGTAAAAGACTATTTCCCAAAGAAAGCGTGCAGTTTTTGTTGATACCAGATTTTTACTTCACAGATATGGTAGACAAATAATATCACATTGTCAATGTTGTCAACTGAAAGCTAAACCATATGGATGGAAATTGTATCACTATACCTATCACACAAATTGTTTTTCTTTTTTTACTTTATTTATGGTATATCTTGAAGATTAGACCTTCACTTCACATTACTGTGTAATTAGATTTTGTCCAGGGTGTGTGCTCTTACACCGGACCTTTTCAACCCTTTTTGTTTTTCGGACAGAGTGAATTTGATTCAGATTCAAATGATTGGAAATGTCTGCAGGTCTTTCCTCTCCTGTACAGTGCAGCTGGAGATCCACACAGTACAGCCATAACGCACCATTCTATCTATGTAGCCGAGGTTTCCTGAGAGACTGCAGGAAGATATTTGGCATATTTTGCCCTTTTTTTGACTTTTTCAGTTGAGACATGATGGCATTTTTTGTTTTACTGTATCCACTGGATGCTTCTCCCAATTTAACACTGTACACTAGTTTTGCATATTAAATTGAAGTCTATGGGAAACAGTAACCTTTACCAAAAGTCTACCTCAAACTGTCCTGTTTTATGTCTAAAAGTCTAACATTTTTCAAGAATATTTCAGATAGTGAGACACCTTTTATTGGATATGGTACGAGTTACAACGGCAGCCCAGCTCACTACAACAGACTCAATGCAGCCACTGGCGACTCTCTCCAGTTATCAAGGCTCACTATCGATGTTGGCTAAACCGTGTCTTCTTTACAAGTTGTCGCCAACCAGGGCAACCGGTTCAGCAGCGTGTGAGATCAATCGGCCTGACCAACGCACTGTGAAGTAATCCTTTAATTACTTTGACAGGGTAAGAAACAAAAGTGAGATATCGTGGGGTCATGGAGGGGTTTCTGCACGTACATCTATAAAACAGGCTAAATTGCGTGTAAAAAGATTTTTTACTTTTTGTTTGTGTTGTTGAGATCGGCAAAAGCTGAAATCAAGAATGATGTCACACGCAAACAGAGATTTTCAAATGAGCATCATTTCTGTGTTTGTTTGCGTTCGTTCACCATGGATTCAGTGAATGAAGCCATGAGACTTCACAAACACTAAGTGAATGGGGAACACCACTGAGTTGGTTTTGTCGATGGAGGAAGTTATCAAATATACTGAACATCACTGACGTCACAAAAACATGAACGTTTTTGTGAAAGAAATTGAAACAACAAGCAGCATTCCTGGGTGAATTGTCGGACCCAGCAGGAGCCAGCCACAGCTCACCTTTCTCATATCTGCAGACTGATCACATGATAAAATCTCAATTTCCTGAAAGACGACCAGGTCTACCTTCAATAAAAATGGTTTAGTTTTGCTTCTGGGGGCTGGAACCAGATGATGCACTTATCCTAATTGGCGGCAAGAGCTGCAGAATACAATACAAAGCATTTTTCTCTCAAGTTCTGAGAAAAGCGTAAATCCACAATGCAGGTTTTGATGTATTCATCTGTCACCTTATCTGTGTCACTGTACTCTGAATGATTTATGTGTCAATTGTCTCACACATGCCTTCATTGTCGAAGTGAAAGAAATATATGAGAAAGACCCGAGGGAAAGCTTAAAACCTTAGAGTCCAAAAATCTGCAACTTTCAGAGTTAAAAAAAAAGGAGATTTTAGTCCCTAAAATTTAAAAAGGAAGAGTTTGAAAAAGGAAGAAACTGAAAGTAAGTTAATCTCATTTACAAACTGTGAAACATTGCCTAAAGCAAACTGATGCATCAACGATCATGTGCCATGTGTCGTGTAAAATGTTTGTTTCCCTAACGATTAAACAGGTGATATGGAAACAGATTGTGAGCAACAGAATAACGAGCTTTATTGATACTGACGCCTTTGATATAACTACAAAAAAAGGCATATTCAAAGAATAAAATATCTCTTTTTGAGCTTAATATTTTCCATTTTGTTCTTCGGCTGCTTCTCCTTATCCATGGCACTACCTGCTGGCTTTATCTTGTGTTTATCTCGTATTCTCATGGCTGCCTGCACGCATCACTGTATGTGTAAGCAGCCGACACTTTCTCTATCACGGTCAACTCGTTTCCTCTGAGGGAACGGCTGATAAGTCACGGCACTGATATGGAAAGTGGTGAAGTTGGTATTCAGGCTTTTGTCTTATAGATAATTTTTATAAACATTAACGTCAGATCCAAAGAACATTCAGCCAGGTGGTATGTACATTTATTGTGTATGTTACAGTTATGGTCTTTTGGGGCCCAGCGGCTGTGGGAAGACCACTCTTCTGAAATGCATCGTGGGAACCCTGAAGATCTCGCGGGGTCACATCTCAGTGTTGGGAAAGCCACCTGCATTTCCTGGTCACGACGTCCCGGGGAAGATGGTTGGATACATGCCACAGGTCGGAGGCCCATTTGCATTGTAATATTGATTTAATTGTGAGACATGTAGAGTGTTTAGTATAAAGACGACAAACAATAACCGAAATCCTTGGATCAGCCAATGGAGGGTGAATCAAACAAGAAACTGTTTAGACTTCCAGACCCTGAATTAGAAAAAAAACTAAATCGGTTTTTGTATGGAATTACAATTTATGCACAAATGTAGCATGATCATAATAATAGAACAAGAAACAATATGTGGCAAATATATACCCAATGCATACAATGAATCATATTTAGGTCTCTTATGAGCAAATAACACATTTTATTGTAGGACAGTCATACTAAGTAGAGTCGAGATGATCTTTAACAGGAATCCAATGAGAAATCTTAACATGTATCCAGTGTTACTTGGCTTGAAATTGTGAAATACAAATGTTATTGTTAGGGTTAGTTTTACACTTTCAAACAAATTCTATCAAATAAGAATCACATCTAATGGTTTCATTTCAGTTTTGAAATACCCTTGAGATGGTTGAAATTTCAATAAGTCCCAATAAAAGGTTAAATTACATTTCCAACCTCGGAAATCAGCAGTTCTACGGCTCCATTGATGGATGGACAATAACAAATTAGTTCACTGATGTCCTTGAATGGTAGAGAAAAAAGTAAGACACTCACATAAACAAACACAAAGTTAGAAACCACGTCGTAATCTAAAGTTTATCTGAATGTCTCCACTTCTGAACCATTTACTTGAACACTGATGTGCTCAGATTGGGTTCATCACCGGATTCAGGCAGTGGATCAGCCCCATAATGCTTTGCTTTGTCATCTCGAACATCTACGACGTGCACGCATCATTCAGCACCGAACTGTACCTGGACACTGCCATTTGTTTTTAAACACACCATGGGTGAAGTGTCAGGTGTTGAACGACAGAACAGGCATGTGAAGGAATCCTGCAGACGCTCTGACAGTGGTAAACAACAGAACAGGTCATTTATGTGGACTGTGGTCAGATCATAAACATGGTCACACCATCGCCTCCTAACCAATGGTAATTTCAGCCTGATAAGACCAAACGACGACTATTGTGGCCTTTGAACACTGAAATCCACGAGCTCTTGTGCTGCAGGTGTAATGTAGCCGTGCTACAGTAAGCCACCCGTACCTGAGTGTGTCTCATTACTGTCAGGCTGGATAACTGATGAGGCCGATAACACACATGGCGTGCGTCCTCAGGAGAATCACATTCGACCCTGCAGGAAGTGATCTGTGACCCAGAGACGCAGCAATGTGACACCTCCGATGTGGGCTACATCTACTGAGAAGAAAAAAAATCCATCATCCTATAATCAAATAGTACAGCTGGCAAATTATGTTATTTTTTTGTTTTGTTTTGTTTTGTTTTTTGGGGGGAAAATGAGAATTTAAGGTTTAATTTGACCTAAAGCACCCACTTTAACGTGTCTAGATTGAAAATATTACGCCATGTACTTTAAAGTCAGTATAAACAAACACAGTCGCTTGGAAAGTTGCAAAAAACAAACAGAAAAGACCAATATTCCATCATTAATAGTTGAAAAACCTCTCTTAATCTACTCTCGGCTTCCTTAATACTTACATTATGGAGTCCTACTGTACCGCTGTCCTATAATAATGCACAAAAATGCTTGTTGTGTAACATCAGGTGGCGAAATGGTATATTCATATGTGTATAAATGTGAAACAATTCAAAAAGCATGGACCCGTGCACCCTCTTGAAGCGCGCCTGTCTTTGTGTTGTGTTGAACAGGAGTTGGCACTGTACAATGAGTTCACCATCAGCGACACCCTGACTTTCTTTGGCCGAATTCACGGTCTGACGTCGAAGGAAATGCAGGCGCGGATCAACTTTCTCATCGACTTCTTAGATCTACCTCAGAAACAAAGTCTGGTCCGAAATCTCAGGTAAAAACACAAACATGTACTTTTCAGGATCAACAGTGAAGGTTCCAAACCGTTATACAGCAGTATAATCACTATCATTTTGACCTTCAGTGAACAATGATGTGATTCATGCATGTCAGATTCAAAAGTGTTTGCGTATTATGGGATGCTTAGGTAGTTTTCCAGCTGTCTGCAGACATCTGTTGCACTTCGTGCCCTGAGTTATCAGACTCCATCTGCTCACACCCAGATATCTTATCGCTCTCTTCCATAACAGTCATCCCAGAATCCATAAAACATTATTGGCTTGATTTACTAAGATAAACCTCAATTAGATGCAAATGCTGACAGATTGCATTTTCAGTTTGTGTGTGTTTTTTTAACTGATCAACTCAGTTAAAAATAAGCGATAAGCAATAAGCGATAAGCGATAAGCGATAACGCTACGTGTCACCTCATGTGCAAACAGGATCTTGAAATTGGGGTTTTGCTCGCATTAGACCCTGATAACACGAGAACAATATGATGGAAATTGTGTCGCTGCTATATTTGTTTGCTGGTTTGGCACATCATTTCACTTAATGATCATGTTAAATCTGCTTTGATGATGAGTTATTCCTCAACATGTGGATTGATGCTTTAAGTCTACAGTGTGAAACTTCATCGCGATCACAGAGGAATCAATAATCATCAGCAAAAATGACCAGTCATCATAATCATCTTGCAGCTCTGTATTCACGCGCCTGATTCCTCACAGAGACCCCTCTGTTCACCGAGAGGGCTCTCGCTCCTGCGTTCATATATACATAATTTGTGCTGTGACGGCCTGTCATGTCACTGAGATACAACATCTCACCAGTTGCTTTTCAGGACAAAACTCAGTAAAAATGAACCCAGTGTAAGGCCATGCATGATGCTGGTATTCATGGTTGCCTGAGATGGCCCTCGCTTATAGTTTCTTCTGCAACTTGACGCTACATTCAGGCTGAAACTGTCTGAAAGCTATTCCTGGTATGAGTAGCACGCTGTGTGTGTGAATGATCAACTTATGATTAATTATTCCTTTGTGTTCACTGAAAGTGTGGCTTCCCTCCAGCATCTCAGCCTCGGGCTTTGTGTTTTATTTTTATTTTTTCTCTGTGTTGCCAGGCAGGTTTGTCTTGCACCACCTCTTTCTGGAGTGAACGGCACGTGTGGAAGCATGGGAGAAAGTTCAACGTGTTTCCCTGTGTTGTTGTGTTACTTTCTCACCTGTTTTGTTTTTTTCTGTGTTTCTGTGGCCCAGCGGGGGTCAGCGGCGCCGCGTGTCTCTGGGAGCGGCTCTGCTGCAGAATCCGGAGCTGCTCATCCTGGACGAGCCGACGGTCGGCGTGGACCCGGTGCTCAGGGCGAAGTATGTAACGATCCTACAGTGAATGGGACGAAAGCTAGGGTAGCAATAACTGCTCCAATCATCAAAACAGTGCCAAAAAGGTAGTCAAAATGGGTGAAATACAAATAAAATCCGAATCCACTCACTTTTACAAACATGTACGTCACTAACATAAACTATTAGAGAGGCAACGTCACTGCTTTATTTTATTTAGAGCCTGCAAATACAAAAGTTGCCCATGTGGATGAAGGACAGCGAGAGACAACAGCAGCACAACAATTTTCATGTGTGACGAAAGTAACAAGCTCATCGAAACGGCTTCATTAATTTCATACTAATAATCAGTTACCGGTGTGCAAAAAGTAATGTTGTTGCAGCAACCTGATATTCCCATATATATAATTAGGGCACTATATTGTATTTTATTAGGCAGCAGCAGAATTATTTCATTGTTCACTAATTTGCAATCATCGCAAATACTGATCGTTTTCACTGCTGATGACCTGTCTGAAGTGAGACTCTAGCTTAGTTAGATAGCTAGTTTAACATGGTTGAATTCAGACATTGATACATTTTGTTATCACTTTTTTTTATCTGTTTGTTCAGCAGTATTGCCTTTTAATTTTCCAACACAATCTCAACATCAAGCACTCATGAGACATGAAATGTCAGCTTGATTGAAATGTTGCGAATTAACATATTTTACAAAGATTAATGTTGTATTCAGTATTAAAGGGGAAACTGGGAAAAGTCCTACTTGGGAGAACTCCATCTGGATGCTAGTGTGTTTACTGTAACCGTTTACCAATCGAAAAACGCCACAACGTGTTTGATGTCACTCAAGAAATTAGAAAATGTACTCACAAACAAACGGGTTATTTTCATGTTCCTTTTGCTTGAACTTATGCAGACTGAGTGCAAGTTCGATGTATTAACAGCAGAAAACAGCTTTACAGAAAATGTGCGTGAATCTGAGCCGTATGCCCCTGATTTGGTTGTTCTTTTTGTTGATAATCTGGTTTATCTCGTTAGCACAGGTGGAAACATTTGTTATTGTTAACTTTCAACTGAGGACATTCCCGCACAAACGCAGAAAACAGCGCTGTTAAATCAAATACAGTGACTAAGTTGCAGTCACACTTATATCGCAACAGTTGAGAAGTAATCTGGACTAAAAACAAAGGAGTGAGAAAATCTGGCTTTTTTTTTTCATTTATTCGTTTAAAGCATGCTGCACCCCCTCTGCGTGTTACTCCAGTGTCATTGTGTAATCGCAAATGCCTCCTCAGATCAAGCCGGTTGGCAGCGAAGCTGTTGTTGGCGAAGCTGCATGCTGTGAGCTTAGGAAAACTCCATCAGCGAACGCGTTATGTAATTTAATTTGCTCCCTTTGGGTCAACCTTCCAGGATCTGGCAACATCTGGTGGAGATTGTAAAGACGGGGAAAGTGTCGGTCATCATCACCACGCACTACATAGAGGAGGCCAGGCAGGCCAATGTGGTGAGTTTATTCATTTACTGCAACCAAGGGACACACACGTATGAAAACACGCATGAACGTGCATTTGGGACTAGAGAAATGAGCACTGCAGTGTTCCACATTCACACTCATCCACATGGTCATGGTCCTCTTCATGGAAGTACAATGCGTCTATTGATATACACTGTGTTTGGATGAGCTTTATTTCTTTATTAGAGTTGACAGGAAGGACACAACCTCATTAAGAGTTAGAGGCTCTGTTGTGTGTTTGCTCTGCATCAAACTGGGTGGCGTGATGTCGTCGTAAATAATGACTGCAGCGACTGACGTCTCCCACTGAAAGCAGCATGACGTTTTACTTCCTTTCTCCACATTTGCCGTTACGATAAATATATATTATAACTGCATTTGACCTGTTTGAATGATCTCAAAGTTTCTTTTTTGAAATCTTGACATTTATATATATACTTTTAAATTGCAAAATAAAATAAAAAAAATCCCTCCGAGTGTGACTTCAACATGCATCTCATTGACTACAGTGATAAAACTATGGTTTGCACTGAATACAAGCAGTATATGATGTTGGTGTCTGTCAAACAACAGTGTTCTTTCTCTTACCTGCAATTTACCACCTGAACTCTACCTGACATGCGAACAATTAATGCACTGTGCATTTATACATAAGTCATCATAGTCTAGCCATATATAAATATATATATATATAATCAACATGTTGGTGTGCACATACAGTCTCTCTGTGTTGATTCTGTAATGGACTGACAACCTGTTCAGGGCGTGTCCATGTGTCCAACTACTCTGGGTTGATTTAACCCAGCCATATCTCTGCTGTTTCTTTATAGGTGGTCATAACAGAACTATTAAAAGTGATAAATTGAGCATAAAATATGTTTATTGACTGTAGTTTTATGATTTCATTTGAGGAAGTGCTCAATCTGGACTTTGGAGCTTCTTTCTTTCTTTGCAGCTGATAAATGAAGTTGTTGCACTGTCTGAACTTCGAATCCAGTCACTGCAAAGACAGCGAGGGCCGACGAGGAGGAGTCACAGAAATCAGGCCACAGGTTTCATCTGAAAACAGCTACACAGGCAATTTTACAGCCAATAGTCCGACACATTTCAGTCCCCTTCACTGTTGGTCACGCTAATACTTAGCTCAACATAAATCTACTGATTTCATGAGTTCGCTCATTGTTTTAACATGACCTTCTTTGTATATGAACCCCGTAAAGCCACATGTTTTAAAGTTGAAGGTTTGCATGTTAGATTAGGTTTCTGAAAGCCACCTTTGTTTTCTTTTGATTTAAATCCATAAGCCATCATTTGGGGAATTAATGCATTTTTAATTGGGAATTTAAGGCAGCTTTGGTGTTTAATTTTGCACAAATATTTAGCATTGGTATAAAGTATTAACAAAGTCTTAATCCTAAATGTTTCTTTATTCTTTGAAGTGACTCATATTTACAAAGATATGGCTTGTGAGAGATATGTGAAAATGCAGAGGTGAAGTATAGGTATTTGTAATTTCTTTCACTTTGCAGAATCTGTACTTTATTTACATAATTATCTCAAAACAATTGAATCAGGTCAACTGGACCTGTCTTAGAAGTTTCATACCTCACCCAAGTGGATTCACTGATTCATGTCTCAGCTCTCGAGTAGTTTTTGACAACATTGAATTTTTTTCTACTCAAATATGAAAACAAATATCTGTACTTTCTCTTCTTCGCAGTATGTTTCAACCTTACACTGAAATAATTCATTGTCATTGCAAAATAAGATTTAACTATTAATCTCAATTTGAAAAAAGGAATTTTTAAAGTCATATTGAAATTGCATATGAAACTAGTGACAATAAATGTTCATGCATTTTTAAACATGTGCTCCAACGTGTCTAATAAGTCATATTTAAAGTTGGTTTGACTTTTTTTGACAGTGGGTATTGATGGGAAGTGGCAGCAGGATTGTAATTGAAGGAACCTTTAGTAAGAGCAATCTCCAATTTAGTGAAAAGTTTAAGATTAAATTGGTGAATTCTGTCATATTTTGGTCAGTTTTACATTTTCTAACATATTCTTTGACATATTGATGTAGTCGAGTCATGTTTTTGTTTTTTTAAGACTCAGAAATCACAAGACTGTTTCTTGATAAAGAAGATAAAGTGTTACTTCTGCTTTGGTCTCCTGTTGGTGTGTAAAATGCAGAACCAAAAGCTGAACGGTTGCTTTTTTTTATTGCTTTGCTGGTCACACAGATACTGTACTTGTTACATTTCTCACTCGCCCACGATCGCCACATGTTTGCCCTGTATTAAGGCTACAAATTGAAGGGAATTTCACCTTTCGTCCGGGTTTTAGTGGAGAATTTACCATCACGTGGTGGTTTAAAAGCTCTTTGAGGAGCTATTTCAGCCTGCTGAGAGACCAGGGAACACTAATTACTTGTATCTCTTCTTTAACAAACCACCAAGCTTGAACTCTAGCGTGAACTTGTCGACCTGTTCCCCCATGTCACATTTAATCAGTATGTTTGTGTGCATAGCCATTGTATGTGCGCGCTCTGTCATAATCTAAACGAAAGAATGTGAAACTGCATAATGGGAGGATTTAAAAAATATATTTTTTGTCAACCTGTGTGTAACAAGAAGTTCATTTTGGATTTTGATTGAAAAATCTGGACTCAAACCAGTCTGATCACTCCGTGCGGTCTCCGCTTGGTTATAAGTAGATGAAAGAAGATCACATAAAAAAGGCAACGCAAACAAAGTAGATTTGTTGAATTCATTTGAATCCATGCGCCATGACTTTGTCAGGTGAAGTGGCTCACGGCGATGCATCACTTCACCGTGAAGGAATGAGCTCTGTGGGGACAAGTCAACAAGCTCCGCGATAGTTTCATCCACCTCATACCATCGGGTACAAAGGGAAGCGTTGATTCACTGCAGAGTTTGTTTTTGCCTTGTTTGTCCTATTGAAATGATTGAAGGGACACCTTTTAGTTTCACACACAAAACAAGAAGAGGTCAGAGTTTAGGAAGGTCGTTTGCTATTTGTCGCTGCCTTAGTCCTGGAATGTCTCAGGGGTTAATTCACCCAGCAAGAACTTTACACATTTAGTGTAGCCCCCTGTTATTCTTAATAAAACACCGACCAATGGGTTTTGATTTGTAAAATGAACATAGAAATGTGTGATCACATTCTGTCAATGAGTTTCTTCTCAACTTGAATTGGCCTAGAGCCAAAAGCAGAAGATCTGGAATATATTCTAAATACTAAAGCAATAAGAAATAATCAAAATCCATTATATGATCCAGGTATATAAGTGTGCATACGTGCATGAAGCTTTCAAGGATCTTTAGTGGTTCTATGACAAGTGTCTCACCACGGCTGCTCTGTCATGTGAATGTGAAATCCATTTATTGTTGTCTTCTCTCCATTTTCTAGGTTGGTCTCATGCGAAATGGTCGCTTGCTGGCTGAAGGCCCTCCAGATGCAGTCATGAAGCAGCACAGTGCAACAGTGAGTGCAGTCTAACCCCCCTCGTGCACACACACACACACACACACACACACACACACACACACACACACACACACACACACACACACACACACACACACACACACTGCAGACGGCGAGAGCACCAAGGAGTAATCGTAACAAATCAGGAGAGGCCGTTTGTCAAATCACAGCAGCTCATTCCAGCTGTTCAAATCCCACATATAACCACACATATTTACCCATGGAGGTGTTAGTGATTGTGAAGTCATTGTCTCCTGCTGTAGACCCTGGAGCACGCTTTCCTGCAGCTGTGTGAGACGTCAGACCGGGTCGGCTCCAAACGCAGCTCCGGTCCGCAGGGAACTGGACCGCTGGAAAACAGCCAATCATTCGACAGCGGACGTGACGAGAGTCAGCCCATTCTCGCAATCGGACCAGCAGCGACAGACGACATTCCCAAATGTTCAGGTAGTACAAGAATGTTTACTTCTTAATTTACTTCTCACTTTAGATTTTGCTGCAAAACATCTGTGGTAAAACTTTCAGCTGTGATCTATAACTTTATAACTTTTATGTAGCATGATCCTGCATGTATATGTGTTGTTGTTTTTTTCATCCCAGCATTCATTCTTTTTCCACACCCTTATATACTCACCGCAGTAAACTGATGACACTTTCCGGATGGATCTTTGTACAGTTGGTCTCGCTGAAGGTTTCCAGCTGCGTAAACCTACAGCAGCTGAACTACAAAATGGTCCATGATGACCTGAATGAAACTCAAGCCTCTCAGCAATCTCTTTGCTACAGTTATTGGAGGAAATCTGTTTCCTGATAGCTGAAAATCTCAAGCACAGCTGTTGTTAAAACATCAGTTATGGTTGTGACTTTTATAGTCATGCTAGGATTTGTAGAGTTTATTCACAATCCAGGAACAAGTCGTGTTCAGTTCGCTGTAAATAAATCAGAAGCATTTGGCCGAGATGTGAGCGTAAAACAGAATTACGACGTGAACCAGATAATCCGAGTTTGAATAGAATGCCTATGCAAACAGCTGTGACGACCTCACGCAAGGTACAGGACACGAGGCCAGAGACAAGACCGATGATAAATACACAGAGAGGGAACAGTGATAATCAGGAGGATGCGGTGGCCGGAAGACAAGTGCTGCGGCACATGTACTGATATTTATATACTGTGTGTGTGTGTGTGTGTGTGTGTGTGTGTGTGTGTGATCAGCGGACTGGAAGGTGCGAGCCAGACACGTGCTGCCCAAGTGGAGGAACATCGCTGCTCTGATGATTAAAACCCTGGTGCGGATGAAGAGGATGCCCGGGTGCGTGTTACTTCACAGCGCATCGCAGCGACTGAGAGCAGAGGGAGTGCATAAGCATAAACGTGTCCCTCCTGCGCCCCCAGCTCGTTGTGCTTCCAGTTCTTGCTGCCCGTCATCCAGATCTCTCTGATCTGTCTGTGTGTGGGAGGAGACCCCAAGGGGATCCAGGTGGCGGTGGTGAACAACGAGACGTCCTCCTCCGCCTACAGCCGCTCACTGCTCTCCTTCCTGGACAACTCCAGCGTGCAGCAGGTGTGTGTTTCTCCCCGGGGGTCACAAAATAAACACGACACGGGGGGAATTGCGGTCTGCTCCGATAACATGTCGTAACATGACACATGACAAAAAACAGAACCTGCGTGACAAATAGCTTCCTTTTTAACCTCAAAGTTAAATGAATGAAGAACAAAAAAACAACAGAAATACAATCATGGCTGCATGGTGATGTAGTGGTTTAGTGGTCAGCTCTCTCAACTCACAGATACTATAGCCATGGTTGGATCTTTCTGTTTGCAGGTTCCATGTTCTGCCCGTGCGTCTGCTTTTGCATCACAGCTTAAAAACGTATTTGAGGTTACCTATAAATATCCTGAAATGTGACTGTGTTTGGATCTCGTCTTAGAAATTTGCTCACAGCGACCTGAGTGAAGCTGTTCTGAAATGTCTCGCAGATTACAGTAACTCAGAGGGCTAATTTGTCTCGAAATGTTTAAAAAAAGAAAAAACTGACACAGAACAACAATAGAATACACAGCAGACCTGTTTATTCTGTCCATTGCTTTAATTTTGAAACATCATTGTTTTATGCTTTTTTTTTTTTTTTTTTTTTTGTCATCGCAGAAGTTTGGGAAGCTGTGCACACACACACACACACACACACACACACACACACACACACACACACACACACACACACACACACACACACACACACACACACACACACACACACACACACACACACACACACACACACACACACACACACTGAGCCAGGGTACATCACATGCGTCACATTCAAATATAAACTGGATCAGTTTTGCATCTGCTCACTTCTTACGTTACACCTGCAGAAAACATTCACCTTCACTTTGTGCTTCTTGCAGTTTATCTGATTTACACGGATGTATGTTTCAAGATTATTTTGTAGCCAGAGCTACAAGAGACTTCTTGTTATGAAAGCTTCACAGGATGGTTTTTGTTGTCGCCATGCAAATGATTTTCACTTCTGCAGTGAAACAAACTGTTGAAACTTCCCTTTTCTGGGAAATTAGTTAAAGAGAAAGATGATCTGTCTGTATTATGAAGCCAAGAATATTTTAACATACTGAAATAAATACATATCTGGGAAAAATTGTTTTATGGCTCATTTGGCTACAATCTATTTATCATTTAACAAACAGTTCTGGAGAGTTGTCATCCTGCATGTTTTGGGCTTTGCTTGGATTGGACATTTTTAATCAGGCAATATCTTCAGAGCATGTCATTACGCTGTAGAATCATCTGGCTGGCTCTACATCGCATTGTGTTACAAAAAAACAGTCCAATCCATCTAATCTAATGAGTGTGAGCAGTTCAGTTTTACACAGAAACCCTAAAAGCTGCAGCATGTGGTGAGTCGTGTGGTTTTTTTTCTACCTGCAGGTACATTTGTCTCACAAAGAAGCTTTCGATGGGATCTATAATGGAGAGTACTGGGGAGTCATCGGCTTCGGACAGAACTTCACAAGTTACCTGACCAAACGGTGAGAGAAACATAACTGAGGCGACTGCCTGTCAGTTTTTGTCTTGTTTTTCTCCCGGGACAAACATCACGTCACTAAAATAGGCCAAACGAGTCCAACACTGACGTCTGTAGACACTCGTACAGATCGAAAAATATTGCCCAGGCATTAGATTAGACTCAAACAATTAATCATTACTTTACAGATAACTATTCTGTGAATTATCAAGTTGTTCTGTTTAACTTTTATGAGTCCAATACATTTTTTTTTCTACTTTTATTACTTTCGACCCAATTTCACTTTTATGCTATTTTAAAGTCCCAAAGAATCTGTAATGGAGAAAAAAATCAACACAATGGTCATTCATGAAACAAGCTGTCAGCTGCTTTACAGGTATAAATAATAAACACGTTTTTAGTAAAGCAAAGCGTATTTCTAAAGAATCTTTGGGTTTTGCAGGTTCTGCCAGCTTCTGCCCCTCTTTTAAATGTTTTGTTTTAATAGTTGAAAGTGAAATTTCACAGGTGCAGAATGGAAATATTACAGATTAAACAATCCTTAAAATACAAGATTTGCTTCTGCAAAAAAAAAAAAAAAAAAAAGAAGAGATACAGTATATGAAACTTTCACACATGACATTTACCTGACATGTTGAGTGGAAGTTTAATGTTTGCAGCTTTTGTCCAACATGTTTATTTGGCAGGTCCCAACTTGTCCAGACATGTTTTGACCTTTCACCTTGTGACTCTTGACCCCCCCCCCCCCCCCCCCATTTGTCTCACCTGCGGCAGTATTTGTGGACATGTTGCAGCATGCACACAATTGATAAAATACACCTGAAATAAACAATTCTCAAAGTAGTAAAGTATAAAATACACACAAATAGTTGTTTCTATCATGTAGATTAAACAGGTGAGCTTAATTTTCAGATTGTTGAAATTTAAGAAATACTACCCACAATGATTGTTTCTCTTAGCAAAAATGTATATGACATTCATTTTTATAACATGGAATGGAAATATTTAAGGTATTAAAATTGCATTTTTAATCATCAAGATTTGAGAATGCATATAAATATCTGCATTTGTAGAGGAGGAATTTAATTGAATTGGAATTTAATTGAATTTGTTGTAAAATGCAGGATCACCTCTATTTGGTCATATACTGTATTATACAATTCAACAGGATGAGTGATAAATATTTTTTCATATAGGTACAGCCCAGTATTGGACTTGTTACACGCATTTTAATATATTTTTTATAACTCAATATTAGTGTATATTGTGGTGCTTTCCCTCAGTTCTCAGTATTTATTACAATTTACCCATATACACAGTTTAGCGCTGAGTTTTCTTTCCTCCAGTGAAACAATGTACAGACGAGTAAAAGCATTTTGTTTTGCTGGAACTGAATATTTAGAAAACCAATCTTTTGTTTCTCTATTGTTGTTGTGCCGTTCCACCCGTCACCCCTCCCTCCGACTCTGACGCACATGAAGTGTTGTTTGAAGTCGTCTTGCACACCTCACAGCCGCCATCATGTGAGCCTGAGTCAGTGCCGCTGGGCGAAAGGGCATGAGTTGTTGTCTCAGACCGGAGCCGCAGCGTTTGATTCCCTGCTCGACGGTCTGGTCCTTCCTGTCCTTCCTCACAGCTTCAAACCAATCAAACACTCTCTCTGTGTCACGAAAAGCCATGTGCGTATTTTTATTGCCTGATAATAACAGTGCGCATGAGTCAAGATGGATAATAACAACGTACTAATGCGCGGCATTTGTACAAACGTGCAAGTCAGTGAGATATTTGTAGATCATGAACATAAAACTGAAGTGCTACGACTGTGTTATAAAACACACAACCAACAAGCACACACACGCACATAAGTATTCCTGAAAATTAAATAATAATCAATAAAAACATAGTGAGAGTGTCTGCATGCATGCGAATTGACATAAATAAGTCAATTTCACAAAGTTCTGCACTTGTTGAACAGGTTATTGCTGTGGGGTTTTCAGGCGAAAGAAGAAATGAAAGCAAAGCGCGGATAGGTGTATTTCTCTTTTATATGTGAGGAACATGCATTTGTGGGATGAGGAGCCATCCCAACCTCAGCCAGCATTACTTCCTGCCTACCTGTAACCACAATCTGACCCTAAAACACATCTTCAATTTATCTGAGAAAAATAAAGAATTCCCGATATTTCATTGCAGTTTTTAACATCTTTATCCACTTCAAACCGTTTTGGCTACTTTCTCTTTATTCTGTATTTTTAGTTTTTAGAGATTTTAGTTTTTCAGATTAACACTTTCATCATAACTATGTATTGTTGAATGTGTCTTAATCCATGAAACACACAGCAGAAATGCATAAAACACAATGTAAAAAAAAAAAAAAAAAGACCTAACGAGTCTTTCTCTTCTGAGAAAGACTTTTTGACTTTTTGTTATTGATTTGGATTTATTATGAAATTCACTTTCCAGTTAGAAACTCAGCATTTGTCAGCTGCAGTGAAAATCGGCAGCTTGAACTTCTGTGATAAACAGTTTGCTTTAAAAAAAAAATTGATTTTGTGGAAGCTGCCAGTGTATCTTGTCCACCCCCCACTCACACACTCACACACACACACACACACACACACACACACACACACACACACACACACACACACACACACACACACACACACACACACACACACACGCACACACTTAAACAGATTTAATTGCTCATGAGGTTAAACTAATTTAACCTTAACTTAATTGCAGGATGATCCAGCGACAAGTTTCCAGAGAAGTGGTTGACGGGGGATCTGTACACATGTGGCTCGACCTGACAAGTAAGATTCAAAAACACCATGCGGCCGGCATAGCTTCTGTTAATAATCTGAATTTTTTTTGTCTGTGAAAGAACACCGTCATTGTGATCATCAAAACA
Organism: Blennius ocellaris; assembly: GCF_963422515.1. NCBI lineage: Eukaryota > Metazoa > Chordata > Actinopteri > Blenniiformes > Blenniidae > Blennius > Blennius ocellaris. Next base: position 9,041,161 of record NC_137662.1, read on the forward strand.
TCAAAGGGTTTTTAGTGTTTTCCCAGTTTGCCCTTATTTTAACCTTTTAATTCATATGTTGTGGGTGTGGAAATAATTGACAATAACTGATAATAAAAAAAACAAGGTTTCAATGATATTTACATTTTTTTTTGGTGATGGAGCTGTATGTACGCCATCATCTCATGTTATCTGAGAACCCAAATTGTTCATTTTTACGGCTCTTTTTATTTCTAGATCGACAAATCGCCATCATGCTGCAGAAGAAACTCCATGACGCATTTCAGGTGAGGATGCTGATGCAAACATCTGAAACCGTACTGGATTTTAATTGACACTCACATATGACAGATGATGTTGCATTGCCAACATTTCCCAAACTTTCAGATTCATCTCCACCTCTTGACGTCAAAAAGAAGAAGCCCTAAATGACTTAAAAGTAAAATGTATACACATTTTGTGCACCATTAGATTCTTATTCCTGCAGTTCAACCAGCAGATTAAGTTAAAAGTTGATCAAGACTCGATAAAACTAGTGTAAAAGACAATTTAAAATAAATACAATCCACATTAAAACTACAGTTTTCATTAAAAAACACATCTGCTGATGGGCTTCAAAGGTCAGTCTGTCATTTCAATTTGTCATTTCGAGATCTTTCTAAAATTAGCCAAAGTAAGATGACTGAATGATGTTTTCTGACACCTATAAGTTATTTTGGAACAAAAAAAATGATGACTCAGACCAGTCAGTGTGACGAGTTTGGCTCAGATTTGTCAAAAACAGCCCGTCACAGGGTTCAATCAAGTGAGATGACACAACAAAGTGGACAAAGAAAACACATCGACTGCACATTATTTACAATAAAAGTCGCTGTTGTTCTTAATTATGCCTCTTGGGAAATGCAACACAACAGGAATGCAATTTTTGTAATTATGCAGGCATGTACTATATTTGTAGCAAGTCTGTATTTGCATGTAAACTGTTTGTTTAAAATTGTTGAAAGCATTTCTAATCAAAAGAAACAACAGTTTTCCCCAAATTAATTTACAAAAAAAGAAGAGTTTTGTCTTATTTGGTTATAAAAATGATTCACTTGATGAAAAAGTTTTTTCTTTGTGCTCAGTTGTCATTATCATTCATTTGTGTTCAGCTTGAGAGACGTACGTAGAGGCAACGTAAGAAAGCGCATTACAGAAATGTGCATCCTGAATATTGCATCTTTATGTCAAAGACATCGACACACATTGAAACTTTATCTGTGCTGGTATTTTAAGGTCAGTTAATGATGTGTAATAAAAAGTATAAGAAACGTGTGTTGTTGTTTGTCTTGTAGGCATTTGTGGACAATAAGTTGGGATCGATGGCGTACCTGGTTTCTCTGCCAATAAAGGTAAGAAAGAAAATAATGGAGATGGGTTGCATGAGTTTGTGCCATATTTGTCCCATTTTCTAGTTATTTATGGAAAGGCAAGATATTTATAATACTAAACTTCAGAGAGCAGGAGACCATTAATCAGAATTTATTCTCCAAATTCAAAGCAATGAACAGACCTTGAATGAAACGACTGAACATCATTCAAGCACCTGGATAGTACTCTCTGAATCATTCGAGGATTTCTGCCCCATTTGTTTTTTGTTTTTAGTTTGAGGAGCCCATCTATGGGAGCCAAAACACAGACTTCACTACGTTCGTGACACCAGGAGCTGTTCTCAGGTCTGTAGGGTGCAGCTGTTTTCACTCTGAACATGTGTTTATTATCTGATTTTAAGTTTCAAATTGAGCTGTGCACAGATCTTGTCCTATAATGGCTGCTTGCCTCCTCCTCCTCCTCCTCTTTGACCCTTCAGTATCACCTTCTATCTGGCCGTGGGTCTGACGGCGCTCTCCTTTGTCCTGGAGAGGAAGGAGGGACTTTTAGACAGATGCTGGGTCGCAGGTGAGGAGTGGAATGATTTACATTGAGATGCTGCTGATGAAAATGTAATTATTTCTATAAATATGGCAAACAGAATGAACTTTACTTTTACAACAAGCAAGTCAGTCAACAAGCTAAATTCATGTGAAAGAAAATGTAACCAGTGTTTCTGAGTTGAGAGAAACAATACAAATAAAGAAAAATGACTGCATGAATATCAACAGAAAGTCATTTGTACAACCAACAGACACAATGTAGAAATCTGAATACTTTGATTAAACTAGGGACTTTCATTAAACTCTATGGAAATTCTATACTATTATAAAGCTATATACTACAAAACATCACCGAAAAAACCCCAACATTTTTAAGCAGTCAGAAAGGCTAGATTAGTGAAGCCACTTTAAAAAACACTCAGCAAAGTATCTTCACTGAAGAATTGTAGTTTGAGGCCTGGCCAGCAGAGGGAGCAACAAGATCACAGCAGGGAGAATTTATCAGCAGAGGAAACACTGACAAGCTGTACGTTTTACAGTATTTGTTAGTTTGTTTGTTTGTTTATTGGTTTGCTCTGATGCACTTGATGTTGCAGTAGAAATAGATTTATTTATTTATTTTTAACTTGAACAAATTGCTAAATTTGACCACATACCTGATCAATACATTATGTATATGCACAACTGTTTATATATAAAAAAAAAAACACGTTATAATAGTGTAAATATGTGTTTGTGTCCATGTTTTCCTGTGTCAAATGATAGAAATGACGTGTAAATATGTGTCTCTCTGCGTCTCAGGTGTGAGCTCTCTGGAGACGATGCTGGCTCACCTCTTCTCTCAGCTGTTTGTCATCAGTGTTCAGATCCTCATGCTGCTCCTCTTCATCCTGCTCGTCTTCAAGGTTCGCGCTCTCAGACACGCAGGCAGATACAGATGCTGCACATAAACACACGATCCAGAGCGGATTAAAGCCTCTTTTAATCGTAAAAGGAGCCTTTGCAGCTGCAGAAACGAGCTCCATGGGGAGGAATGAAACAACAGGGGAAGTGCGTGATCACTAATGAAGCAGGCAAATGACTGTTAACTATAAACTATAAACACGGGACCAGGGCTGACTTCATGCACGGCCTCACAGACTTTCCTCTCACTGTTTGTTCCCCCCAATCAATCTCCCCCATTGTTTATTCTTCATGGTTACATCAACACTTGTTTGTAAAACCAGACGACAGAGTCGATCCCGCTTGACTTACGCAGGAGAACATAACGCTCATACTTTTTTGTCGAAGTCTTGAGGTTGAAACGCTCGATATTTCTCGTTTTCCAGTAGCCACGCTGACTATTTAGAGGGCATTTGAAGCTGCTTTCAGAGATCGCCACATTCCTGACATGGTTTGGTTTGTGTTGAGAGAGATTGTCGCGCAGGGAGCAGCTCTGACATTCTAAAGGTTAATGTTTCACCCACTTGGGAGGTCTCTCTTCTTTTTTTTTTATTGTCTTCATTTGCATTTTTTATGACATCTTCAAAGACATGGCTTTAAATCTGATCCATCTCAGTCATTTATGTTGTACTCGCTTTTGCCACCAGACAATGATGATAAGAGGTTATAAAGGTTAAGGAAGTTTTGAAGTATTTTTACAGTATGTCGGCGGCGGAGTCGCATTTTCTGTCTTTTTTTGCAGTTAATGCAACACTCTTTGTTGTTGGATCACAAAGTTTCATCTCAAATCAGCTTTGAATACAGAAAGCAGCCTCCCAACCTCTGCTATTCATTTTGAATGGTTCCGGAGCACACATAAATTTTTTTATGGAATAATTATGTAATAATTATTGATCCCTAAATCAGCTTGTTGCAATTTCTGCAGACTATTTGTTGATCCTTCCCAATGCCATTTATGCCAGCTTTTGTTTACGGCTGCATTCAAACTACTGCAGCTCCACTGAAATACCTCAAAATGTTCCTCCTATCTAAATATCTGAAATATTTTACTTCCCACAAATACCACGGAGCATACCGGAGCATAAATAATACAACCTGGATCGTCTCATGTGAGACCCTGAAGGTCAGCGGGTTCATGTTTAATGTGAAAACTACAAACCACACGAGGAGTCCGCTCACTATTGATTATCATTACTCATGTGTATGGAGTCAATACAGACAGAAGACATATCTGTGTGTGTGTGTGTGTGGAGTTCATGCAGGCACATGCGTTTTAAGGGTGTGTGTCTGTGCGCATGTGTGTTAATTAAGGCGCTGCAGTCCAGAGAGACCACCAGTCCATAAATCACTTCCTGCGTTGTCCGTATCCAGGGATCACTGCAGGATCGCCACAACAGCCCTTGATTGCTGTGGCAACCGAGTGGTCTTGTGGCCTCTTGGCGCAGGTCTATTTTTGCACGTTGTCAGGGGAGACGGATGGTGTCTTTACACACTGAGGAGAGCGCTGACACACTCAAGTGGAGACACACATCCACAGAGGTTCACACACACACACACACAAAACAAAGACCGTTATCAGCTTCGACCGTCGCAGTGTTTTCAGTAGTTTTACGTCCTTGTGGCCCACCCTCTCCCCTCGGTCCGCGTTATTCAGTACCAGACAGCTCTGACATTTCTTTCCATTTCTTTGTGGTATTTTTGGCTGCAGATCAGTGCACAATGTCAGACTGCTTGTGTCTCAGCAGGTCTTTTCCATCTTGATCTCTTTCTTCCCTTTTCTTGATCTCATCTTCTCATCTCCTCTCATGCTCTCCAACAGGGTTCACCACTGATTCATCATTGAACTTCTGTCAGACACACGATGGACAGCTTTAACCTGATTTTAAACTCTTATATTTAACAAGTACTACCACATATGTGCAGAAAAAATGTTTGCCTTGAAAAATAACGTTTTTTCTATGAATTAAACAGAGTTTAAAAAGCCCTTTTTAGGTTTTTCTGGCACACATAATGAAAATTTTGTTTTTTTTCAAAGTTTATTTACTTTCTTAAAGTGAATATAACACATACATCTTGCAGTTTGACATATTTCAAAGTAGATTAATTGAGGTCTGAAAAAAAAAATGTGCACAGCATGCTTTTTATATAGTTTTATGCTTTGCAGACTTTAAATGACACCATAGTTCTAAAGACTAGGGACTCATAAATTGCATGGCAGTCTAGAAAAATACAAAATGACAAATGTGGGTGGCAACAGAAATCAATAGAAATGCATGGTTTCGTATTGTGGGATGATGAAATTGGGGAAATGCACAAACGCCCCCAAATTGACTACTTGAGAGGAAGTTTTTTTTCTCTATTTCGTTATGAACCTTTACAGACCCTGTGCAAATCTGCTGCATCCCCCGTGCGTGAAAAATGCTCTAGTTTTCTCAAACTCAAGTCTTCCTCTCTGCAGACGCCTAATGAAGGCTCCTTGGTGCTGGTCATCATCCTCATCGTGCTGCAGGGCGTCAGCGGGATCTCATTTGGCCTCGTCATCTCGTCCGCCATCGACGATGAGCAGAACGCCAACCAGGCCGCCCTGGGCATTTTCTACCCCAACCTCATCCTCAGCGGTGAGACTCTTATACAACATTGTCTCTTTGAGAAATGTGTGCGAGAGGCCAGGAGGAGTGTGATTACTGGGGCATTATTGAAGTAAGAAAGTGGATTAAAAGCTCTTTGATGTGGCGTTGAAGTGGGGGTGAACTTGCGTCTCGGCTGCAGAGATGAATGGTTGGGCTTTTTTTTCTTCTTTTTTTTTGGTGATGGGATCTAAAGCTTTCAAAGCTTTGAGAGGTTCCTCAAGGAATCCTCCTCAACTCCATAAATGAAGAAAAGTAGTTCAAGCTCAATGAGCGCGTGTGCTCTCTGTTTAGAGTTGTTTCATGAAGTTCTATTCAAAATTTAGAAAAAGCTACATGTTTCTCAGCTTGTTGCACTCAAACCAGGTTACTTCAGTTCATCATCTGTGTATATAATTGCTTCTTCACACATGTAATCTTTATTTAATCGGACAATCTATTTCCAAACTGTATGTATTTTTAACTCTTCACATGCTCCTCTGTCTGCTGCCCTGTGATGCAGGTATCATCTGGCCTGTGGAGTGTATCCCGTATCCTCTCCGCTACGTCAGCCTGGCTCTTCCTCAGACCTACGCCTCCGAGGCCCTCCGCTGTATCATGTACAGAGGTAACGCACACGTTGCGTGTTCACGCTGGGCGACGGCTTCATGATGCCCCACACTGGCGTGGCGGCGTGGCGGCCGTGCGCACGCTGCTCGGGCGCCTAAATCTTTAATCGTCCCTGGATCCGGTGTAACTTATCCTCCTGGAGGGTATGGTGTACCGCCTCACAGTCGTTTCTCCTCGTTCTGACCTCTGAACAAAGACACCTGATGAGAACACGATCTGCCGCCGTGTTACTCGATACACACAGGAAGTAGGAGGAGGAGGAGGAGTTTATTAAAGTCATAGTGTTTGCGGAGTGGAAGATGAGATGCGGGGTAGAAATCGACAGTGTCACAACTCAATTTGGGAGATTGGTTTAAATTTCTGCCAAACTTAGCAACTTCGACTTGAATTAGTTTCTACGAGTTGTGAGGTTGAAGCTGTACTACATGTTGACATAGATTTTATCCTCCTTATTTATTTGTGTTTGCAGATGATACTGAGGAAAGTTTTGCGAAATAACTTGCATCTTTAGTGGGAATGGACCAAATGATCCAATGTATAAGTGAGAGATAGCTCTGGATATCAGTAAACAATAAATACAAAATATACAGTGACAGACGTGTAAAAACAATATAGTTAAAAACGACAAAGTGATTTCTAGGCACCATGATATCTCGTTGTATCATCAAATCTCTTTCTAAGTGGTGTAAAAATGACCAAAATCACAAATATTTAAATTTTTCCATTAGAAATCACCTAAACTGACTCTACTGTCCTATAATACAATGAGTTATTATAGATCTCATCATTTCCTGTATTTCAGACACTGTTTTTAAAAAGTTTCATATTTTGAACAGACATCCATCCACTAGGTGTTCTGACTGGGAGAGAAGAAGCAACAGTCAAATACTATAATATACATTATGAGAAATATAACATTAGGAACACCTTAATCAATGATCAATTGTGAAATAGTGATTCCTTCAATTTGCCATTTCTATTCAGAAGAATACATCAGAAGTATGGAGACTTCTTTGATTAAGGGTGACATTGCTGAATTGCTTATTGGCTCAAGTGACTTTCAGTTTCTGCAGCCCCCTTATTTGCGTCTTCAACGTGGACGTACTTCTTCCCTCCAGGCTGGGGTCTGTCTCGGATGATGGTGTGGCGAGGATTCGCCGTTACTCTGGGCTGGAACACGTTCTTCCTCATCCTGGCGACGGTCATCCTGAAGCTGAGGACGTGATGGCCTTGCCTCGGGGGACTCCCCCTCCAGAGACGGAGCCGTCAGGTGAAACCCGGAACGCCAGCGTTCCACCTGGTCCTCCTCTCCTCCGTAGCGCCCGCCGGCTGCGACGCGAAGGACGAGATAAAGGAGGAGGAGGAGGGGACATTACTATGGTTTGATGGACTGATGAGATGACGTCATCAGTTTCCCTCCTCCTCATTATCTGTCCCTCACACACACGCACACACACACACACACACACATACACACACACAATCCTGTGGTCTCCAAGTGAGACGCCCGATCTTGCAAGCAGTTACTTTGTCCTGTTCAAAACACACGTGTGATTTCAATGTGCAGGAGGTGTGCAGGACACGGTGTGCACCGTAAGATCAAATGTGGTTGGTTTCATGTCCATCTGCAGCTTCTTGAACATTCTCACCACTTGAATGGCCAGCACCGACTCAGGGTCAGTTTCTGTTTGCCCATAGTCTTAATCGTACCGCTAACAGTGAGACTTTTGTTTGGGGGGGAAAAGGAAGTCAAACAAATAGCTGAGAATACACCGATCGCTGCTGTATCACATTCTTAATGTTTGCACAGTAATTGTCGAGCGACTGACATCATATCCGGAGAGAAAATGTTGGCAAACCTTACAAACAGCAGAGTTTTAGCACAAGAAAATGTGACATAGCTTGCCAAGAAGAACAGTCTAAAGAGATTATGGTTTTTTGAAATCGAGGGGAATGCGGCGAGTTCCTCTCCCGTTCAGGCATCTCACAGCCAAGCCCCCTTGATTTTTTTTTTTTTTTTTTTGCTTGTGATTTCTGTTTTACATTCAGCGAGCAGCATCAACTTGTGCTTGACCTCGCTGAAACGCGCCGTCTTTTTTCAGTCCAGGTTGTTGGCGTTCTCCATAACTTGTGTTTTGTGCCTGCGCTCCTGCGGGAGGAGGTTGGTGGTGGTGGTGGGTGAAAGTGATGATACTGCATCTTCATATTTTATATTTTTGTTTTGTCTCGATTAGTCTCTACTTTGCTGGACAGAGTGGAGGTTGTCGGATAGATTTCTTCTCACACATTAGCTTGTATTGTCCACATCAGTTCTTCACACAAAAGTTTCAAATTGTCCCGAAACTCTGAACTTATAGTAAAGCACACAGGAGTGACGCAACACGTGTGGGTTCCAACATGTTCTGGAGTTGGTGTCTGCATGGTGTAAACGTACAAACTACAGAAATAAAGAATGAAGTTTCAGTTGAGTTAGAGCAAACAATTTTTTTTTCCTACTCTGGATTCATGAATATAAAACTTACATTTGCTTTAAAACATATAGTGTCTTTAGATTCTGAACAATATTCACATTTCTATTCGCATTTTCATAAAAACAAAACAGGTTTGTCCTGAAATTAGTGAGGTCGTTCTGAGTTCTGCAATCGCATTGTGAAACTACGGTACAACCGTCAGTCCTTTCAATTAATCACAGGAGACTTATTATTGGCTCAAAACGGTATGATAATTATGTTTGCACTCTGAAAATGTTAATAAAAATTCTTACGAAATGCATTGAGAGTAATTGTATTCAGACTGAAAAAGTTTTGTTTTGTTTTTTACAACCTAGAATTAGGAAAAACTACACATTAAAACAGGCAGCAGAGTAAGCATCTCTAAGCATTAAACTTAAATAAATAGATGAATATTGTCGAAAGCTTTTTGTTATTTGAATTTTTTTTTGACAATAACCACATATTTACTGTCCTCATCCAAAAAACAGAACAATAATAAAGCAGCTTGAGTTCAACACACACACACACACCACACACGCACACACGCAAACACACACACACACTTTTTTTTTTTTTTTACAAATTCTAATTTGTCTCTTTCAGTTTAAAACATTAATATATCAAAAATATAATTAGTTATTTTACAGCTCTTCTGACTTACTGCACCTTTCAGTTTTTTGAATCCAAGATACATAGACATATTACATTCACATAATAAAAAGTACTTCCATGTTATTAAATTACCTAAATAAAATCATATCAGTCAAAACCACATTTTGGATTCTGTTTCATTCATCAACAACATGACTAAAAATTGTAAGATTTTTTTTGGCTACATACAGATACATTTATCTACTAAATTAGTGGTAAAGATTTGCATAATACACCCAGGTAAATCTATATTCAAGAACACATTTTGTGCTTGATTTTGCCATAACAGTAAAATGAACTTATATGAAAGAGAATCACTTCTACAGATGATTTTATCTAATACATTATCAAGCACTACATGATAAAACAATGTCTATTTTTACTTTGTTTTACAGAATTATCATGATAAATGTATTTGATATTATATATATTTAAATACAAGTATGTTCATAAAATTGCTTGGGTTCAACTTAAATTATATTTCATTTTTGGTCACCAATTCCCACTTTTTTGCTCTTTCCTTTTTTCAATATGTTATTACTCATTTATAAGAATGTTTTTGCTAGTGCTTCACTCAATATGATAAATTTACACCCATATAACTGAGATTAGCTTTAAATCAATAAATTCACAAAACTAATTTCTAAGATGAAAACTACTTTTTTGGTTAATTTTTACTAAATTCTGCCACAAATTAAATTCTCTTTTTATTATTTTTATGTAAAAAAAAAAAAGAAACCAAAATGTTGAAGACCAGCGTCACAAATTGTGCCAAGCGACGTTTGAAACATGTTTACATTCATCGGTTCTGGATCCATCTGAATAGTTTCTCAGTAGCAGACGCTTCACCTGTAAATCTAAAGCACATAGAGCAGCGTGAGTCGTACTTCCATGTGTTGTGATCGTTCCCTCTCTGGTCTCCACGATGCAGTTAGAGCAATTGTATTACTCATTTTGTCCATTAACAGGATAAATAATGAATCTGAATGATTGCAGAGCTTCTGACTGATGGGATGGTGAAGATTTAAATGCATTGTGCTTCGCGTAGAGACGTTAATGTGCTGTAATTCTGCTGTTGCTGCTCTGCTTCACATTTGTTGACGTTTCCCATCGCACACTTTGAAGGGACATCGTGCTCCAGTTCCGTAGTGGTATGGGAGTGGCAGTGTCTCGCCCTACAGAAACGGCTTTCTGTCGGATATTCTCGCCCCACACTGCGGCTGTGACAGAACGTTTACCTCTGTGCCTCACTCCATTCACGGCGAAAAGTTGTTCAAGTTTTTATGAAAATATAAAATTAATTCTTTTATAAGCTGTGATGTAATTGCTGAACTCTATTTAATCTGTGTGAAATATGGTGATTTTTGTTCAGAAGTGTATATAGAATCTATTGCTGCTTGAGATCCCTACATCTGAGCTCCAGGTGAATGAAAATGACACAAATAAAAAAAGATTAAGACATTGAAACAGAATGGTGATCTAAATGTGCATGTATTCCACAAAACACACATTAACTGCTATTATCTTGTTGAAGACCGTTCCTCAAATCAGCCGTGGAGACTATTAGTGAACATATGCAGCCCTACATCGTTCCCCCATCACAATTATGAATGATCCCAACTGGAGATGCCACCTTGCTATTAGCATGCCATTATTTTGTAGTTTTGAGAAATACTTAATATTCCATACCAGGTTTTATAACCTCATTGCAGATCTTGAGTTTGCAATCAAATCATAATTCGAGCATTTCATTATGGCTCCATGCATATTTGCTCTTTTTATCTCCACAGCTGATTAGAAATAGTTTTGCGTTGAGGTTCGTTGTCCCCCAGTGGGGCTCGTGCAGTTGGTGTAAACAGTGTTTTGAAGGTCTGTGTTGCCAGGATGAATCACTCGGCTCCGAGCTCCAGTCCGACTACCTCTGCTGCTGTCTCTCCCCAAAGGGCATGTAAAGCATTCACACTCCTGTGTTGTGACATGTACTCACTGCGATGGCAGACATGCTCCCATGAAGTCCTTCTCATTTATTCTCAAACAATAAACTGCTGAGAAAAAATTCTCCTTTTTGTCCTTTAGTTTGTTTTTTTTCCCCTCTGAATTTCAGAGCTTTGCCAGCGTTTTAGTCAGAGCCGGAGTGCAAAACAACCCCCTCATAACTCGTGTGGTTACAAAAACACCCGGAGGACACGGACGACAGATTTATTCAATGACATCATACGGGCTTGCATCACCATGTTACTGGTTACCATGGCGACGACAATGACCCCAATGCCTTCTGCAGAGTCTGGATCTTCACCTGTTGAACTGTGTGTTTGTGTGTGTGTGCGTGTGTGTGTGTGTGTGTGCGTGTGTGTGTGTGTGTGTGTGTGTGTGTGTGTGTGTGTGTGTGTGTTGACTGAACTGACTGAGCTTATAGGAGAAAGTCTTAAGCAGTAGTTTTGGTGGTGGAGTGAACCTATAGGAGTTGATGGAATTTTAATGGGAGTTTTTCAGTTTTTTGAAGATGCTTAGGATATTTAGGCAACAAACCACAGATAAAAGTAGTATTACACCTTATGGAGTTTATAGTATTTTTCTTTTGGAAGTCAACATTCATGTATTTAATAACTTAAGAGTTGAATAGATTCAATAGATGTCGGACAGTTGATATCTAATATATTACAAATGTTTGAATAAAATGATGTGAAACTTAAATATCTTCTTTATTTTTTAAACAGCTTTTCATTCTATATTTATGACAGACAAATAGATGCTGCACTGTACTGAACTGTACTGTACTGTACTTACATTGAGTTTAAGGACTTCTTATGATGCTTTGTACAGTGCCACTGTGGTGGGTAGGAATCATCCTTATATAACTCATAGTAGAAGTCAACAAGGCTCCTTCCTTCCTGCATGTTGAAGTTGCTGCTTGGAGAGCTCAACATTTTCTCAAGTGGTTGTGGTGAACGTAAATGTTACAATTAAACAATTAAACATGGAGTCAAACTTAGTTACCATTATTTCACAGCAGATCAAAGTCTGATACAAAATTTCCTGTGTAAATAAATCATTCATAACTTCAAACACTTCACTGTTGACTATCCTTAATTTCGGGTTCAAACGAGGTGGCGTGTCAAAGAAATCGATGCAAATCAATGAATGCATGTTTGAGATGGTTTGCGGTAACAAACGTGTGGATACAGGAGGACAAATAAATGAATAAACATTGTAGAATGGGCTTATTTCAAACAGCTGACTGATTTGTTGGGCTACCATTGATCTCATTTGAATTATTTTGATATTCTGATTTTATTGATTAACGATTTACACTTTTTGCATGGTTTAAATTAACCACAGTTATATATCAGCATGTCTGCTATGGATGCTTGAAATTACTGTTCATGTTGTCACAGTCAACGATGTTTTACGGGGCTTTAACCCTGGGAAGTGCAGACCAAATTACAAATGGACTCCTGTAGTTTGTTGCAACTACACTGCCATATTTATCTCTTGACTAAACGCGGCACTAACAGGGTGGTTACAGTCTTTCCATGACTGTTTCCTACAATGAAGTGAGCAGTGTCGCAGTCATGCGGTTACAAACAGGAACGTTTTTGCCGTTATGCATTTATGAAGAACACTACAGGCTGAACAAAGCCTCTCTTCATGAGGTGTTTCTGTTGTTGGCATTTCTGCCTTTCCATGTTGCGAGAATGCTATTTTCCTTCCACAAAACAAAAGTGATCATTCTAAAATTGCACATAGGTATGACTGGGTGTGGTTGTCCTCCTGAGATTACCCTGTTACGGACTCTTGTCCTGTCCGGCTGTACACTGACTTAATCCCTGAAAATGGATGACGAGATTCAGAATAGGAACAAATGGATGGATTATACACTTTGGCCTACATTACTGCAAATACATAGAAACAGTAAACTATTTTACGATACAGCAATAACAAGATTGGAATACATTTTTTTTAATCGACAGTCTGTTTCCTTCCTGTAAACTATGAACACATCAATTGCAAATACATTGATATCAACAAAGGAAGTTACTGGGATCCGGCAATGTTTTTTACAGCGATAAGAGAAGTGAAATCAAGACAAGTGAGGGAGAAATACTCCTTTCTTCACTCCTCTCAAAGCTTTTCCAACTTCTCATGTCCAATTCCGCCATTAGCATTTCAAACAGGACCCAGCAGAGTGTGCTTGTGTTGACTCTGACCTGCTGAAGCACTTGTATGTCACAAGAATCTCGACAAGAAATAACAAATTTTCCTTTTGTCTGCCTGTTTTCTCCTAGTACAATTGTCTCTATGTGTACATGCGAGTGCGGTTACGGTTTTCAAAAATCCCAGGGCAATTTTCTTTTGTACGCGTTAACCATTGACCATTTCAGGACGTCGTCGTGCTGCTCCAAGTCTAAGGTTTCAACAAGACTGTGCAGCTCACAATGCAACCGCTGGAAAGCAGATGAGCGCTCTGAAGACAGGCTGTTGTTAAAATTGCTTTTCAGTGTAATGAGAGTCTAGCTGTCTATCCGCACGACAATTACTGTGGCTGGTGGGCTCGGTGACAACACTATCACTAATTACAGCCAGTGACTCTGCAATTACATGCAATGACACCCAAAGTCTCGTAAGACTATCGCTGCATGTTTAACGCCACATGCGGCTCACGCCACAAGTCCGATACCATGAAGACAGAAAAGTGCTCTGGGAAACTGATGAACCTGATCCATATGTTGTTGTCTTCATCACACTCCCATTATTTTCATATCCATGAAACTAATTGCAAAATGTTCCTCTTTCTGAAACCATTAAGCAGCTCAACATTGACTTGGTATATTTAAAACCCCTTTGTTGTGATTTATCTAGTAAACGGCTGGTGATGTGAGAAAAAGAGACAAGCGATTGCATAACGTTGGTACCCATGGCAATAAAAGGTATGATGTACAGTATTTGAGCGATGACTTCACCTCCTGAGCTTTGACACGGCACCACGACCAGATAAAACCAAATAAAAGCTTCACGTGTACTCCAGTAAATTACATCAAACTTCAAAAGTTGTTTGGCCCCTGAGGAGATATTATTTGAGGAAGTAAGTGACTTCTCCTGTCGAAAGAGGAATTAGGTTTAATATATTGGTTTACGAGGCCTATAAAACCCTCCCATAATGGCATAACTTGGTTATCTGCATGCTCACCCAGCAACTGGATCTGAAATGTCCAAATCAGATCTTAATAAGAAAAAAGAGGCATTTTCTCATCATTTACGTCACTGAAACTTGACCAGAACACTGCTGTCGTTTCACAAAACATGTGCCTGCAATAACGCTTTCTTTATTCATAATGTTCTTCATGTGCATCAACCCACTGTTTTCAGGTTGCTGTTGGATCACGTTCATCATTATGAGGCAGCTGAAGTTTGTTCAAGATTCCACAGAGATATCAATCATAAGAAAGATGCTTGACATGTGTTTAGATTTTAATTCAACGTTACTATAGTGATTTACCCAAAGGTTACATACTTTACAAGATCAATGGGTACATAATATTAAATTCAGAATGATAAATGTGGAATCTGCTACTACAAAAGTCAATCAAATTCTTGATCTGTGGACCATAAATGTTTATAAAAGCTTTTACTTGTCCAACTTCAGGGAATCATAGTTACCTGCTTAATATTTCATACACATCTATCCAACAGTTGTTGCTTGAAAAACTGTCTTAATGTAGTGCAGCTGCCCCACAATTGTTTATACAGGCATTGGGTCTTGTATATAAATTCCCCATTGTCCAATTTTGGAAGTGCAGAGTTGAGCTCACTTTATGCCAGATGTGTTGGGTGTATACAGTCTTATCTGGGCCTTGCAGTCAGCTGACACACACGTAGCCGGGGCGGCAAATCAGCTTCCTGGTTATCTGTCTCGGCATGTTTATCTCCCAAAGCTGCTCATTGCCAGATTTACGATCAAGATGCAGATTCTGGTCTGTGAGATATTGCTAGTAGCCATTACAATGCATGCCGGCTGGTGCCAGTGTTTTGAAATCTTATCAGGAAGGAGGTTATGTATTCTCCACTGCCCTGTGTGTGTGTGTGTGTGTGTGTGTGATTAAACAATGCTGTTACTAGGCGAGGAGTTTCCTTCTGCTTTATTCTATAGCAAAACAACATCTGGAATATATTACAGTGCATAGTGCAACATCTGTGAAGAAGAAGAAGTAACTTTCTCAATCACACAGAGATACACACTCATAACATTATAACCACTTGCCCTATATTGGTAAATATCCTCTTTTTAAAACTAAAACAGCCATGACAAGTCAAGAAATGGTCTCCGATGGACCTGATCTGTGATATCTGCACCAAGACATAAGCAGCAAATTATTTAAGTCCTGAAAGTAGTGAGACGGGATCTTCATGGGTTGGACTTATTTATCCAGCACATTACATGATTGTTTCATTGATTTGAGATGGAGATGAACTATTTTCGTTTTGATGCATGGTGCATCATCCCGTTGAAAGAGACCACTTCAATCAGGTGATATTGTTTCCACCAAAGGGATCTCGCATAGTCTCTAATAAAAGAAACGACCACATGAATGGCAAGACCAAGAGTTTCCCAGCTGAACACTGATCAAGGCACGGTACCTTTGTCATCTTGCTTTCTCACAATAATGCAACCTGGTGCCACATGAGCCTCAGGTAAGAGACCCACTCACAACTGGCCATCCACATGCTGTTGAGAAAACATGATACTATCAAAACCAGAATTAACTTCTTTTTTTTGCAGTTTAGTGTTTATTGGATTGGGCCTCATGCCTTTCCTTCCCACATGCATCAATGAGCCTTGATCGCCCAAGATTCTGTCTCCAGGCCAATGCTTTTACTTCCTTGGACCGCTTTTGAAGGATCTATACTACTGTGGACTGAGAACAACCCACAAAAGCTGCAGTTTTTGTGATCCTCTGACGTAGTTGTCTAGCCAGCACAATCTGGAGCTTGTCAAACTTGTTGAAATACCTCATTTTTAACCATTTTTTTCAGGTTTCAACACACCGACTTTGAGGACAAAATGTTCACATACTGCTTAGTCCCATCCACAATTTCCATAATGATCATAATGTTATGGCTGATTAGTGTGTGTCACTGTGCAACTTTTGTTTTATTTTTTTCCGGCGGGACAAATCTCTTTTTGTCAGGCAACGTCGGTTCCACAACACATCCTCTCACAATGCTGTTTTCATGTTTGTTTATTGAGCATGCAATGCAGGACACGCACACATAAAACAGGACTGAACTCTGCCGATTTGAAAATGAACTTTGAAATGGTCTTTAAAAACCGGCACACTCGAACACTCACACACACGTTTGATTCATTTCGTCGAGTCACCCCGTGTGCCTGCGTTGTGATATGCTAAACATTCTGTAAACACTACCCTGCGCATGGTTACTGTCACCATGGCAGCCTGACAACAGCACGTAGCCCGGCCCTTCAAACACGGGACAGTAGTGTTATTTAATATTTGGCTACGCATGAGCACAGCATGTTTCTATCACATAATCCTGTCACACCAGCGAAGACTTCTCCATCCCGACTCCCTCGTGCGGCTGAACACAGCCCAGCTGTTGCTATGTTTTGGTCTTATCACACAACAACAACAACAAAGGATAAAATGCTCGCAGAGAACAGGCTGCCCCGGGTGCAATCCCACACACTTTGTCCACTGTCCGCATCACGCAGGACCCGAAGCAGAGGTTTAGGAGAGAATTGGGCCACTTACATCATAAAAGGGAAATGTACGCAGCTAAGGAAGTCGGCGTGAAAACAGATCTGTGCGTGACTGTAGCTCGGGAGACTGGTGTCAACATGAGACTTCAGCCAGTGAGAGGATTAACGCGTGATATTTGGAAGCGCGTTTCACCTAAACAGAGGTTCAACATGCAGATCGGATTTTAGGGGGAGGCGTTTTACTTGTGTAATAGGTAGTCTCATGCACCTCAGGTCACATGTCGGTCTCTCTTTGAGAGAGCAATAACTTATTCACCACACTCACTTAGACTCTACTCTAGTAGCAGTAGTAGCAGTGGGAGTAATAATGCTGCTAGTTGGAGCAGCTATAGTATTAGTAGCAGGAGGAGGGAAAAAAGTAACTTGTTGTGGTGATAGTAGGAGTAGTGGTAATCGTTGTTGTTGTACTGACAAATAAATACTTTAAAATCAAGCAACAAAATGTACCGGAACGAATTACTAGAAGGAAGCTTAATTAAATTATTTATACATACTAAATGCTTGGCAGAACAAAGTAGAATTGCTTTCAATTTGACAACTTGTTTCCGTGTGTGTTTAACATTTTCTTTTTTAATTGTTCTATGTTGTTTGCTTTTAGTATGCTATGATCCTGTCAATCATCTATGACTTATTGTTTGGCTAATAGTAGTTATAGTAGTTTTGAGCGAGCATGGTGAGAAATAAATACATTCCATCGCAATGTAAAACACATGTGTCAGAAAGGCACAAGGGAATCGTGTATTTGATTGTACTTGTTTCACTACTTTGTGGGGATTCAGTGTATTGATGGAGTCCAACTAACTTTGCAAGAAACAAAAACACCCGGATGTTATATATTTCTGAGGGGTACGATATGGTTTCAGGGCAAAGGTTCAGTTTGAGTGAGGTTAGAGCTGAAGTTAGGTGTGACAGCTAAGCTTTGGTTGAGAGGCTTTTCATCAGTAAAGGCATAAATTACAA
Source organism: Blennius ocellaris (assembly GCF_963422515.1). Classification (NCBI taxonomy): domain Eukaryota; kingdom Metazoa; phylum Chordata; class Actinopteri; order Blenniiformes; family Blenniidae; genus Blennius; species Blennius ocellaris. The sequence continues at coordinate 9,059,111 of NC_137662.1, forward strand.
TTTACCTTTTGATTGCCCTTATTTATAATGTTTATTTTATGTGTGTGTGTGTGTGTGTGTGTGTGTGTGTGTGTCTGTGTGTGTGTGTGTGTGTGTGCGTGTGCGTGTGCGTGTGCGTGTGTGTGTGTGTGTGTGTGCATGCTTTCATTGGTGTTGCAGGGAACTGAATCGCACTCACAGTATGGTGGATTTGTATTCTATGTAATAGATTCCCATTAAGAAAATCATAAAACTTTCAGGCGATGTCATCTTTTAGGTCAGCGATTCTCAACCTTGGGGTCTCATCCTCCATGGAGGTCACAAGATGATTTCAGGGGGTCACCAGACGATTGTGAAAGAAATATTAATTGTCATAAGAAATTTCAATTGGCATGACTTTAAGGAGGGAGTAATTTTACCCGTTCACTCTCTCATAGTATATTTTATCAACAGAGTTTGTATGAGTTCAATTATGTCTGCTTGGGATTCTGTGCCGGCACACAGTGGACCGAAACAAAACAAAAAAGCAGCTGGATTTGGTTTCATATTAATAATGGTTGAGAACTGGCTGAAGATGGCAGTTTCATCAAGGTCAAGATTCAGTCAAGACTGAAGTGTCCTTGGGCAAGACACCGAACCTCGAACTGCTCCCATTGGAGTGACAGCACCTTGCATGGCTGCAGTCTCCAATGGCGTGTGAAAGGATGAATGTGACGAGTCACATAAAGTGCTTTGGGGCTGCTCACACAGCTATAAAGTGCTGTATAAGTGAAATCCATTTACTATTTTACCATTTAGTGGGAAAAAAAAAGCCCTTTTTTTTTTTTTTTTTACATTATTATTGGAAGACATTAAAACATAGAATAAGTCTGGAAAAACTAAAAGTATTTTTTTTGTTTTGTTTTGTTTTTTACTGAACAAATGGATGAAACTATGATTTAGTCATGATTTATAGAGTGTGAAAGAAAACTACCAGCAGGATCTGTGGAGTACCTGCAGGTTGTAATCAGACCACACGCACCATGTGTGTGTGTGTGTGTGTGTGTGTGTGTGTGTGTGTGTGTGTGTGTGTGTGTGTGTGTGTGTGTGTGTGTGTGTGTGTGTGTGTGTGTGTGTGTGTGTGTGCATGTGCGTGTGCGTGTGTCTGCCTTTTTCATCATTTCCTGATGCTTCACACAGGAGTGCAGCCCAGTGCAGCTTGGAAAGAGAAGCACTTGTCAAAACATCCATCAGGAGCCGGGTGAACTGGCTGCATTGCCTTCACTCTGGGAATCAAAGGAAGGTGTGTCTCCTGCTGCTTTTCAAGCCCTGCGAGCGTCCAGGAGACGTGTTGGTGCTGTAACTGTGGCAACGTAAACAGGACGGTTCAAACACTGATTAAAATATGTGCAACGATTATGCAAGGCGTGTGCAGAGAAATGTGGCTGGAAGACAAGTGTTGCAGCACATGTACTGATATTATATACCGTGTGTGTGCCTGCACACACACACACACGCACGCACGCACGCACACACACACACACGCACACACACACACGCGTTTCTTAAATTTCTTAATGTCTTAAAGGGCAGAATCCTCATCGAGCACCTTGGAAAGTACTTTTGCAACACTCACTCCTGGCATGCCATGCAGAAGTGGCAGCAGCAGCGGGAGCAGGCGTGTATTTAATTAGAAAATGTTAGCATGGGTTTTACAGCGTCTCACAAGTGTAAAAATAAGCTTGTCTCCATGTGCATGTGTGATCGCCGTGAGGAAAGCTGAGTTGTGTTTAATCAGTTCTTGGCCTCACCTGATTTTTCCACTCATTCTCACTTTGGAGTTGCAATCTCGAGCCAAGTATAGCTTTTATGGATTCCCATACTCACACGCACACACACACACGCACACACACACACACACACACACACACACACACACACACACACACACACACACACACACACACACACACACACACACACACACACACACACACACACACACGCACGCACGTATACATGTCATGAACTAAATGTCTTCTGGTAACACTCATCTTCCATGAGTCAAAAACATACATACACAGCTGGAGCTGGACTTTGGTGTTGTTTGCTTCACATCTGGGACACATTTACTTCTCAAGTCTTTAGACAGAGAAAGGTCATTTGAGTGACGTTTGCTCGGTGCACATTTAGGGCCACCCGTATCTTTTTATTCAAATAATTTAATAGACATTACACAACATTCTCCAATTTGTTGATCATGTGCGCTGCTACGTTTTGTTAAAGTCTTGGAACATGCGCACGTGTCACTCTTACTGTGGGAGTGGAAGCCATGCTGTTTTTCTATTGCTTGCTGGAACCAGTCTGGTTATGTGTGTGCTTTTTTAGTACTTACTTGGAATAACAAACTTTGTTTATCTCCCTGAGGGTGACTATCTATAACTATGAAGTATTACATAACAGGATTTAGAAGCATTTCTAGACGATCCTCAAGATCGACGATTTTGTTTGTTTTGTTTGCACTTTCTGCTTTTATTAGAGACTGGTGGTTTGCTGCATGTGTCTTTGCCACAAACAAATAACAAACAGCAGACTTAGACCTTAACCAGCCTTACCAGCTGAAGCACCCGCTGCTTATAATAACAATATGAAGTTAAAAGAGTCTTACGTTTGGTTTTTTGTTCCTTGTCGAAACTACTTTAAACATTTTTTAAAATGCTGATCAGGCAAATTTCTATAGCGTTTAGTTCATTGGGAAATAACTTTCAGGGAACATTTTGTTAGAAATACACTCTGCTGGGTGTGTTGGTTCAAAAATACATTTTATCAGAGGAATAATTTAGGTTGAAGAGTTCAGAGATGAAGCTGAAGAGGTCACGGTGATTGTAACAGTTGAGGAGGCAGATGATTTGTTTTGGTGACTCCTGAAGGCAGCAAAAGAAATACCAAGACGAAACATATTTTTACAATGCATTAAATTAAAAACGTAACACAATGCTAATATTAAAGACATCTGAGGTACTTAAAAAAAATACAACAAACCAACTTCAATAAAGGCCAAAACTGTCCCAATATTTACATTTATACAAAAATAATTGTCTTTGTGAGTTAAACTGATCGAAACCATGCATAACTTATTTTTAGTAGCCTGTATTTTTCGTACTATATGCTGCTTTACATTGAATTAAGCCTGTATGATGGTACAGCAGTTCAGCACTCTGATCACGGTTACTGGGGGCAGATTCCATTCTGGTTATTTGGTTTCTCCCAAAGCCCATAAACATGTATTTGAGGTTAGTCAGTGACTGAAAGAAAGTGTGTGATTGTCTGACAGTCTGATAAAATCCCCCTTTAGATTATATTTTCAAGTTGAAATAGTAAACTTTTGTTGTGTTTCAACTGTTTATTTACACATTTGGAGTCACTGAATACAGCGATGTTGCCCTCTGTCTCTGTGAAAACTGGGAAAATACTCCTTTTTTTGAAACGCTGAGTTCGGCACATGCTATCTACGGTTACAGTAAATAGGTGTTTTGCACAGTAGATGAACAATAACAATGGAGAACTGCAGAGTGTTGCTTGTGCTGCTCACTCTTTTGAGTTTAAAAGCTCTTCTCCAACACGGTGTACATTTACTACACCATCATACACTGTCATCTGGATCTCATGCTGAGCCACATTTTTTTTTAGACGTACCAGATACCGAGTGGCCTTAAATGTCAAGGAAACAAGGTTGGAAAGAGCTTGAGTGTTCACATTGTACTGTTTTCTGTGTACATTAAATGCAAGAATGCGAAAACAACTGTGTTTCCAGCTAAACGGGGCCACAGTCAGCTGGGATAGGCTCCACGCCCACAACTAGATGAAGCAGAGGAATGCAAGTATGGCTGGATATAAAGAATGGATTCAGTTTAAATCCTTCATACCAAGCAAAGCAACATGTGGTATACTGTGATACATCTTATATAATAAACATGATTTTATAATCAGAAAACGTAAAGTCCTTCATATCAACGCATGGACAAACAGCATTCTGCAGGTAGAGATAAAAACAGTGGCGTCAGCACCACTGGCAGTTATACAAGCCGTTTCATTCCAGGAAGGTCCACCCAGGCTGAAAGTTAAAGCACTCGTGGTATGTGAGGTGTTTTCAAGGAAAGTGAGCATGAAAGGCATATGAGGAAGAGAATCATGCATGTCTGAGGGGCATGAATCTCACAGGTTCACATCAAAGTGGAGGCACTAAAGCAGAAGGAGCGGCTGAGGGACTCAGAGGTGTTCAAGCTGCGTTCTACTGTCTTCTTTTATTCGTCAGATCAAATCAGGTCACCTTCTACAGGTGTGAGCCTTCAGGTCACCCAGTGCTAAGACTGGGAGAAGAACTGCATTAAGACCAGACCAGGCCAAAGGATTTAAAATCTGCTTGTATAACAAGTGAGGACAACCCAGCTCGTGCAGAGTCTGGAATGTACTTCATTTTAGTTCACAGCTGTTCCAAAATCAACAGAAACACATTTCACAATCTCTCACCTTCAACACAATTCTAAAAAAAGATGCTTTCACCCTTGAGTCTTTCTGAAGAGCTCGGTAGTTTACAGAAACGCTGCCACAGGATCAATCAACAGCATGTAATTGTGGTTGTTTCTTTCTTTGAGTGATAAGCGTGATGACGCCACCTTTCGCACCCGCACCAACATTCTTTCTTGCCAATATAGTCCAAGAAAACCAGTCACTCTCTCCATCAACACACAAAATATGCAATAAGTATGAGCAGATCTCGAAGACGTGAGCTTCCTTTTATCTCCAATGCTCTCAGGCTTGTCTATAAAGGAATGACTAAATTGTTTAGTTCTTTTTAATAACAACAATCACAGGGACTAGTATATAGCGATGCAGAATGAATGTATGAGGACCTGGTATCAATTATTGCCATCGTTGCGTGAAGAACTGCTATGTTGAGGTTGTTGTTGTTGTTGTTACTGAAAGGTTGTCACTTTGGCACCTTGTGGACTGCATAAAGAGCTCCCCAGGCACTGCACTGTGGCAGCTCCCCAGTCTCAGCAAGTGTGAATAGATTGGTTTAAATGCCGAAAATTAATTGGATCTCAAAGGAGATCAATAAAGTATGTCAAATCAAAATTATTTATTTATAAAAAAAATGTTTTATTAGTTTGCTTATTTATTTATTTGTTTGTTTGTGAGGCTGTTTATTATCATACTTCTTCTACATACTTTTTTACCTATATAAACTAAAGCAAAATATAGAAATTGAAATGTTCACAGCCAGTGTGAAACACCCTTATTTGTCATTGCACCTGCTACTTTTTAGTAGGTGACTGTAACAAAATCACTTTGTAACTGGTCATAAAATAATTTTAAGAACTTAATTTATTGCTTTTTATTAACATACAAACAACAACAAACGAAAACTCACCCACTCCCACCCCTGTACACCAACATGTTCATTGTCATTTTTCATCCAATCTGAAAGGCATAACATATCATCAGCCTATTATCATCATAATATCAGCCAATTGAGCTAATCGTCATTCCATATGATAGTCAAACTATTTTTTGTTCATTTCTGTAATGTCCTTCTTTAAATAATTGAGAAAATGATGCAAACATCTAACAAAATAATGTTTTTGGATCAAAATGAATCATAGATTTCAAAGAAACTGGTAAACATAAATCAAAGAATGAAAAGTGAAAAATTACTAAATGGTAATAAACAGATGAAAACATACTCAGTTTTGCAATGACAAATAACAATAAACAACCCTCAAAACAACAATCAAGCAACTACTACTACTACTACTACTACTACTACTACTACTACTACTACTAATAATAATAATAATAATAATAATAATAATTTGCTTGCAGGTATTTGAACATCTGATTAAAATTAATTTTATGGTAATGATAGTTATTTATTTAATTTGTGGCCGTTCCCTTGTTAGCTACAGATAAACTACCACTCCCAGCTGCCTTTGCGGCTGCGGCCCGGCCACCCCCTCCCACTGCGCATGCGCGGAGGCGGTGTACGAGCAGGACGCTCCGTGTGTGTTTACGTTGAGATGCTCACAACAAAGGACAGCGCACCGCGGAGAGGCTGTCATTTAAACACTGCTCCGTGCGGGGAGCGTCTTTAACTCACAACTCCACTAAAGACGGGAACAAATAACACATATCTTCTCTGGCTTCCATTTTATTTATTTTTTCTGCTTCGTTTTTAATTCAAAAGCAGCTCACATGAGGAGAAATTAAGCCGAAATTTCGTGTGTTTTTTTTTTTTTTTTTGGAGCGTGTATGTGCGCTGGTTGTGGAGGGACGTTAGCTGCAGCCTGCTAGCCTCAGCAAGTTGGGGGGTAAAGCAGGTAAAATCTGGGGGCAAAAAACACTGAGCTCTGGCCGAGCTGAGACTTGAGGACAATAAGAGGACTTCATCATTGATAACACAGTGAGTACACGTTGCAGAGCCACCTGACCACCCGCTCCACAATGGCGATAGTAAACGTGAGGGGGGCTAATTCAGCGCTAGCCTCTCTGTGAATCAACTGTCCCCTGCTTTGTCCTACTGGACCTTTAAACCTGCAACTTTGCCTCGTCTACGAACGTCCTGTCACCCAGAAAGCAAGTCGGGAGAGGCAGTGCTGCGGCTGCAGAGTAGTAAAGATCTTTGTCAAGTGCACACACTTTCTCATGCACCTGTTTTGACTTTATCTGTATGGAAATCAGAGATAATGCTGGCGCCGACTCTCTCTCTGCTGGTGTGGAGAGATGCAGGCATTAGTTTACACCACATCCAGTCTGCATGTTGACTTGTCACGGAGAGAAAGGGAACATTGCCTGATAAGGAATTAAGCAAATGCAGGCGACTCTGAACAGTACTAAGGCTTGATTGCCAGTTAATGACACCCCCCCTCCTCCCTCCCATTCTCTTTCTTCGTTTTCTTCCATCACATCAACACCTCGGTGTAATTCCTCCCCTTCTCTGCCTCATGCTGTCCCTTTCCCCCCCTGTGTGAGTTTGTGATGAGAGTAGAGATCTCTCTATTGCCTACTTTTGGTGGAAATGTCCATTAAAAAGACAGACATGCATTGAGTCACCAGCAGGATTCCCCCACACCCAACAAAAGTATGCTCATATTCTGGTCTGATATTCGCTTTTTAAACTGTTCTAAATGTTAAATTAAACATCAGTACTTAAAAAAAACAATGCTTATGACCTTCAACACCACCTTCCAGGCTCCTGAACCTTAGACCTCTTCAGTTCTGGCTTTATGTGGCTGGTCTAAAGTATGAATACTCTCATACTTTCTCAATTACACGTTAACGACAATACAGTCTGTGGCAAGTACAGAAATAATACTCAGTATACACTCACCAACCACTAATCTGTACAATTTAATGTGACACACTACAATGGCTTGTTTTGTTGTATTTCTGCCCCTACCGGAGCAATATTTTTCAGTCTTGCTTGAGATTGTTAGAAAAGCCTTAAGTTAACTGTATTCTTGATGTAAATGTCACAGGTTTTTTTTTGGTAACCATCATAGTTTCAAATCAAGGTTGTAAAGTACAATATACAGTCATTTCATGGACTGACAATTACTTGATGGTCACTCAAAGGCTAACAAATCGGGTACAATTATAGAATCTAATATAAAACTTTAAATTCCAGTTTTGTTTGACGTTATTAGTCTCTTGACCCTCTTACAAAAGGGGGGGGGGGGGCTCCTGCTTGTGGATTATATATCCTCATGTTCTAACAGTCTGTGGAGTCTCTGCTCTCTTTTGCTGGAAAGTTTGTGTTTTTGGCTTGAACTGGCAGAGAGCTCGCATCTGAAATGTGGTGAGTGGGTTGAAGGAATGACACTTCATAGATTCTGGCATTTGGTCACTGATGTGGTTGGTGTTGGGAGTTTTGTTTGGAGCATGTAAAAATGGCTTATATTTTCTTGTCGCCCAGTTTCTCCTGTTGAATTAGATATGCGACATCACGGTATTTTCAAGAGTATGGCTTTGTTTAATATGGTTTGTGGCAAAGCTTTATATATATATATATATATGTATCTTCCTAATAGTCTCAAAAGTTTAATATTCAGTCACTCTAAAACACTTGCACATATATGTGTTTTGCCTCACATGCATATCAATTGTGTGTTTTCCTGTTGTGGCTTTCAAGACTTGTGGTTCCTGACATGCTGCAGAAATAATCACAGTCAAAGTCTACTTTTAAATTGAGGTAACTATAATCTAGGATTAAATAGAACAAATAGATTTACAGTGCAGCAGTGAAGAGGGCTTTTGATGATTTTTGATCATTTCTATGCAAAAGAGCTGCAGTTGACACTTTAATGTAAAAAATAAATGCACACTAACAACACAGCTTGAATGGAAATGAGTGAAACTGCCTCATCTTCTCAGCTGAAGTTACCAGAAGTGAATAGAGGCACTAACTAACTAACAAACCTCCTTTTCTTATTCAGTAGAAACATTTTTCTTTTCTCTGAATGTTACACACAGGAAGAAATAGTGAATGCAACTTTGGTCACCCTATCACTTCTTTGAAGTCATTTAGAGTATTTTGGGACTTTTCTTTTCCACTTTTGTGACATAAATAAACTTTTTTTTACGTTGCATTTACAAATATAAATCAGGCAGAAAGTGTGGAAGTGACTCAAATCAAACACACTAAATACCCCCCCAATAGAATTGGATGTACTAGAAACACACTGCATTTTTTTTTCCAACAACGGAAGCTCGTGCGCGTCGTCTTATATAGTCAGACTTGCCCGATACATGAAGAAGTCGTTAAACGATGCCCATGAACCCATAGTCACACGTGCATTAAGGAGAAAACGAGCAGAGTTCTGTGTTGCAATCTGTGTCCTGCAGAAATAGCTTGTGCTGCAGACACTGATGAATAATCTGAAGCCCGAACAGATCTGGATCTGTTGTAGGAAGCAGTGAACACAGTGCCTCCCTGTTTTAATAAATGTTTATATTATAATTCCCTGAACAAAGTGTCCAACCTCGCAGTACTATAAGTGGTAAAAAAAAAAGAAGAAAAGAAAGAAGTACTTGCAGTGCTTTGGGTTTGTTATGTAACAGTGGGGAGAGTGCAAGTGTTGCACTTACTGATTTTGCACATTTAACATCGGGTGTGTTGCCTGGAGGCCGGAGTGCGTCTGTGTTCTCCAGGCCGGTCCCGAGTCTCGGTTTCAGGGAGGAAACTTGATCCGATGGTGTCAGACGGGAGTGCGGGAGCAGCTCTGATGTCTTAATGGAGGCTCCATGCTGCCTGTATCCTTAGTAACCCGGTCTGTGGGGACACAGGCGGGCCTCCCAGTCTCGCCCCGGTCTGAACTGGACCACCACAGAAAACCCATAACCTCATTTCAGCAATTGGATTAAAATGCTTTCATATCAATTATAGATCCAAGTGTTGTCTTTTATAGGGCGTGTGATCCAGTGTGGATATGAAAGTGTTTTAAAACACAGCAACAGGATTACAAAGGCGCTTCCTACCAGTGTAAAATCTGTGGCTGTGTTTTTCTTTAGTCCTGGTTAAGGTTATGATCGTAACCTTGGCTGTCCAATCACAGGCAAGATTTTTAGTTTGAGGTTCTTAGTCCATCTGAAACATAACTGCCGCATATCGGAAGCTATTAAATTGAAATAAATCCGGTCTGTCTCGATATGAAGTGGTTAAATAGGGTTTTCTTACATCATTGTATGCATGTGTCCAGCATCGTAATTTGAGAAGACGGGCCGAGAAAGAGACTATTGAGAATGTTTAGGATTTTGAGTGAATTAATATTATCGTCTCCCCTGCAATCTGAGCTCGGTGTGATCTCTGCAGGAGTTCCTTTTATTGCTTCTTCGCTCGTTGCTCATAGCAGACACTTTTCAGCATCCGAGCGCTTAGCGTTTTGTAAATATGTTTGAGATTTTAACCCGCAAGTCAACGAAAGGCCAGCCAGCTGTGTGTGTTTGTACACTTTTTAAAACCTTGAAGGGCCGAGATTGCCGTCGGAGAGAAAAGACTTTTTGTTTTGTGTTTGCAGCCATTCTCCACGTGCCTGCAGTGTGTGGATTGATTAGCGAGGGCCGGCGAGCTCGGCGGGTGTAATCGCCGGCACAGCTGAGCGGCGGTCCCCCCCCCCCGCTGGGTGCGAGAGGCTTGGCGCACGCCTCTCGGCCCGGCTTACTCTCTGGTAAAGCGGCTGAAGTTTGTGCTGGGAGATTACGTCTGTCATGGAAAGTGGGTCAGACAGTGGGCACAATTTTTTGGCCTTGTTTCTGCAAGGTAGGAAATTAAAGAGGAGGGGGAGCTTTAAAACCACCAGCGATTTTTTTTTTTTTTTTTTCCGTCGCTTCAGGGAGACCGAGCTCGAGACAATTCACTTACGCTCTCCTGCTTGTTTGACTCATTGTCAGTTTCTTACACGTTTGCTGAAGAGGCAGTCATGAGTGGCCTGTGGGCGGTAAAGATACATACGTTTATTATGCGACTTATTTTCATCCAGTGGATTATATTGGCTTTTGTTTGCAAAGTTTGCCGGACTCATAAAGCTGGAAAAGCTATATGTAGTGGTGAAACAGTAAAGCTCCTATCCCCACATCAACAAATGCCAAATATGTGAAGGATTTTACAAAATATCTCATAACATTGACAGGTTTGCCGCCTTTGCGTTTCAGTAGGGTGTTGGCTCAGTGGTGAGTTGTCTTCTAACCATGAGGTTGATGATCCGTCGCTTTTCTTGACCTCATCATATGTCCAAAAGTCCTTGGGTAACAAACGGAACCCCAAAGTACTCTCAATGGAGGTCAAGGGCCTCATTTGGCAGCTATTGTCATTGGTGTGTTTTAAGTTTTAACAGCCTTGAGACTGTTGGAGCAGTAAGAAATACGCTATATTAATGTCCATCCATCCTTTTGTCCTTCTGGCTATCCATCCAGAAAGTGTGAGAAAATCCATATTTCTTTTTTTGTACTTAGTAAAGATAGATATTTATCTTTCTGTCCATCCATCAAGAATGTGCAAGTCAAGAAAAGCCTTCAGCAAGTTGGTATGGTTTTCATCCAGGTTGTTTCTTTAACACCATTGCAGCATTTGTGTAAAGTATGCAAAGTAGTAGTTGAGTGTAATTCCAACTGGAAGCTCTAATTTTTTTTGCAAATTTTCTCAGAATTCTGTGTCTCCTTATTGTCACGAAATGTTGCATCTCACTGAGGTTGGGACTTTACTTGACATCAAGCAAAGTTGGCGTTCAAAACAATTGAGACGTGTCTTCTCAATCTTGCATTTTCAGGGAGTTCAGACACATCCTCGCTTTGCTTTGGGAATCAATTTGTTTACACTTTACATGGCCAGAGTTTGTACTTTCCATCTGTGGAACCGTCCTGTTACAGAGTGCCAATGCTACACTGGTGGGGTTCCTAAGTTCATTTGTGGCAAATAACCTATGTTTGTTGTCATGTAATTTTGAAACCATCAGACTCATAGAAATGTAAGGCGACACAAATCTGATTTAATTCAGCAGAAGCATTAAAAAAGCTACTTTTGTGGGCTGACTGCAAAACAGGCTTAATGTTTTGAACTCATAGAAAATAGAATCTCAAAGTTGCGGCATAAATTAATTAGCTACAAACCTAGGGAGCAGCTCAGTTCCTCCATTATGCTTCTGGAACTCACATGTAATAATAAAATGCCTCCCATAGGTCACAGCACATTACATTACCATATGAAATATGTAAACTCAAGTTATGGAGAAATTGGTTTATTGTAAAACACATGCATTATGGATGAATTGTGTCTCTGGAGCATAATAGCTTTGACAAGTATGGAGATTTTTTTTATAGTGAGAGATAAAAATACAAATTGCATACGTAAAAGAGACCATACCTGAAAGTACACCTGCTTAGTAGCTGAGATAGCGCAGCGATGTGTCGTAACCTTACACCTCTCAGAAGACATTTTTCTGCTATTTCTCCATTTTCTTCGTAAAAAAAACTTTCTCTCGCACAGACAATCCCTCAGCCAGTAGGCGATGCCCTCCTCCTCCTTGGAGAAAGGTTTACCCTTCTCATAATTTTACTCCTCACACTTGCTCTCATAACGCAGCTTGGCTCCTGTGGGGACGTCAGTATCTGTTTGCATCACCAGAATTTTGTCACTTTTCCGGGCAGAAACTGAAAACGCTGTTGAGGTAAGGGTGGGAGAAAAGTTTGTGGCTTCGTTTCCTGGCTGTGCAGCCCGTTCGAAGTGGCGACCACACACGCACACACACACACCCATTTTCATATTCACACAGGGGGCGTGTGATTATCACCTCTGATTGTGCTTCATCACCGTTTTGTAACTTGTTGATGCTTTGGCTTCCTTGGGGGAGTGCTGCTGTTTCTGTTAAAGCAGAGAAAGACTGGGCAGTAATTGCTGGGAATCCGTTCAATAATCAGTGCCGGAGTCCTCGTATTCAACAAAGCAAATTCTTGCTTAAAGTAGCTAAGATGTGACACAAGCGGGAGTCGGTGGCTCTTAAATGGACCTGAATACATGAAACTGCTGTTTAGAGCAAAACACTGTCTCTAAATCCAACGTGTTTCCAAATATCTACGCTTTGTTTTATTCAAAAATACTCTAGAAAAGTTGCCAGCAGTTTGAACCCAAGCAACATGAAAAGACTGTTGTTCCAAAACTGTAACCGGGTACGGCACATCTCAAAAACTCTTACCTCTGTAGAAAAATATAACTTTCACCACAACTGCAGCAACCCAAACAGGAACGAAATGGTGGCTGGAAAGATGAATAATTTAACTGTCTTTTTTTTTTTTTTTTACCTGATGTTTCAGTGCAGCAATAGTTGCTTTTATTTAGCTTTAAAAAAAAAGAAGCAATAAAGCGTCTAAAACATAAAATGATATAACCCAATGTTCTTTCCAAGTGTTCTGAATCATTAATTAAAGGTGCTATAATTACCAACCGTTTGGAAAGTACCTTCCTCTCGTGTTAAGTCACCTGCAGTGTCGTGGTTCAGATTACAGTTGCTGTCACAAGTGACAACGATCATTAAACTGAGTTCACCAAGTCATATTATCCTTTCTGCTTCTACACTGTCTGTTGAGCAAATACTGACAATGAAATCATACTTTTTTTTTTACAATTGCAAACACGTTTTTTTTTTTTTTCATGTAAACAGATCAGGACTGAGTGACAGGACATGGATATCTGATAAGCAACCAACTTCCTGCTTTGAATGACCTGTCATGTGATTTTAGGTTGGGCTGGCGGCGCAACGTCGCATGTAAACAATGAGCATGGTGTGATTTGTGGTGACGTCAGTGTTTGCAGTCACACTGTGAATCTAGTATTTGTCCACATTTTATACCTGCCTGATTAGCTTTGCCAGTAGAATTTATGTAAAGACGAACTGCAATTGAATCATTGTTAAAAAAATGTTTCGCATTTGTTTGCATGATATATTTTCAGCTGATTATTCACATTAGTAAACATGGTATTTTATCCACCACCTCTATTAACTCAAACGGAACATTTTCTTTTCAATATAGCAGCTGCGTTCTTTTAACTGGAAACTAAACTTGGCAATATTTGACTTATCGGTGCGCCATATTTTAGTTCTGTTATCGTTATCAATTGCTTTGGTGCATCCCCACTAAGATAACGTTTCTGTCTGTGTGATACATGCTTTCACCGAGTGCTTTACAAGTGTCATATTAACAGCGTGTGAAGAAAATGAAACGCAACAACAAACGTCATGAGTTTCTCAGTCTTGACCAAGCTCGCTAAAAGCGGAGCACACTGTGCAGCCGTCATTTATCTCGTTGGCTTTGTTCATGTGTCACTCTCAAACACTCCAGCTGAGAGGGTCACATTTGTGCTTTTCTCCGTGACTCTAATCATTCAGTCTTCAGATCTGCTTTTATTGTTCTTAAATACATGTTCACGTAATTAACAGCGATTAAAAAAAACCCAACAACAAACAAACTTGAATATACATTTCCCCTCTGCACACGTGATGGGGATGAATCATTTTGAGCTCGCATCTGATTTCTCCACTGCGTTCTGCTGTTGCATGCTTCCAGGAAGGTCACATTGTGCGCAGGCCACTTGGCTGTGTAAGCACTGGGTGTTACTGATGTTGTGGGGACATAAATCTGTTTGCGCATTGTGAGGACTCAGCTGTCTTTTGAGAGCAAAAAGCAAGTCCGTTTTATTCACTTAAGCTTGCGTTACCTATTTCCTCAAGGACCTCGCTATCTATTCAGCGCGCGAGCCTCCTTGTCCTTTGACCCTCAACTTAGAGGGGAGGAACGTTTTCGGATTTTCAGTAGGACAATGCATTTTTGAGACCTCAGGAAAATAAACCGTATGGTGATTTGTATTTAGGGTTAGGGCGTCAGACATCAGGACCTCAGGAATGTAGGAACTGTATGTGTTTGTGTTATATTATTGCCAGTATGACTTCACGCCCACACGTGTACATGTAAAACGTGTTCATGTGCACACGACTGCTCACATTTTGCCAATCGTCGCTTGCATTCATGTCCGATTTCCTGCACTACAAAGGCAACCAGTGATCGTGCTGCACATGTATATCTTTTATTGGGTCATTATCATGTCTCCAGGACCTTGCCTGGGGTCTGTGTCTCGCTACACGTCCACCGACATTCTAGTTTGTTGTCTGCGTGTGTACTCCTGTCTGTGTTCTTCCTACTGAATTATCGATGAGACTGTAACTTGAACAGCAGCCCTCCTATTTCTCCCCCTGCTGTCTGTCATCAGTTCACCTCCTCCCGGTGCAGCTCACAGGAAAACCAGTATGCCGACGGCGGACCGGCCCTGGAAACTAAGAACAGCAGCCGTTTGTCACAACGTGGACAAAACGCAACACCGACAAACCGTCACTCTCACGTTAAGATTTTCCGAGCTCTGTTCAAACGCTCGGAACACTTCATCAATCTTCATAGTCTCTCTCGTATGGTTTCTGCTCCCTTCCTGGATCGTGGCCTTGTCGTGGCGGAAGGGCTTGTGCGGTCTTGTGATCTCCAGAGCTATGCCGTCGGGAGCAATGTGCTCCTGGTAGGGCTTCCCAAGGCGGACAGGTCTGGAGTGAAGACCCAGACAAACACATCCAAAAACACCTCATTGAAGCAGAACACAACCAGTCGTGTACTCCGCCCAGACCGGGACCCACCTGGATGGAAAGGAGGTGGAAAGGAGCCATTGCTGGCAGCGGGAGGTTGGCAGGTACCAATTGGGTCTTGTTGGGCTGACATCAGGAACCAGATTCCTTGATACC
Organism: Blennius ocellaris; assembly: GCF_963422515.1. Taxonomy (NCBI): domain Eukaryota; kingdom Metazoa; phylum Chordata; class Actinopteri; order Blenniiformes; family Blenniidae; genus Blennius; species Blennius ocellaris. The sequence goes on from NC_137662.1 coordinate 9,074,401, forward strand.
AAGTGATTAACATGAACATAGATCATGGCATTTGGTTTAGAACACATCAGAGTCTGAATGATCATTGCAGAATTATTGTTATCCTGAAAATACCCTGACATATTGTGACACCACGTGAGGTTTACCACTTCCAACTACAAAAGGTCTCTTCAAATGCCAATATAAACCATTTTCATAGCCTTATGTCTCTGAAGTTTTAAGTTCCTTCTTGTCTTGAACATTTTGTAGGTGGTTCAATTGAGCTCTTAGTAAAGTTGAAAGGTACTCTATCGTCCCACAAAGAGGCATATATTGTGCAGCAGCAGTTCAATTATTGTTTAAATGTTGGTTATACCAAGACGTTCTGACCACTGTCGCATCATTCTATCCTGGGCTGTTTTCAGTATGTAGATTTTATTCAACACTGAACTGATAATATTGTGGAAGATGTTGGCAAAGTCAGCTGCTGTTCCACAGAGAAGCATGCAATAAATTACATGTTAAAAAAAACAAGTATTTCAACATGCCTTCATTATATAGTTAATAGAGGATACTGGTCACAAGCTTATTTTTTTTCCAGTATGCAAAATGATTTGTAACAACATAATGCAGCTTATGGCTGTTTTTCTGAAATGTCTGATGAATAGGTCTGTGTTCGTCTACTGGCTGGAGGCCTCCATTTATAATGAACTTTTTCCACTCAGCAGACAAAGTAGGACTTATTTTGAGACTCAAGGCCAAATCTTTTTAATCCCAGGCAGCCTGAGTTAGATTGAGGGAAGTCTGTTTCACATGGATATTCCAAACATTATTCATCGAAAGACATAAAAACGGGAACCAACTATACCAGTGCTTGTTAGTACTCTTCCTAAACTTATCCTGGGATAGCGGGAAGGAGGGTTGACATGACACATTAGTTATGAGTCAAACTCGCCTCCATTCACAGTGAATTAAGTATTTATATTCCTTCGGCCTCCAGACAGTCTGACCCTTCACACAAGTCCAGCCGTCCGTTGCCTCGAACTGCTTTGGTGGGAGTGGTCTTGTATCCTGATTTCTGGAGGGCTGCCAGTCCCTGGGAGCTTCCAGAGCAGCCAGTAGTTTGTTTTGATGAGTTAATTCAATTCTCAGCAGGAATTCGGCGCCGAAGGGTCCGGCTGCAGTCTGTCCTCCGAGGAGTGGTGGGTCGAGGTGTGAACAGGGCCCCTGTGAACAAGAAAAGATCTTGTCCCGGGTGCACCCTTGAAGTTAAAAATGGGTTTTTTCTCAAGGCTACTTCATGGTTGAAATTGGTCACAGAGTATTGTATTGTGACCTTCACCAGCATGTGTATAACATTTTTAGCCTGCGGTAGCGTAGTGCAGAGCACGTTCACCTTGCAGTTAGAATATTCCCGATGTGAGTCTGGACTCGAGGGCCTTTCTTTGTGGGCTTTGCATGTTTGACTGGGATCTGTGTGGGGTTTCTTTAGGTAATCTGCTTTCCTCCCACAGTCCAGTTCTCATGGGTGTGTGTGGCCGTCTGTTTCTCTGCGTTTGCACTGTGAGGGACCATATTCAGCTGAGATCAGCTTCCTGCGACCTTCGGTTGAACAAAGCAGTATAGAAGAGTGATGGATGGAAAATGTGGACGACAAGGGCGTTTTGACACCATGTTCATATGCGCCATTAAAGACTCAACATTTAGTATTAGTAGTAACTTGAGTGTGCATTTCAACCAGCAGCCAGTACTGCATTTGCTGTATATGCATTTGAATTGAATGAATGTCATTAGTAAATGAAATGCCCTCAAGTGCAACACGAGTTGTCAGACAACTGTCACTTTGGTAGAACGAGTGGAAAAAGGGAAATACAATAGCAATTATGTGGAGCAGATAAAAAAATAAATCAACAATAAACCCATAAAAAAACACAAGAACAAAGACTGTGTAAGTGTATTTATTATTTTTACACAGCTCAGGGTTAAATTCTTCACCTTGTTTCTAAGTCGTCCTGACCCACTCCACATATTTCACGTCTGGCTGTTCATAGCTGATGAGTGAGTATTGTTGTGGCAACGCTTCCTCCGGTCAAGTACTTTGGCGTCCGGCCGAAGTAGATTATTCTAATCGGCCTTGTTACCAACGACCCCTTTTTTTCCATCATGGTCCCAGCTAAGGGAGATCCTCTTAAAACGAGCTCAGCGTGGTTTTGGCAGCTTCAGTGTCTGTGGAGGCTTGATGTGTGGGTAGCGCCGCATGTGGAAGTGTTTGCTTTGGTGCACAAGTTTATAAGGTCGCCGGTGAAGCCTGATGGTTACTGCTGAGATCCCCGACGTCATATAGTGACACATCTTCTGATAACGTTTCCATAAAAAGGGAGGAAATTCAACGTAGCCACCATTAAAATGACAGATGGGTTGTGGTTAATTAATACTTTATTTGCCCTATTAGAGCGCATGTGTGCATCGTCCTGAGCAAGCAGGATATTCATCACACATTATTGCTACATCGTAGCTGCAGACCGTCCGATTCACTATCTGAGAATGAAATTCACAACAAATGATAATGATATATTAAGTATTTTGTTATCCCAAGATAATAGCTTTCTGCATACAGATAATTCCTTCTATCCTCTCCCGGCTTAGTTCCTATGGGGTTGCGATTGTGGCTCCATCCCTTGCAAAATGCAACTCATCTCCAGCTGAGTTTAAGATACTAAGAGCAGTTTTCTCTGACTTCAAAGTGAAATATGTATTTTGGGTAGTTTGGCAGGTCGTTAAACTCATGGTCAAACCTCTTACTCAGACTTCAATTTAAAAAAATGTGGAATGGGAGCTTTTATGTTTGAAATGGAACTAAAAAGTAAAAGCAGTGTCACTTCACAGGAAGCATTCCCCTTGGCCGACCTGCGAGCTGATTCGAGTTCGTCGCTGGGTCTAAGCTATGGATTTACTCAACTTTGAATTGGTCAGAGTTGTGAATCTCTACATTGGTGATTCTGTCTGTCTGTGATTAAGTCCTTGGTGTATCTTTCACACAGTGTCAGTTGGGAAAGCTTCTTCCCTCTGTGACTCTAACTTGAATAGCGCAGATTTATGGATGGAAGCTAAAGCCAATATTCATGCAACCTTATTTATTACACTCTGGTATTTCACACAGCTGTTTTGTATGAGGTTTTTTTTTTTTTTTTTTTGCAGCCACTAATCAAGATTTAGGAATTATTATATGTAATGAATAGCATTTTTTAGCACATATGAACACTATACAATGTCGATTTTCTGCAAATGTCTTCCCATTAAAAGTCTATCCATTACCTTGAGATGATTTTAAGGCTAAATGTTTTTTTTATATTTTAATGGTTTATGAGGATTTATTGGTATAATGGTGCATGTTCTCCTGGGTGTATTGAATCCCTTGTAACATTAGCTTTTACGACAGGTTACCTCAACTCTCACCTTAATTCTCACCTCATGATTCCAAGCATTCATCAGCCATGAGCAGCCAGACATTCCATTTCTTCTCAAGCAGGCGTGATGCTGTGGGCCTCACGAGTTTGAGGTACAGTACGTTTCCCTCAGATTGAGTAAATACCGGACCACACACATACATAGATAGATCTATTCAGACAAAAACACCGGAGAGCTTCTCGAGGGACGTCTGATCATGAGTACTGTGCGTCTGTCTGTGAGTGGGCAGGGAATTGGGACTTCCTGTGTGCATCGACACGCGACTCTGTGTAAATCACTTCTGAGCTGCAGGCATATCTGTAGTCAGACATGTTTCTCTGTTCCTAAGAGGTCCATTGTGGACTTCAGCTTTAAAATAATCAGCAAAATATTAAGTGGGGACGTATTTAATTCATGTATACCCTCACAAACGCATTTTATTCTATTTCTCTGGTCCGAGCTGTAGAAGCTGCATCAGGAATCCACTTTCTGGTTTGAATTAAAACCATAAAACCATCTTATCTGTCTGCTCAGCTTCAGGGGGTGTAATTCTCACTACATTAATTTTCCCATACGTTGCATCAGCTTGTGAATTTTCTTGTCATGAGTTTTATTGCCCGGTTTATGTTTTCAGCCTTGATTTTGGGTGCCAGTACTCCTAGTTTATTTACTTTAACATCTGATGTGTGAATGGGAATAAGTCTGATCATTTCCCATTGGGAAAATGGACACGCGCTTTTGCCCGCTACAAACAAATCCAGTAATTATGAGCTAGCTGTTAAGCATGTTCAGTAGAGGAATTTATGTTAAACTAGAGGAGGTGTAGTAGTCCTATTTCTGAAATCCAGTTCACACCACGGAAAGAGAGTGTGAGCAGAATGGAAAATTAGCACTTGCCATTTGCCAAATGCAGTCAGACTTGAGATTTTATCTCGGCGTGGATTGTGATCCATTCAGGCTGGCAGGGAACCAACAGTGCCCTGGAAGAGCTCCTTGGTTTGTGGAGCTGTTGAGAACTGAGATTTGACTTCCTGGTGATGAATTGCCATTGCTTTTTCAATTGTTGAAATGAAAGGACAGAAACGTATAACATAGTATTTGTAGAGCTCTGTTTAAGTGCTACTTAAGGAGGCTGTGATATTGAAACACAAACCGATTATTACTGGGAATAATTAAATTGGATTTTGAACTACATTTCAGGAAATGAAGTGTCTTTGACCGGCGGTCTACTTTAGACCTGTGCGATCTCTAATACTTTCTGAAGACAGCTTTACGCAGCGATTTTAGTTGTATGACAAGAGACAGCCAGAAATCATCTTATGACAGTATCAGAGAATGTCTTCAGACCACACAATGTGTCCTCTACGATAAGTTACGAAACAACAACTAAACTAAAAATGGATCCGAACGACACCAGCAATGCAGCAAAACAATAAATGTTGAACGACATCCACATGTTTCGATATAGAACTTTTCCAGGAAATGTTACGAGAAGATCAGCTTGATAAAGCAAGACTCCTAAAGTCACACAGTTTGATGAAACCTTTAGCGGGGAGAGGCTCCAGACCCACTGAGCCTAATCTAAATGAAACATGCATTGAAGATGCATGGCGCATTGATTTACACACTTTAATGCTTTTTTGCAAAACTCCTGAAAAAAAGGAGTATTTTCCTCTAGCGTCTACTGGGAGTGATCTCTCTCTCTCTGCCTCCTCTTTTTTTCATGCTCTGTAGTGTAGATTCCAACAGTTCATGTTCTTCGATTGGAAAAGCTTTGACCAAGAAGGAGACAGAAACCGATCAGTTTCCAAGTCATCCAGCATCTGATCTCAGAGCACCAACCAATCCCTCCCCTCTGACCCAACGATGCAACTCTACACATCAGAAACCAAACCCAAGGAGTCTAAATACCAGCGCACACACACACACACAGACACACACAGACGCACACAAAGCCTCCAACAAACTCCCAACAGAAAGCTCCAAATCATCTAACTTTAATTTGTAGGGTGAGCGCATGATTTGACTTGTTGTTCGCATTGGACCTTGTTGTTACAAGGGTGAGGTTTCCCAGCCAGGCCCAGCCACCCTGCCTTTTCTTACCGTCTTTACACCTCCAGCGTGACGGTGCTGCATTATGCTCCTTGTATTGTCACAATGAAAGATATTCAAAACTGTTGGAAGCCTTTCATCTTGTTCCCTTTTCCTTCTCTTCCTGCTCATACAGAGATGACTGATGATCCAGATTAAATAGCTTGCTCACTTTGAAAGGTTTCCTTTTTCCCCCTCCTGGCATCTGCATCCGACTTTACATGATGTTCCACATTTGGTTGTAATTGGTTGTGGGTTTAGCGTTTTGCTAATTGCACTTTGAGCTAGTGCTATTATCTTTCTCAGGGTTGCAGGGATGCTGGAGCTTATTCCACTCGACTCCGGACGAAGGCAGGGTACAGCCATGGTTTTGGACTTTGGGAGGAAGTTGGAAAGTTGGCGGATGTGGAGTAAAGCCATGCCCCCACAGGGAGAACATGCATACTGTACACAGAAAGCACCCGACCGGACTGGAGATAATCTCGATGCGAGATGCGATTGCTTATCACGACACCACCCTGTGCCTTCATTGCCTCACAGCCAAGTGATTTTTCTCAGCTCTGATTGTCATCGTCCTTTACAAATAAGAAATGATAATGAAACCTTCTTTTCGAACTCTTTTCTGAGATTCCGAGCTTCTGATTTGAGGCTGTCTCACCTCGCACGGCGGTCCTGATTTCTGTTTGTTGTTGAGCTCAAGACGACTTTCTGTTTTTTCTTGGGCTCTGTTTGATTGAAGAAATGTTGGGATAATTGTAGACTTTTAACTCCACCCTATGAGTTAATTGCAGAGCCTGAGGTTGCTTTGTAGCACTTCAGGAGGTTTTCTTTTAATGTTAAAATAACCTGTAGCTTGCATGGGCGATGTTCTCGCCCTCACGCTGATTAAAGGTCTTGAACGTTGGAGTCTAAGGCTGTTAAGTTCTCACAAAAGTTAATTTTACACTTCCATAGTTGTTAGAGTAACATGGTCTTTTAAATACTTTGCATGGAACACAATCCTTTTTATTTTTTTTGTGGTGTTATTCATACATTCATGAATAGCCTAATTTCCAACAGAAGCACTGACAAGAAAATCTTATTCCTTCACCAGCGACTCTTTACTGAAGCTATTTCGTCAAAAGAAAAGCAAGCAAAAGAAGGAATGAGACTACAATAAGACTGAGATGAGAGATCTTAATTGAGAGTTTGGAGTTCATACGGTCAAAAAGGAGACATGCGTGCAAGGTAACTGGATTTTAAAGAGCTTAAAAAGCACACATTTAGATGCTGCATAGTAAACTGGAATCGGCACCCAGATAAGGCAGAATAGAAAATGGATGGATAGATGGAAATGTGTGTCTTGCATAAATGTTTTTTTTTTCTTTCTTTGCAAAGATAATAGAAAGACTTGTGCTTGGAAAGGGCATTCCCCTGACCACCAGCTCCTTTGAGAACGACAGTGGCGGCCTACCCCACACTGAAACCACTGTTGGAGATATAAAAACTAAAGCTTTTGTCATCTGTTTTTATGTATTCCCGTAACTTCCTGCAATGAATTGGCCATCAAAATAAAGGAGGCAAAATTAATGTTTCAGACTACACTAATCACAGAAGTAGGCCATTCGATCCTGCAGTGGCCGGAATATTGTTATAAGAAAAATGTGCTGCAGCACAGTGGTTTGCCACAAAATGATACTTGGAGTTTGTCTCCAGCGTGACCTTTCAGCTGTAGGATTTCACTGCAGCAGCTTTCACAGCCTTAGATTTCTCAAGCCTATGCTTCCACCCAGCACACGGATATGCGTTTTGTTTTGCTCCGAGCTGAAAGACTTACCCTGCTGCTTTCCAAACCGGACGTGGGTTTAAGTGGGTTGGCGTTCCTCTTGGAAGTGAGAATTCGACAAAGAAAGCTTTTGTTAGAGGAGGCGAGGTCGGTGTGAGGTAGATGAGCTCAGCATGCTGGCTCCGACCACGCTTTCTTCTCCCCGAACTTCACACTGACCAGTCTACCCAAGCATGCAATATGTAAAGAATATGGCTGACCTGGCGAAAGTCTGTTGTGTTTTATTATATGGCCTGCACTCATAGGTTTATTGTTGATTTATGCCATGTGCCCATCTTCAACACGTTTTCGAAAAGGCAAGTCAGACACAGTAACACCTACGGGAATTTTTTGAGTCATGATCTGACCTCGATTGCATATTTCTGAAAATGCATATGTTTCCAGGGGAAGAAAGCTGGTATGAGAACACAGCAAGAACATGCCAACTCTGCACGGAAAAGTCCCAGTCAAAACTCAAACCAAGCAACTTCTCACTATGAAGTGCCAACCACTTCACATAAAGTCATCCCCCCCTTTCTTACCTTTAGTCAAATGTATATTTGATCTAGTATGTGTTGTTGAGCTTAACTATGAAAAAGAAGAATGGCAATTTTGGCAAAGGGATTGATAAAGAATCTTAAAATTAAGAAAATGTGCTCTGTAAATCATTTCGGTCCATTTAGCGAATGGTATGGCTGTTAGAATGAGAAAACCCACCCAGACACAGGGAGAATATGTAAAACTCTTCCTAAACAAACAAACAAAAAAAAAGACTCCCAGCCCAGAAAGGACTTGTTTGTTGTTCCATCACAACGCCACCCCGTCCTACTCGTCTATCTCTTCAGACATGGTCTGTATTCTAATTACAGGAATCATGTTTGGATTGACTTGGATCACCAGCTGTGGTGTAACAGCTCAAAGTGCAGGCCCTGAAATAAAAAAAAAAAAAAGAAAAGAAAAAAAAGTCAGTTAAATCTGAGTCCACCTGCTGACAGGTTCTCTGGCCAAACTAGAACGGGCGGCTTCTGGTTCAAAAGAGCAACAAACAGAAACAGGTTGTGCTTCTCACCATCACTCTGTCCTTTTCTATTTCCATTATAATTCATCCTAACTGCACTAAAATTAACAACACTGGAAACAGATGGTGCATTTTCTTTCTTTCTTTTTTTTTTTTTATTGCAGTCTCGCCCATGCACTTCAGCAAAGCAGATGTTTGCTTACAAGGAGACGTGGAGCTGTAGGTGCATAATGTCTCCTGCCACTCCCTACTTTAATAGTTACAAATCTGAAGTCTGGGATTTCTCGGGTGGCAGATCACATGTAAGAAAGTTTTATGCTTCGACAGCCGTCTTTCTTCTCCTGTCCTGTAGCTTGGAATCTCTGTATGACACACACTGTGGGTATGATGAGGCGTTCGTGTCTCCAAGGTGGAATGATATAAAGTTTGGTTACGTGTACTTATAATATCACATAAAAAAAAAATAAAAAATCACGCAGTCTCATCTTCGACGTGGTGAAAAAAAGTGGGAGGGAGAGCTCACATGACTCTCCTGCTCGGTGTGAAACAGCTGAGCAGCTCAAATCTTCTCACTCGCAAACATGAACGGCGCGAGATGCCCAGAACCAGCAGTGTTTGATGATGTGGTGAGAGTCATACTGGGATGATAAGGTATCATGTGACCTTTTACATGAACAGAGATCACAGCAGCCGCAAGGTACGAGATGAGTTCAGTTGTTTCCTTTCAAGACCTCTCTATTTCACACACACACATAGTGTCATCAACTGTGAGCCCACATTGGGTAGTTTGTTTTTTTTCATTTTTTTTTATTTTTGCCTAGCAGGCAGAATAGGAACGGCACTTTGAGAGTCAAAATAAAAACACTGACAGGGTGAATATGTAGACCCAGCTGGGTGATTTGCTGACGACCTTTTTTTGTTGTTATCAGTAAAGGAAATATGAGATGAGAAGAAGTGGCCAGAATACCTGGAAGCTGGAGAATTTAGGATTCACGTGCAGGCAGAAAGACTTTTATACTGAAAATGTTCTTTGTCCAGAATTATGGCATGATGATGATTTGTCTTTTTTTCAATTGAGTGTTTTAACCCTTTGGTGCTGTTGAAGTCTGCGTCGAGACTCGTTTTTTGTCGTTATAGCGCCTTAATAAGTAAGTATGAATAGCGCTAACTTCAATTTACATTCACCAGCCACTTTTAGTAGGTACAGCTGGTGACTGTCGAGGCCTTTCCAGTACAGTGAACTCATTATCTGGTTGAAGAAACCAGTCCGAGATGATTTGAGCTTTGGGACAATATGCGTTATCCTACTGGAAGTAGCCATCAGAATATGGTACACTGTCGTCACAAATTCATGGATCTGCATTTTCACCCAGCAGTAGGTGTGTGTCGTACTAAAGAAGCCAGAATCAAGCCACTCTTGTCGGAGTCTATGCCAGGCTTCTCTAATTATTTATTGATCTGATGACCCACTTAAACGGGAGGATATTATTACCACGTTCCAGTAATGAAGATGCCTCTCTGTGCAGGAGATCTTGGTTTTATTTTCTGCAGTATCAAACTTGTTATCATATGGCACTCGTAACACACTGAATGTGAAAATGCATAAAGCGTTCAGCAATTTTGTCTTTCTTGTAATTTAGCTTGACAGCTGTTAACTTATGTCTTTAAAATGACCATCTGATATTGGACGAGTTTGACGTATTTAATTAAATGAAATAAAACTGATCGGTAGCACAGTGGTGTAGTGCTCTGAAGTGATTTTGGGAAGATCTGACTTGATTCTGGGCTTTGGTGCTTTTCTATATGGGGTTTACATGTTGTACCCCACGAGCCAGATCATTTGACCCCATAGTCACCCCTCTCTGAGTTCCTCTGTGTCTGCTTCCTGTTCGCATATCTACTGACCTGTTTTTGGGTGCTGACCTATCGGCCCGAGAAAGACACTCGCTGGTTGAGTTGTCGTTTCCACGGAGCCTTGTGATTATGAAAGTGTGTCACCCTTTAACTTGCCACAACAGCAGTCTTTTCGAGCACCGCGCGCCGGATTAAGAAGGGCTCCGTTTCCCTGGAAGCGTCGCTCTCTGACATGCGCTACGGCTGAGCTGGCGTTCAAAATGCCGAAAGTGCAGCTGTTATCCTGCTTCCGTGCTAACATGAAGACGTGTGTGCAGAGCCGTTTGTCACGCTGTGCCGCCGGTGAAAATGGCAGGTGTCGTCTGTGCCTCCTCGCACTAAAGTTTTATGAAGGCCTTTGGAGGTGTGAGGTTGCTGTTCTCGCCCGTCGGCAGCATGCCGTTACAGTCCATGACCCCCGGGCAGCGGACTCGGCCCCGCCGAGCTCTGGCCCCTATTGTTGTTAGGACTGTGTGCCTCGGTAGCTAAGCAGCCGCTGGCATCCGGCCACGCCGAGCTCTGTGTCATGCAGCACTGCAGAGGTCGAGAGCTTACTCAGACACTCACTTAAAAATTATACACACACCCATACGGGCGGCACATGTGAGACACGCCAGTTTCGAACTGTGCTTCTTTTCAGGGCTCAGCAGAATTAATGATCAGTGATCCACGTTACAAAACCCACCTTTTACTGAGCAGTTTCAACCCCTAAAACGAAATTCCCGTTGCTCCAATTATTTTTGTCAGATGAATTATTTAGGTCAATGACACCAAGGGATAGTTTCTACGATGTGTGGCTTTTTTTTAGACTTTTCTCACTCTTTTACTGTCGCGTAAACTCTGAGCAATATTTAGGAGATGTAAGCAGGTGATATGGGATGTTGTTCATTTCTTCTGGCTTTTTTTGAAGAAGCATTTGGGGGTATAACAGTTTAAGCCAATTATAGCAGTGTAAACAACAAGTGTATGCATGGTGGAGCAGAAGCTGCCTCACAGCAAGTGAGTTTCAAACATGATGACTGGTGGAGCATGGATAGATGTTAAGAAAAAAAATAGACCTACTTATGCACTGGAGCAGCATGCCTTCATCTTTCCACTGTGAATTGACAAATCTTTATCAGTTAGTAAGTTTCTTACCCCGAGGTATTGCCATTGCCCAATGGTATTGGGGGGTTTGGGTGTAATTGGGTTGAAATTTAGGTTAGTTCACAACAGGCTTGGTTGTGTGCCACTGTGGTTCCCACCAGCAATTTCTCAAAAGTGGAGCAGTTGGTAAGCTCTTGACTTTCAGAATTTTTTATTTTTTTTGTGTTGCCTCAAAGTATGAGTTAACATCGAATGAATTAAGTTGTACAATCTTCCATTTTTCTTTTGAAAATGACCAAACTCACTTTGCCTTTCGAGTGGGATCTTCTTGTTTGGCCCATTCTCCTCATCCTTTAAAAATAGATTTGCCCCATATTACCCACAGAGCAGAGCATGGAGGCTGTTCTGGCTCTGTATGAATTACAGGTTAACTGAGCATTTTTACACAACCTCTTGTCGCATTAGTAAAAAAGCAAACAAAAAACTCAATTGCCAATGTACAGCTGGATCGCAATGCAAATGGCACAACCATGCAGTTTTATTCCATTTCTCCTTTATGGAGGCAGCCGCCATTGTAACTTAAACTTTTTCCACAGAGAATCCACAGCTCTTCAAATCTTCAGGATTGAACCGATCAACGTGCTCGTCTTAACTCAAAGCGGGTGTGATTTCTGTCTGTCTCACCTCCGCTCTCTGTGCATGTGATTATAGTTTGCAGCTATGCTAATCTTGTGGTGTGAAACACTGAAAATAGCTCTCGTGTCGTCACTGTTCACAATACGTCGTATGTTGGGAGATGTCAATGAATCCTCAGCGTTGGCTCTGTAAGCGAGAGGCCGTTAACCACATGATTGAATGTCACTTTATTTTCATTTTTTTTTTTTTTAATAGAATATGAAACCCCAATTCCAAAAAGATTCTGCTGTCGTGTAGAAACTGGTGTAATCATGTTCAAATGAAGACCAGCAATGCAACCAGCAAGGTTAATTGGGAACCGGCCAGCAACTTGGACTTTGTCTCTTTGAATTAAAGATCTTCAGCAGTTCACCATTCTTCACATTTCACTCAGTAAGGTTTCCTCAACAGCAGTCTGAAGAGCTTGCTTTTATATCCGTGTCATAACTTGTCCCTAGTCTTTTGAAACATTGTTCAACCATAAATTAAAAATATGGAGCTTTTTTTTTCTCCATGAAAAAGTCAAATGTTTTCCTTTCAATATTTCGACATGTTGTTCAACTGGGAATATGAAAATTTGTGTGAGAAAACGGAGTCATTGCAAACCTTGATGATCCTCAACAGGAAGTTGTGAGGACCTTTGCCATTCTACAACCTCCACTAAAGAAATCTGTAAAGCAAGAAACAAAGCTGAGGTCTGTATCGGCTGCTTGTGATCTATTGCTCCCCAGACTGCATAGTGAAGAGCAGCCAGGAGTGTGTACTGAAACCACAGGCCTCCAGATCGCTTCCAGAAATCCTTGTCTGTAGTCCACACACACACGAGGTAGAGCTGTACTCCACGGAGAAGTCACATCAGTACGGAATCTAAATATGATTCAAGGCTCATGAAGAGACAACTGAAAAAACTCTTCTGTGGTCAGTTGAATAAGACGTTGAAATTATTTTGGGGAATCTGCTTCCATCCCTCCTGATTTTCTCAGGGGATTCCCTCATATTTCCGCACAACATTGCAGGTCCTGATACCCCATCCATCGCAGCATCGGCATCCGTCAACATGACTGAAAGTTATGGGAAACAATTCCTTCAAACTGAGTGCCTCATGGGGGGGAAAGGGCCTTTTCACAGCACAGTGTTGACCACCATCCACAGCATTTCCACTCAACAAGATGTTGCGTTATCAGAAGCTTCATGACCTTCATCACCACTTTTGCAGTCGCCGGTTTGGAAACTCCCAACTTTGATGTCCGCGGCGTATCAAAGTTGGTCATCCGAGAAGCAAAGCTGCTGGCAGCATTTACACACGTTATAACTTCCTGTTTCTGGGTGGGAACTGTGTCTGCATGTGAAGTCACTTCGCAGTGCAGAAATGTGTCCTCTGAACACGACTCCACTGAGCCATCGGAGTGAATGACTGACCACCAAATGCAGCCACACATTACATCATGGTTCTTTCTGCACTCCACGCTCAGTTTTATTGCCGAACTATTGACATTCAGCCTATGGCTTCACACGCTGCATCACTCGCTTATCCTTTGTATTTACACAAATACAAAGTATATTGTCTGTCATTCATACTTAATAATGCATCTTTTACAAGGAATCCTGCAAGAATGTTTGGTCTGGCTCTGTTCAGATGATCTGCCTTTTTGCTGCTTCTCCTTCCCCCAAATCCCCACTCGCCATCAAAACACTTTGCTTCTCATACTTTATTCATGTGTGGCTTTGCCTTCTCTTAGCAGATGGGTATTCTGGGAATTGTAGGAGAAACGTTCTTCTTTATGGGAAGATGGCTGCTGAAAGTAAAGTGATGACATTATAGTTTGGAAGGTTAGTTTAGCATATGCACTGTATAGCCTGGCATGGTAGTGGAGAGGTCATGAGTTAAACTGATAATGACCTGCATCAACTTGTTGCAACGGGAAGTGCATCCTCCTTTCTGAAATCATCAAGATATTTGGGGAGATCATGACTGCAGCTGGAACCTGTGTCAACTAATTGACCAGTAGAAATGCGTTGCGGAGTGACGTACTGATCGGTGTGCCACTAAGCCCAAATGGAACGCTTAAATAAAATCTGTTTGGGGTGATATCACTTGATGCCTGCTGCACACTGAGCGACATTAACAATCCTTAAGTTCACGGCGTGAAGTTTACTGTGTGCAGATTGCACGATAAAAAACACGAGCTGAATCGCAGCTGAAGATGTACGTGAGATAACGTGACGGCACAAGAATAAAACGTTGTAAGCGTGCGCCACCCATTTAAAGCGTGAACGGCGCCCTAGCGGCATTTAATGTATTTGAATTAAGTTTTTGTGTCCGTTACAGCTTACTCTGGGAAATTGTGGAATCATTTGACATATGATGGCACCGACTTCTTGCACCATGGCAGCCTGCTTGTTGACACGCATGTTGAAAACAATCTAAACGGTTGCAAGTACTTCAGCGGTGATTCCCACTGACCTTGCATTTCATTGAGACTGGTTTTGTATGTTTGTTGCTGACGCAACGTTAGCAACCCTGCTGAGTCATTTGAAGTAAATAAGGTCACAGCCTTTTAGCTTGTAGACATGTTATCCAGCCGCATTAAAACGCCTCATGTGGGGATTAAAGCTGGGTTATTTACACATATCTGCATATGAATTAACGTTTCGACTTTAATAGAAGATGGGAATATGCTTTTGGTGTTATCAGTGACTCTGTGAGCTTTCCACTCGTGTACAATTAGATCGGGTTTTGAGGTAGAAGTTCATGTTTAAGTCCTGTTTCTTCCCTTTACAATGAAACGCACTAATCTTGTGTTAATCTTCCTCTTTGTGTCTGTCAGGACAGGACGAGTGGCGCTGCCAGGGACGGGCACATGAGGCATGAAAGGGTGGAGCTGAGGCTCAGCTGACCCTTCCCCTTCCTTCTCCTCTCCCCCAGTGCACCATTCGATCAGCACCTCCCCCCCCCTCCTCCTCCTCCTCCCTTCCCCTCCTTCCCCCTTCCTGCCTCCCATCACCCTGTCAGATTGCACCCGTACGTTCCTCCTCCTCCTCCTCCTCCCCCTCCTCTTCCTCCAAACCTCAATTAGCCGTGCCCAATGTACTCCCCAGAGCAGGAAAACATCTCCACCACCGCCTCCACCAAAGTGCCAGTGAAGTACGGGGAGCTCATTGTGCTGGGGTAAGCAACAGCAAAGCAGCAGATCGTCATCATCACACCTCTTCCACCGCCTTTTGTTTCCGGTGATTAAATGTGACAACGCAAGGCACCCAACTACATCACCGTGGCCCTGCGGAAACCGAAATAGGAAACTCTCACAGCACCGTTTCCTCACACCTTATTGAACCAATAATGAGTCGGAATAATAATAATCTGCCGCTTTAATCAGACATGAAAATAGGTCTTTAGGTTATTTTATGCCCCAATGTGTTTTGCCAATGTCGTATAAATTCATTGTGTTTCCATGTTTATTCTAATTTTGATATTTTCTTCATAATCGTCTTGCAAATTAACACAGCTTTAAGGGATATAGGTTAAATCTGGCCTAGGTTAATATTCTTGGTAACTGCATGTTAAATTCATTAACTGTGAGCTGCTTCGGCTATTATCTCTGAGTGATGTCCGATAATGCAGACACGTGTCGGTCGCGGTTGCGTCAGCACTTTCAAATTTCCCAGTTTCCTGTTTTAGTTTGCAGACACCTGATCTCACTCCGAGACCGGAAGTTGGAACCTGCAGGTGCATCTTCTGGGTAAATCGGTGATTTAACAAAACATGGGTTTGTGAAAGAATTTTACCATGTTAAGTAAAATGTATAATTATCACACGTCTCACATCGTCAGTCAAAAAATTTGACTATTAAGCATCAATTTGTTCGGTTCTTGATAACAATTTCTCATAATGTAATTCTTATATAAATAATCAGTGCCAATCTTTTTAAGCTACAACAACCAGCACACCAAACATGGCCAAAATGCAAATTAAACAAGGTTTTTCACATTTTTAGTTTCTTTTTGAAGCAAATAATTAGCTGAATCTTGTGGGAATCTTTACAGCGCCGTTGTTACAAAAGGAGCATCTTTTTGTTGGTCAGCAGCAAACTTGTGCAAGTCAAGATGCCCTCCAGTACAGTTCTGCGTATTTTCTCATTTTATTATGTATTTATTTGATCATGTTGTGGCTGAAATCTTAAGAAAGGAGAATTCACAACACAGAAGTTTATTGCAGATTTAAAAAAAAAAAAAAAGTTTTATTAGGGTTTCTTTTAATATATTATAGATTTGATTTGTGGTTCGGTTGTATTTTTTTTTATCAGTAACTCAACAATTGGATGATAACTACGGACCATTCGTTTGAACCCTCCCTGTTCATGTGTGCAGTTTAATCAAACAACCATCAGAATTGCATTTATTAGTCTTTATGAAAACATCTATGGGCATGGAAACAGGATATGTTAAAAAAAAATTAATAAATGCAAAAACAAATATATGAATACTTTAAACATATAATTAACTAACTAAGAAATGTGAGACGGCTTGTGTGGATCAGTGGTCAGAACAAAAATGTACCAAGGATGTCCGCATGGTGGTCTAGTTGTTAGCGGGATCCGTCAGCAGTAATCTTACTTAAAAGCCTGAGCTTTCTGTGGGTATACAGGTCCTGTACAGGTGGTAGATCGCAGCCAATTGCTCTCTCAGCCAATAGAGTCATTACGTCCGGATCGTATCAGGCCTTTATAAAGCCAATGAGAATCATTTGAGAGCCACACGTTGAGAGCCGACAGCAGCGACATGTCTTCAGAAAGCAGCTCAAACAGCTGTCATATCTTTGTCCGGTTGCACAGGGTCATGCACCCACGAGCGCACAGTTAGGATTTAGTGTTTTCGGAAGATGAGATTAGCCACATGGCTCGGCGCATTACAAGATGAGATCAGTTTTGGCTGACGGCAGCAGCAAACAGTTATCTAAAACGCCTCGACTGTCTCCTCCAGCACAGATTTGTTTTGAAATAGGTCCACATAGTCAGCTGTAGGAAAAAAAAAAAAACCCCTGCATCTTCAGGGTGGACGAGCGCACGACTCCACGCACACATCTCAACGCGCCGACTTTCTCCAATGGCAGCTGACAGCGAAGGACTTCCTCTATATGTCCGTCTCCTGTTTATTCCCCAAAGGGCCATTCCACTCCACTCCCCATCCCGGCCCACTCCCGCTCAGGAATGCAGATGTCGGAAAGTACTCCTTACACGCACACTTGTGCTCGTACAACACCGACTTTTCATGTCGGTTTCACAGCTGACTCACAGTTTGTTGTTCGGGGTTTGCGCTGTGGAACCATATTGTCAGCGAGCGGACCGGGGAAATTCTCCCTGGTGGAAAAATGGCAACCAGCAGCAAAGCTAAGCAGGTCTTGTGCCTTTTACAAGGGAGAACCCGGTGTTTTCCGTCTTGCGCTGCTTTTTTCCGCTCCTCGGTTTTGATTGTAGGTCAGGCCTCCCTCTTCAAGAGGTCATTGGGGGCATGTTTGTTCCATGACAGACAGTCGTGCACAGTGTTGAAGAGCTGGGCTTCTCTTTAAGCCTTTACAGGGTTCACAGAAACGGCGTGTTTTCAGAGCATGCGGTGAAGGAGTTGAGTTTAACCCTGACATTAATAGAACAATCTATTCTTTCCTATCCTGCCCCGCGGTGGAAAGACAAGACGTCCTCTTCCACTTGTTTGTGATTTCTGCATTCATAATCCCCTGTAGTTCAGCTTCAAAAAATACAACAAAAAAATATTCTTACTGCTCAACGGCAGAGAGGTGCTGAGAGAAGTAAATACAAAAGTTTGGATGTTTAAACTTTCACATTTGAACAGTTTGGTAATGTGAATGTTGAGATCAGAAAATCAGGTCTCAGGCTAACTTAAAAGCAACAAACATGCTTCAGAGGCACCATATTCTTGCAGATTGATGTGCAGGAATGAGTAAATCCTAACGCTGCTTTGATGCCTTCATATGTTTTCAAAGATGTCAGCGAGTTTTACAGAAACGGTGGCCTATTTATTATGTTGCATTCAGAAATCTGCTAGAAGATCTGAACTCATATTTGCCACACTGTGACTCTGCAGGGTTTTGATGTGGTTTCACAAACTCACTCTAATGATATTGCTTTAACCCTTTTTAGCTGAAACACTTAAAATGCACAAACATGTTACTTTATATATACCCTTGTGTGATATTCTTATGCAATCAGATCTGTGGGACAGTTTCAGAACTGGAAACTGGATTTCTGTACATGGCTCGAACATCCTTGTGTCTATTTACATGTTTCATCAACAAAAACGTGATTTATTAACACACTGTACTTTAAAAAAATAAATAAAAAAAGAGCATATTAGCTTGTATTCTGTTACTGTCAATAACGTGGTGCTGTTAGTGTGAAGTAAATGTGGATGTTATCATATAGTGTCACTCTTTCAATAAAGGGTGAAGAGGTTAGCTCGCTACAATACAACATATAATTTGGAAAGAAAGAACAGACTTGATTGGTCGGCAGCTAATGTGCCGAAAGCCCTCAGTGTGTAGTTCAGGGTTGTGTCTGACCTCCTCACTAACCCCCGGTCCCACATTACCATATTTGAAACCCAGCGAGACTAATGGCCTAATCCAGAGGAATGCTGCAGCGTCTCTGGGGGACGGTCTGTTTACAGACACACTGGACATCCATGTGTCTTTTTTTTCTTTCTTTTTTTTAACCAGTTGTGACGTCACCGCAGTCCCTCCCAAGTCCTCGTTTGTCTCTGGTGTGCTTTGGACATCATGGCAGTTCGTGCAGCTTGTGACCTCTCGAATACAAATTGACTCACAAAGACATTTGAGGATTTAAAAAGAAATTCTCAAAAATACTGAAGCCAGAGTGTAAAGAGCAAGCTCCTTGGAGTCACTGAAAAATCCATATGTGCACTAAACCGGAGGCTGACCTCTGTATGCACTTGAACTGAGGATCTTTTCACAGTGATGTGAGAGTGCTCGCCGCGACACCACCGTGTCAAGCCTCCATTGTTAACAGAGATGTGACTTCATTAAATCAGGCTGACGACGAGAGATCCCCTGACACGTATCTAATCACATGTAATTGAGCTCGTAGACGAGATAAAATATCGCCGACTGTGAGAAATCGCCTTCCACTCTGTTTATCGAGTGTGACATTAAGACAGATTTCAACATCTGCTTTGCCGTTTAATATTTACCTCTGAAGCGCTGCGTGTTTAAAAAGCAAACCTACATCCTTGGCAGCGTCGGTCCAATAGCGTCGAAATGTTAACACTTGTAAACAGAAACGCAAATAGTGAGTCAGCCGTGAGCCGTAATTACCCCGACAACCTGTCCGTGTGTTTTGATAGGTTTACTGTGTAAGTGGTAGTTT
This sequence comes from Blennius ocellaris, assembly GCF_963422515.1. NCBI lineage: Eukaryota > Metazoa > Chordata > Actinopteri > Blenniiformes > Blenniidae > Blennius > Blennius ocellaris. Next base: position 9,093,770 of record NC_137662.1, read on the forward strand.
TGCTGCTTCACACTGGGTTTCAGTTTACTCGTGTTTGGAGGGAAGAAAGAATACAGTGTGCCTCTGTGCCCTCAGACTAACTTTTTCCAAACGGTGGCTCCTTATGTGCCGCTGAATGGACAACCTGGAGGTGCACACGCTCGTGAACACAGGGATACAAACGTTGCCGCTCACCTTTGGCCTTTCTGCTGTTGTTTTGACAGCATTGGGATACGTGTATTTACACGCACGCAGACCTGCTCCCCATGGGAAACCTTCTGCTTTTCAGCTCGACGCTTTGAGCGTCCTCCAGCAGGCCGCCCTGCCCCTGTCCTCTGGATACGGGCTAAACT